>NW_026909007.1:0-336243 GCF_033115175.1 Lepus europaeus | reverse complement strand
TTGGTCAACCTAGATAGAGTGGATGGACTCGCACAAAGACGCAAACCACTAAAACTGGGTACAGTGAAACAAGAGACTCGGAATACACCTATAATTTGCAAAGACACTGTAGTAGCAGGGAACCCGAACCAAACAAACCAGACAGACATGAAGAAAAGTCCAGGACCAGATGGCTCCACCGGTGAGAACGCCCATGGAAAAAGACGATTAAAATCCGTGATTCGCAAACCCTTCCGACACGCAGATGAAGAGGAAAAGCCTTCCATTTCATCCCATCAGAGCAGCCTTATCCCAGCATCCAACACAAGCACATCATAAGGAAAATGGCACACACAGATCCGTCACGAATGTGTCACATGCCACAACAAAATATTACCAGACGCCATCCAGAAGCACAACCAAAGCTTAGCACACTGTGCGCAACCGAGAGTTACTCTGCAAATGCAAGGGTGGCTACCCTACACAATCAATCGATCCCAGAACAGAACACACATGGGCAAAGCCCACAAACTATCCCGACAGACACAGCAAACCTCGTTCATAAAAACCTCCGTGACTTTTGCGATACTAAAACACAAACCATCAGATCAGGAACGGAACGTACACCTCGGCCTGACAAGGCTCTTTCATGAACAGCCCACAGAGCGCTGACATCACACCCAACGCGAGGAACCCGAAGCTGGCCTCCGAGACCAGCAAACAGACACGCGCTTTCGCTCTCCATCCTCCCAGCAACAGTCTCGGAGGTCTAGAGCAGGGCGGCTGGGCTCTCAGAAAGCAAAGCGACGGGAACGCGGGGCCCTTCCGGGAGGAGACCGAGCCACCTCTGCTCTCGCACAGCTGCTCGCACCCTGGGGACCCTTCCAGACCGTCCGCACAGCACCACCGCGACTCCACCCACGCCTTCGGGACCCAAGAGCAAGAGGCACGCGGGCAGCCAAGACGCCCAGCGGGTAACCGCAACAGCCGCGCGCGTCACTCACCTCCGACGGGGGCCCGGGCTGCTGCCGGGTCACAGGTCCGCGAAGGCCGTTGCTTCCGGAAGGAACCAAAGAAGAGCCACGCGCCTGGGAAACGGCGCGGCAGCCTCGGACACGCAGCCTCTCTGATCCCAGCCTGACCCTGGGGCCGCTGGTTCTCCGTCAGGCCTGGCCAGCAGCATCAAGGACGGCTCATCTGCTCACCGCTTGCGCAGGCTCTCCAGCAGGAGCGGACCCGCAGCGCTGACTGCCAGCGGAGCACCGTGGGGCCGGCCGTTGGCGCAGGGCGTGCGGGTGCACTTCCGGGTCACAGCGCCAGGCGCAGGCGCACTCCCCACGGGCCGTCACCATGGCACCCCAGGACGCACCTGCACACTGCTGCATCCAGCGTCCAAAGCCCCAGGGCCGCTTCCAGTCCGCCCCTCCAGGCTGCGACCAGGGACGCAGACGCTGATGGCCCAGGTTCTTTGGGCTCCACCTTCCTGCCTCGTGGCAGTCCTCAATGGAGCTCCTGCCTCCACGCTTCTGCCTGGCCCAGCACTGGCCTTTCGTTGCAGCCGCTTGGGGAGACAGGCAGTGCAGGGGGCATCGCCAGCTGTCTGTCTGACTGTCTGTCTCTCTCAATCTCTCTCTCTCTGTCTCTGAGTGATCGTCCATCTGGGGGTTCACCCCCGCGGTGGCTACAAAGGCCGGGACTGGGACAGAAGCCAGGGGCTGAAGCAGAAGCCAGGGCCTTTACCCGGCACTCCATTCTGGGCCCCAGGGGCCTAAGTCCTTGGGCCGTCTCCCTCTGCTTTCCCAGGCAGCTTAGCAGACAGCTGGATCCCACGGCGCACGGCTTCCGGGAAGGTTGGCACTGTGAGGTAGCGGGTAAAGCCACCGCCCGCAGTGCCGGCTTCCCATATGGGCGCCAGTTCGAGTACGGCTGCTCCACTTCCGACGCAGCTCTCTGCTGCGGTCTGGGAAGGCAGCAAGAGACGCCCCAAGTCCTTGTGCCTCTGCACCCATGAGGACATCTCAGCGAGGCTCCTGGCTTCAGATACTCTCAGCTACGCCCATTGAAGCCAATTGGGTAATGGACCTGCAGATGGAAGACTTCTTCCCTCCCTCCCTCACTCCCTCCTTCCCTTCCTCCCTCCCTGCCCCCCTGCCTCCCTCTCATCTCCTCTGTGTGTAACTCTCAAGGTCGAATAAATAAAAGAGATCTTCAAGAAAAGTAAAGAAATTCAGAAAGGAAGACATTGCTACAAATAAAATACCACATCAAGGCCAGCTACTAGAGTTTTTTTAGAATTTGGTATTATATGCATTACCTACCCTATTAACCCAGAATTTGAAAAAGAGTTTAACTCGCTCTTAGAAAAGATTGTGGCACCCAGTCATTCTCTTCTTCCTTACAAACATTCTGTGGGGCATTATCTCTGACTTGCACATGAGGAAATGTTTGGAATTTACGTATTCAGACACTTAACGTACCCACTGGCACAAGGACTTGAAACACCTGTGATCTACAGAGTTCTCCACGGAACACAGCTCTGCTTCCCAGTCACCGCCCTCCACAGTCTAGCCCTGCCTTTAAAGCATGGATCCTGTTGGAAATAGACCAAATCGTGCCTTCCACAAAGCAAGAGAGAATACAGAAAGGAAGCATCTGAGGTCACTGTGGACATTTTCGGCGTGCACATTATCATGTTGGTACTTTTTCCTCTCACTGCTCAATGTTCGTTACATATTCGGAGGGGGGAAGTCCAACTATCCCTATTTGCAGATGACATGATCTATATATATAGGAGATCCAAAAGATGCCACTAAGACACTATCAAAACTCAGAGGAGGGTGTGCTAAAGTGGCAGGAGAGAACATCAGCAGCCTATTGTATACACAGACAATGGCATGGCTGAGAAAGGACTTCAAAAGACCAATCCCGTTCACATAGCTACAAAGACAAGACAGTAGCTTGGAATCAATTTAACCAAGGATGTGCAATAGCTGAGAATCACAAAAGATTAAAGAATGAAATAGAAGAGGAATCCAAAAAAATGAATAAATAAAACACAACAACAACAAATTGAGCAGCTTCTGCACTGCCAAAGACACACTCAGCAAAGGGAAGAGGCAAACTGACAGTTGCACAGCATGCAACTGATAAAGAATCAACTGCCGGAGCCTTTCAAGAAACTCAACACCAGCAAAACAAACCACCCACTCAAGAAATGGGCAAGGGACTTCAACAGGCTAAATATTTCAAGAAAGCAAATCTAAATGGCCAGCAAACACATGCAGAAATGCTCAGGATCACTAGCCATCAGGGAAATGCAAGTCGATACGACAACGGCCTTGAGGATGTGGGGGGAAAGGCACCCTCATCCACTGCTGGTGGGAATGTAAACTGGTATCGCCCCTGTGGAAGGCAGTATGGAGGTAAGTCAGAAATCTGAATGCAGGCGTACCATATGAGCCAGCCATTCCACCCCTGGGAATACACCCAAGGGAAATGAAATCAGCATACGAAAAAAAGAGTGATCTCTGCCCCCGTATTCACTACAGCTCACTTCACAACAGCAAAGATATGCAATCAGCCAACATGCCGATCCCCTGAAGACTGAATAAAGGCATTATGGGCTATGGACACCATGACATGCATATACAGACTGCATAGCCTGGCTACTGTGCATCCTACTGCAGTAATAAGCAGAGGCCTGTGAAAACCTCTCTGTCTACACCATGACTTCCTTTCCTTCAATATGTTCCCAGTAGTGGCTACATCCATACAGTTTTCCATGTTGTCAGGACTAATTTCACATGAGAAACTGTATTGCTATACAGGTATATATTACAGAATGCAGACATCCGAGGAGCCATACACCCAATTTTGCCTTCAAACACTAGAACAGCAAAGTACATCTTAAGAAACTGGAAGGAGGAAAAAGATTCACGGAAATCAACCCAACGGCACAGCAAATATCACAACAGACATTCAGTGAGACCAAACTACAGGGCTTGAAAACTCAGTCAACCTGACAAAACGTTTATCCACAGGAAGCGGGGGGGGGGGGGGGGGGGCGGGGAAGGAGAACAGAATCAAGGGACTTGACAACAGAAATGACAGAGAGGACATCACTACCAACCTTGCCAAAATAATCATCCAAAAACACTATGGAAACAACAAGCCACCAGGATTTGGTCAACCTAGATAGAGTGGATGGACTCGCACAAAGACGCAAACCACTAAAACTGGGTACAGTGAAACAAGAGACTCGGAATACACCTATAATTTGCAAAGACACTGTAGTAGCAGGGAACCCGAACCAAACAAACCAGACAGACATGAAGAAAAGTCCAGGACCAGATGGCTCCACCGGTGAGAACGCCCATGGAAAAAGACGATTAAAATCCGTGATTCGCAAACCCTTCCAACACGCAGATGAAGAGGAAAAGCCTTCCATTTCATCCCATCAGAGCAGCCTTATCCCAGCATCCAACACAAGCACATCATAAGGAAAATGGCACACACAGATCCGTCACGAATGTGTCACATGCCACAACAAAATATTACCAGACGCCATCCAGAAGCACAACCAAAGCTTAGCACACTGTGCGCAACCGAGAGTTACTCTGCAAATGCAAGGGTGGCTACCCTACACAATCAATCGATCCCAGAACAGAACACACATGGGC
The DNA here is from genome assembly GCF_033115175.1 of Lepus europaeus. Taxonomy (NCBI): domain Eukaryota; kingdom Metazoa; phylum Chordata; class Mammalia; order Lagomorpha; family Leporidae; genus Lepus; species Lepus europaeus. The sequence continues at coordinate 331,585 of NW_026909007.1, read as the reverse complement.
AAAGCCCACAAACTATCCCGACAGACACAGCAAACCTCGTTCATAAAAACCTCCGTGACTTTTGCGATACTAAAACACAAACCATCAGATCAGGAACGGAACGTACACCTCGGCCTGACAAGGCTCTTTCATGAACAGCCCACAGAGCGCTGACATCACACCCAACGCGAGGAACCCGAACCTGGCCTCCGAGACCAGCAAACAGACACGCGCTTTCGCTCTCCATCCTCCCAGCAACAGTCTCGGAGGTCTAGAGCAGGGCGGCTGGGCTCTCAGAAAGCAAAGCGACGGGAACGCGGGGCCCTTCCGGGAGGAGACCGAGCCACCTCTGCTCTCGCACAGCTGCTCGCACCCTGGGGACCCTTCCAGACCGTCCGCACAGCACCACCGCGACTCCACCCGCGCCTTCGGGACCCAAGAGCAAGAGGCACGCGGGCAGCCAAGACGCCCAGCGGGTAACCGCAACAGCCGCGCGCGTCACTCACCTCCGACGGGGGCCCGGGCTGCTGCCGGGTCACAGGTCCGCGAAGGCCGTTGCTTCCGGAAGGAACCAAAGAAGAGCCACGCGCCTGGGAAACGGCGCGGCAGCCTCGGACACGCAGCCTCTCTGATCCCAGCCTGACCCTGGGGCCGCTGGTTCTCCGTCAGGCCTGGCCAGCAGCATCAAGGACGGCTCATCTGCTCACCGCTTGCGCAGGCTCTCCAGCAGGAGCGGACCCGCAGCGCTGACTGCCAGCGGAGCACCGTGGGGCCGGCCGTTGGCGCAGGGCGTGCGGGTGCACTTCCGGGTCACAGCGCCAGGCGCAGGCGCACTCCCCACGGGCCGTCACCATGGCACCCCAGGACGCACCTGCACACTGCTGCATCCAGCGTCCAAAGCCCCAGGGCCGCTTCCAGTCCGCCCCTCCAGGCTGCGACCAGGGACGCAGACGCTGATGGCCCAGGTTCTTTGGGCTCCACCTTCCTGCCTCGTGGCAGTCCTCAATGGAGCTCCTGCCTCCACGCTTCTGCCTGGCCCAGCACTGGCCTTTCGTTGCAGCCGCTTGGGGAGACAGGCAGTGCAGGGGGCATCGCCAGCTGTCTGTCTGACTGTCTGTCTCTCTCAATCTCTCTCTCTCTGTCTCTGAGTGATCGTCCATCTGGGGGTTCACCCCCGCGGTGGCTACAAAGGCCGGGACTGGGACAGAAGCCAGGGGCTGAAGCAGAAGCCAGGGCCTTTACCCGGCACTCCATTCTGGGCCCCAGGGGCCTAAGTCCTTGGGCCGTCTCCCTCTGCTTTCCCAGGCAGCTTAGCAGACAGCTGGATCCCACGGCGCACGGCTTCCGGGAAGGTTGGCACTGTGAGGTAGCGGGTAAAGCCACCGCCCGCAGTGCCGGCTTCCCATATGGGCGCCAGTTCGAGTACGGCTGCTCCACTTCCGACGCAGCTCTCTGCTGCGGTCTGGGAAGGCAGCAAGAGACGCCCCAAGTCCTTGTGCCTCTGCACCCATGAGGACATCTCAGCGAGGCTCCTGCCTCCTGGCTTCAGATACTCTCAGCTACGCCCATTGAAGCCAATTGTGTAATGGACCAGCAGATGGAAGACTTCTTTCCTCCCTCCTTCCCTCCCTCCTTCTCTTCCTCCCTCCCTCCTTCCTTTTCTCCTTCCCTCCTTCCCTTCCTCCCTGCCTCCCTCCCTGTCTCCCTTTCATATCCTCTGTGTGTAACTCTCAATGTCGAATAAATAAAAGAGATATTCAAGAAAAGTAAAGAAATTTAAAAACGAAGACATATCTATAAGTAAAATACCACATCAAGGCCAGTTACTAGAGTTTTTTTAGGATTTGTTATTATATGCACCAAGCAGGTCAGCATCGAACACTGGAGGTGCCAGTAGAACCCACAGAGCTCAGAGTTCCACTGGAAGCTTGTATGCTGTTCCTAGGGAACGACATTACACGGGTGGTATTGCCCCCTGCTGCTCTCAAACAATCCCCACTGGGAGTCTGACTGCCAAGCCTGCCCAGGACCCCGGCCCTGGGCAGCACTCATTATGCCCAACTCCCTTATGGGGGAGAAGTCGGGATCTGTTTACCCACTGCCCACTGAGAGGAACTCGCATTGCAGAGGCACAACGCACTGCACAAACCGAGAAAATCCACCACATCTGATGCTTGAAGCCTGGTAAGACGTCCCCTTGACTTTCTCCGTTGCTAACACACCCAGTGCTAAGCCTGCTTGTGAACAACATAAAGAGAATGTTTTCTTAAGCACCAACACGATCCAAACAAACTTCCTGATGGTTTGTCAAACACTGCAGAGAGACAGCAAATTCTATGCAGGCTGCCATGGACTGAACTGTCTGCTCTGTTCCAGCAGCCCTAGCTGCCCAACACAGAGTAGCAGGAGAGACCCCAACAAGCTCCCTGTTAGAGGAAAGCAGGCCGTGCAGGGAGCTGAGCCACAGACGTGTGGAGCAGAACTCTGAGAACTTCAGCAACTGCCCGGAGAAGCTGGGGGGAATTCTGAGGGGGACATGCTCACAGAAATAACAGGGGCCAAGCCACAGCTCACTAGGCTGATCCTCTACTTGCTGCGCTGGTACCCTGGGTTCTGCTCCAAGTTGCGGCACCGGATTCCGTCCCGGTTGCTCCTCTTCCAGGCCAGCTCTCTGCTATGGCCCGGTAGGGCAGTGGAGGATGGCCCAAGTGCTTGGGCCCTGCACCCGCATGGGAGACCAGGGAGAGGCGTCTGGCTCCTGGCTTCGGATCGGTGCAGCTCACCGGCCGTGGCAGCCATTTTGGGGTGAACCAACAGAGGCAGGACCTTTCTCTCTGTCTATCTCTCTCACTGTTTAACTCTGCTTGTCACAAAAAAAGGAAAGAACAGGAACACAACTCAGAACCCACACACTCAGGGGAGGAGCAGGAGAAAGAGGCCCCATTCATGATCAACACCACAAGACACAAAGCCCTTTGCCTGTCACTGCCAAAACACTGGGAACACAGGACAGAACCAGACAGGGTCCTTGTGCCACGCACCTTCTAAACGATGGCATCTGGCCTAGTGCTTAGGACACCCATGCCACACATCAGGGCTCGGGCTCCTGACTCCAGGTTCCTACCAGGGCAGACCCTGGGAAGCAGTGGTGATGGCTCAAATAAGTGGGTTCTTGCCACCAATGTCAGAGACCTGGATGGAGTTCCTGATTCCTAGTTTCAGCCCTGGGGCCATTTTGGGCATTCTGGGAGTGAACTGGAAAATGGGAGATCCCTCTCCCCATTTCTCTCTCTCTCAGCCTCCTTTGCCTTTCAAATAAGATGAAAATAAATTAAAATTAAATGCCTGTGAATGTGGTTTCTGCTAGAGATTTGATATCCATATAGGTACACATTCACAAATACATACACACATATGCAAATAAATAAATAAATAAATAAATTCTTACTCATAATACCCAAAACTCTGAAATGATAGAGAAAAGCAGAAGGAAAGGTCCAAGGCATTGGTCTGAGCAGTAATTTATTGGATGTGACCCCAAAGGTGTGGGTGACAAAAGGAAACATAAACATGAGATTGCATACAAGAAAATCCTTCTCGAAGCAAAGGAAACAAGCAACAGTTCTCTCAATAGAGAACCGACCCACACACTAAGAGAGGATACTTGAAATCATTTATCAGGTGATGGCCTACCACCAAAGAACTCAAATGAATCAGTAACAAGAAAACAGCCCCTGAATGAACATTTCTCCAAAGAAGACATACAAGTAAACACTGCCAATTATCTTAAAAATGCTAATTTTTATCAGAACAGAGAGGCCAGTATTGTGACACAGCGGGTAAGCTGCCAACTGAGATGCTGACATCCTACACGGGTACTGGATTTTGTCCCACTCGCTTCACTTCCAATCCAGCTCTCTGCTAATGACCTGAGAAAAGCAGTGGAGGACGGCCCACGTGTATGGGCCCCTGCATCCAGGAGCTCCTGGCTCCTGGCTTTGGCCTGGCACAGCTCTGGCCACTGCAGCCATCTGGGGAGCAAACCAGCAGATGAAAGAGCCCTCTCTCTGTCCCTCCCTCTCTCTTCCAACTCTAACTTTCAAATAAACATATAAATCTTTAAAATAGATAAATAAAAATAAAACCATATAAGTCGCTCCACCAGACTGGCTATTACCAAAAGACCCAGGCCACAGGTGCAGAAAGAGGGGTCTAGCCCACTTCTCAAGGGAATGTCAGTCAGTACAGCATGTTGAAAACAAGCATGGAGGGACCCTAAAAGTAAAAACAACTCAAACTCTCCAACAAACCCACCAGTCCACATCCAGATTTATGTACATGTGCATGTTAGGTCTATATTTACATGCATACATTGTGTGTGATATCTGTATGTGATTTTATATGTGGGATATGTATGTGTATGTGTATGCGATATGTACATGTGAATGTAATGTGTGTATGTGGTATATACACATGACCACTGCAGCACTGCTCACCACAGTCAAGACAATGGAAACGCATGAATGCCCCTTGGCAGGTGAACGGACAAGGAATGGCAGCTGCAACACAGCCAGGAATACCTGGACCCAAAACCCCATAGAGGAAGGTCTGTCATTTACAGCATGTTCTTGGAGACAAAAGTCACGTACTGTATATGAGGACGCCAAAGTACTTAAAACACAGGATTGAAATGTTCTTACTGGGGCTGGTGTTACAGCACAGGGGGTTAAGTCACTGCCTGTGTCCCCAGCATCCCATGTGAACACCAATTCAAGTCTTGGGTACTCCACGTCTGATCCAGTTCTCCGCTAACGTGCCTTGAAAAGGAGCAGGAGATGGCCCAAGCTTGGGCCCCTGATACACACACTGGAAACCTAGATGGTCTTCCAGGTTCCTGACTTCTGTCAGGCACAGTCGCAGCCATTGTGGCTATTTGGGGAGTGAACCAGCAGATGGAAGATCTTTCTTCTCTCATTCTGTGTGTGTGTGTGTGTGTGTGTATGCAGACGCGTCCTGTGTGTCTCCCTCACCCCACACCCATAACTGCCCTTCAAGTAAATAGAAAATCTTAAAAAACAAAAACAGGGCAGGGGAAGAAATACCAGAGAGCTGATCTGTTACCACCGCATGAGAACAAAGCAAGCATTTGGCCGCCCTCACCAGGAACCCAACCATGCTAGCACTTGGGCCGGACTTGCAATGCTGTGAACCATCAGAAAATCAATGCCTGTGGTCGGGACAGGCCAGCTGTGGGGTTTGTTACAGCAGCCTGAGCTGACTAACACACCCCAAGGCCTCCAGAACAGCATGTGACAACCTGACACAGCTGACCCGTGAACTCATGTCCCCACACGGCAAGGTCTGGTGTTGCAGCAGATACAATTCCCATTGCCCCCGGCTCCATCTGCTTACTGGCTCACCAGATGGGAGAACTCCATCATTACCACTGTGTGTCCCACCAACACAGCAGGTACACTTGGGGGGGGGGGAATCACAGCATTCCACTCCTTTAATAAAACCACCTACCAAATCAGGACAAGACAGTCAAGAGTGGGAGTTGAGGTATTGTCTCTATAATGTGCCTGCAGTAAGCCATGCTGCTAACAAAGTGCCAGGGCGAGGTCTTGGATGTGCGAGTCACATGGCCAGTGGCAGGCGCCGTGGAGAGCTGACTACAATGCACACCTGGGAGCAGGTGAGCTCCTGGAAACAAGGGAGCTGCTTACCGTCACTCAGGTCCTGCAGGAGACCCTTCTGGCAGGAGAAGTCCAGGCTCACTTTCATGGTGACAGTGAAGGTGGCCGCCTGCCCAGGATGCAGGGAAACTGGGTGATGATTTCTTCCAGCTTCCAGCTCAGGAAGTCGCCGTACAGTTTCTCTGCATGAAAACAACAATAGTGATGATGGTGATGGCAGAGCAGAGGCACAATGAGACTGACACCAACCCGGCCGGGAAATTCTGGCACATGCTCAAAACAAAGACGAGAAGCATTCAAGATCTCAGACAGCAAAAAGTCCCAGGAAAAGTCCTGAATCAGAAGAGGCCGTGAGGCACAAAGAGGACGGAGAATGCACCATGCCCGGGCACAAGACCCAGTCCAGGCCACCATCCCTCCTGGGGAGCCATGGGACCTGCGGACGATATGAAGGCCTGTGGCTCTGGCAAGTGAAGCTAAGTTTCCCCACCATGAACACTTTCTGTATTGTACTGCTGTGAGGGAAACAGACCCACGTTAAGCAGGGTCACTGCTTCAGAGAAAGGAATCCAGAATGAGAAACACACAGCTAAGAGCAGAGCCTAAGGCAGGGCCAGCGAGGAAGCGGCCTTGGGCCTGGAGCACCGTGCAGAATGGTAAATCCTCAGAGCCGATGTTTGTCCAGGACAGCATGGGGGGATGGCCACTGCATCGGGGGCTGGTGTAGAGGCAGTGCATGGTGACCCCTGCAGAGAATGGGGCGGGGGTTATCATCACTGTCAGCAAGGCACCCTATGAAAGGACAGGAAGAGACACAGGGGACACCCAGTATGGCCTGGGAAGTGGCCATCCCTCCTTCGTTAGCCACTGGGAGTGAGGTGTGAGACATCCAACCAAGTTCCAGTATTCTCTGCAGCCAGCACACCTGGGAAAACTGGCAACCTCCAATGGCTGCACCACAAGGTCCCCTTCCAACTCTGCTCCCCTGAGAAGCTCCCAGCCCCACTGCCCTCCTGCTCACAGGGGCAAGCTCATATGCTGCACAGCCCTGAGCAGAGAGGTCCAGTGTTCGGCCAGCCAGCAGAGCGACACACACACACACACCGATCACATGAAGGTGGGTCTGTCATGGCTCCCAGGCAGTGCACTGCAGAGCCCAGCGTCCAGGTCTGCAGCACGAGGAAACCTTCCAGGGAGACTTGAGGGGAGAAGGAGAAGCCAGGGATGGTTAGTAGGAGGAGGATTCTGGACTTGTGCTGTGTCCAGCACGATCTTGGTATGTGGCACAGCTTAACAGATGTCATGCTCAAAACCGCCTTCACACACTGGCTTTGTGGTCTGCTTCCTGTGCAGCTGCAGCACGTGGGGACTTCACACGTTCACAGCAGTTCTCCTTGGTGGGCACGGCACCGCCCTAGCCCACAAAGATCGCTGAAGCCATGTGTGTGTTCCTACTCTCCAGTCTGCACTGCAGCCCTGAGGTCCAAACTATTCCAGGACATCTGCTCTGGGTGCTGTACCAGCTCCAGTCAGAAATTATGCCACTCTTACGCACCATGGATGGGACTGAGACCCTCCAGCGACCCAGGAAGTCTACATATTACATGAATTTTAATGAACTCCACTTTTTTGCTTCTTAGCCCAGTCAATCCATTCAAGAATGGAACAGGTACGAGACGCCAGGTGACAGAAAGCCAAGTGGGCCCTGCTTGCTGGGACCAGTTCCAAGGCCCCAAGAACACAGGAAATGCAAGCTGACTGCCTCCACGGCCTGTGCATGAGCCACACCAGCAGCCTCCCCCTTCCTAAGCACAGCCCATGTCAGACAAGACACCAAGGTCTTGCAAATCCTCACCTCCCAACATCCTCTCCAAGCTGTTTCTAAGAGTACAGTCTGTAAACAGCAGCCACTGTGTCAGCTGCCCGGTTCACACAGCTGGGGATGGGCAGGAGTCATGGGCAGGCTCTGAGCGAACGCACCTGCAGCGGGAGGAGCACACACACTGAGGCATCTCAGGAGGGCACTCCAGCCCCACATGCTGCCGGCTCTCCTCCAGTAGACTAGCCTGCTGCCTCTGTGGAGAGGGCCAGGCCCATTGTCTCCATAGTGAGGTCCCACCTGTCCTACAAAGGCTGCATTCCTGTGGGCCTTGCCCCCACACACACAAATACACACAACCATTCCATGCCCTGACAAGTAGGACACTATATCCAATGGACTCATTCTCCCACCAATCAATCAATCAATAGAAGGTAACAGCTCCCAGACTGAGACCCAGCACCTGCCTGGAGAGGCAGGTACCGTGAGGGTTAGGAGCACCTGCTTCAGGACAGGACATCTGGGCTCACCTGCCAGCCTTGTCTGTGTGACCTAGGTGAGCCACCAAATTTCTGTGCCTGTCAGTTTAGCCATCTGTAAGATGGGCTGTCATGCCAGATCAACAAGGTAATGGAAGTCAAGTGCTTAGAACAGAACCCGGACTAGAACAGCACTTGGCCAGTGTTAGTGATTCCTCCCATGCCTCAAAAACCCCTTTCTCCTTGTCCTAAGTCAGTAGTCCCTCCCCAGGGCCATATGAGCATGAACTAGCCCTGCAGAGTGTGGGACCCTGGCCCAGCAGTCAGCAGGTGCACTCTAGCACTAGCTGCCACCAGAGTTCTGCCCCTCCAGCCATGAACAGGACCTGGCACAGGGGAGCAGACAATAGTGACAATAGCATGGGCCAAGTCACGGCATTCGGTTTATAATTCAGTTTATACTTAGAACAGATGGAAACAAGTTCCAAGGGGGGGGGGGGACAGGATGCCATTCTGAGCGTACAATGTAATTTCAAATGCATCAAAGTGCTCAAGTAGAAAAAAATGAAAATATATCTGTACACTAATATTAGTTTGCTTTGAGTCAGGGGATCATGGGTAATTTCAAATGGTTTTGCATTTTTTGAATTTTCTGCCATGAGATTTTATCATGCTTTTATAAAGAAATACACACAAGGATACTTCAAGAAGTTCACAGAAAATGGAATTAAAGGGTAAGTTTATTTTGATGCCAAAAAAATTGGAATGCTTGCATATGAGGAACCTTCAAACCATTCATGAGAAATGTATATTATGAATAAAGCATGCATGGATTTCAAAAATGTTTCGCACCAAAACAAATTTACTTTTAGTTCTGTTTTTCTTTTTCTTTCCCTCTCTCTTTGTAACTCGGCCTTTAAAGTAAATAAATAAAATTCTTTGTAAGATAGATAGATACATAGATACATAGATAGATACATAGATCCTACCCGAATATCTCTGATGTCTCCCAGGCACCAGCAGACCAGGGCAGCAAACCTCAGCTCTTGTCCCCACTCACAGGGGTGGTGACACAGCAGTCACTCTTCAGACACTCTGGGGAATTACTCATTCTGGAATTACTGCATGAGGGGAAGACTAGATTCTGGTGAGTAGCCAGTAGGCACCTTAAGCCTCCAGCAGTCAAATGGCTCAAGCCAAGTCAGGCAGCTGGTCACTAGCAGACAACCCATCAACAGCAAAAGACATCCAGGGGTGTGTGTGGTGTGGCTACATATGTGCATGTGTGCATGTGTGCACACATATGTAGCCCTGCTGTGCGAGACGCCCAATGATTAGTCCTGGCCGAGTTTTGTTACCTCCTGACACCTTCCCCCAGGAGCCACTGATGTGTGAGCTACACAGGGGTCATGCAAGGAGGTTGTGCGTTGGCTTTCTGTCCCTGACCTAGGAGCGAGGAACACTGTTACAGATGGTACAGAGGAAGTCGCCTCGACTTGTTGTGCTGTTATTTTCTCAGGATTTGGTTTGGGAAAAAAAGTGCCTCTGATCGGAGCCTGGAGCCGAGGCACATTGTGTGCCTGGCTTACAGAACCCGACTTGTTCTCAGCATGGTTGGCTCCTGAATTTCTCATTCAAAGCCAAGATTCTCTAGTCAAAATGCGAAAATGTGGTCGTTCTTTTACCTGATGTGAATCATTTTTTAATTTATTATTTGAAAGGCAGAGAGAGAGAGAGAGAGAGAATCTATCATCCAGAGAAAGAGAGAGAGGGAGAGAGAATCCATGTTCCATTTGCTGGTTCACTCTCCAAATGACTGGGGCTGGGCCAGGACAAAGCCAGGAACCAGGAGCTTCTTCTGGGTCTCCCACATAGGTGCAGGGGCCCAAGCACTTGGGTCGTTTTCCGCTGCTTTCCCAGGCACATTAGCAGAGAGCTGGATTGGAAGTGGAGCAGCTGGGATTTGAATTGCCTGGTGCTGCAGGCAACAGCTTTACCCACTGCACCACAGTACTGGCCCCTGATGTGAATCATTCCTGCACAGCGTTGGTTTCTTCCTTCAGTTTATTCTCCTCGCTTTTGGTTTAGATCGGCACACTCGTTTCAGCCTTCCTGGTGACAAAATATCTACCAATGTGTCTGTGCAGCTGTTCAACGGGGAGACTCAGCAACTCGTCGTCACCTTAGAAAACATTGGCCTGGAACCCCTGGAGGCACTGGACACCTTCAAACTGCTCCCCATCAAGGGTAGGTGTGGTCAGTGCATCAGGCCCTGGGAAGTTTGTGTTGTTGCCTTGCACAAGCAATGTTTTACATAGCTACTGTTCAGAAAACCTCAAAGCTTCCTTCAGTTTGGTGCAGTCCTGGTTGGGTTGGTTGCTATAGGCATGAGGCTGGCCCCTTTGTGCCCTTGGTTCCCATTACTGGATCTGAACAGGGGTCAGATCCTCAGCAGACCGATTACTGAGTGGAAGACTGGGAGACAGGAGCAGGCCGATCCCATGGTTCCCACAGCCCAGGGCCGCCTCCTGATTCAGCACTTGAGGGCTGGGCCAGGCCGAAGCCAGGAGCCAGGAACTCCATCCAGGATTCCCATGTGGATAGCTGGGGCCCAAGCACTTGGGCAAACCTCCACTGCTTTCCCAGGCTCATTATCAGGGAGCTGGATCAGGAGTGGAACAGCTGCAACTCGAACTGATGCCCATCTGGGATGCCGGCAGTGCAGGAGGCTGCTTAACCCTCGGCACCACAGTGCCAAGCCCAAGGTGCAGCTTTTCCACCTTTCTGGGCTGCTGTTTCCTTTGCTGTTGCTGTGCCTTTGAACTTTTCTGGAACTCAGTCCCGTGTCAGCCATCCCTTTGTTTCCTGCCTTTTATCGGGACAGTATTCATAGGAGACTTGCAGGAATCCTATCTAAACAAGTGTGTGCCTGCTGTGTAGCTTCCATACTTAGCATTTTGCTGCATTTGCTTTGTAACACATCTCTCTGGCCTCCTACCTGCACCCCCCCAATCCTGTGCCCAGTATCTTGTCTAAAGTTCCAGATCTCAGAAGCACCTGTGGGTGCTTCTGAGCCGCGGCGCTGGCCAGAAATTTACTTTCGTTTGTCTGAAAGGCAGAAAGATAGAAAGACAAAGATTATCCATAGATTGTTTAACTCCCAAAGGGCCAAAGGCACACTTGGGACGTGGCACTGGGACCCAGCTCCCACCAGCAGAACTGTCCTCGGCCCTGCGCTGGCCCCAGAGCCTTCCCAAGGCAGGAACGATGTTTCTGTCTGTTTGCTATCAGCTCCTAGCCAGACACCTAGTGTCTAATAGGTACTTATTAAGAATGCACTGAACAGACTGATAAGCACCTCAACTCTGAACCTCCTGTGTGGCACACAAAAGCATCTCTGCAGTGACTGCCTGAGCCCAGGACAGAGTGACCGCTGCGTGTTCAGCGGCTGCTTGCTTGGTGCCTGGCCTGGTGCAGCATCTCTCAAGGTGTGGAATGCAGGGGCTGGTGTTGTGGCATAGCAGGTTAAGTCGCTGCATGCAACACTAATATCCCTTAATGGGTGCCGGTTCAAGTCCCAGCTACTCCACTTCCAATCCAGCTCCCTGCTAATACACCTGGAAAAACATTGGAAGATGGTCCAAGTATCTGAACTCCTGCCACCCACATAGGAGACCAAAATGAAGCTCCTGGTTCCTAGTTTCAACCTGGCCTTTGTGGCCATTTGGGGAGTAAACCTGCAGATGAGATCTCTCTCTCTCTCTCTCTCTCTCTCTCTCTCTCTCTCTCTCTCTCGGTGCATGTGTGTGTGTCTCTCTGTAACTCTGCCTTTCAAATAAAAATAAATCAATCTTTAAAAAAAGAGACTGGAAGGCAGGCACAGCCCCATTGTGCCCACACATGAGCCATCAGGCCACGGGCCCAGCCTCAGTCCTCCTGCCAGGCTCTGTGGCCCCCCAATGCCCACAGGGTTCTGCTCCTTTGCATGCCCAACCCATAGGGAGGCCTGTGCCCACTGTGCCACGTGCTGAGATCCTTTCTGTCTCTGGGGAGCTGCCTCTCCAGGGCTCTGCATCTGCCCCGTCCTGTTGTTCTAAGTCACATTTCACTCCCTTCCTTATGGTTTGTGTTTGACCATGCTTCGTAAACCCCACACTTTCTATGAGCCTTCCTGAACCCCAAAAGACAGGGTCGGCATCCCCTCCTCTGGTTCTCACATTACAGGAGCAGTCAGCAAATCCTGATGATCACACCAACCCCCTAAGCACCCCATCCCCCCGACAGGGAGCTCTTCTAAAGGGTCATGGCCTAGGTCAGGGTCCTGGAGCAGAAGGTGGCGTTCACAGATGCTGGTGAGTTGATTCCACCAGTCACAGGGACCTTTATAGCAGGTTAGTTACAATCAACACTTAATTAATCAAGAGTCATGTGAAAAAAACATTTATTTATTTATTTATTTATTTATTTGAAAGGCAGAATTACAGAGAGAGAGAGAGAGAGAGAGAGAGAGAGAGAGCACTTCCATCCACTGGCTCACTCCCCAAATGGTTGCAAAGGCCAGGGCTGGGACAGACCAAAGCCAGGAGCCAGGAGCTTCTTCTGGGGCTCCCACACAGGTGCAGGGGCCCAAGCACTTGGGTCATCTGCTGCTGCTTTCCCAGGCCATAGCAGGGAGCTGGATTAGAAGTAGAGCAGCTGACACAAACCAGCACCCATATGGGATGCCAGTGTTGCAGGCAGCAGCTTTACCCACTACACCACAATTCCCAGCCCAGAGAAATAGGGGGCCTTTTGAAAAATATGTCTTATACCATTTTTCAGTAAGAGACAACAGGCAGCCATCCTGGCCTTCGGTGCCCCTGCTGGAGCATGTGTCGGGAGCATGCCTCAGTGCGTCTCTACTGCTCAGCTGCACCCAGGTGTAAATGGGCCATAGTTGGTTCCCATATCAGGGCCCTGCTTGCCTGTCTTGCTCAGCGGCAGCCCAGGTACAAATGTGTCACATTTTGTTCAGCCATTTGCCAGGCAATGGGCATCCAAGTTCTGCCCGCTTTCTGGACTATTACAAAAAATGCAGCTGTGAGCATTGATATACAAGTTTCTGAGTCACTGTGTGCTTTCCTCAGCCTTGGTTAGACATCGAATTTCTGAGTCACATGGTCAATATTCGTTCAACATTTGTAGAAATGGACAGGGTGGCATGGAGATGGCACCCACATGGCGAGGGCACAGGCTTCTCCAGCACGGCACATGGCTACTGCCTGTCTTCTGACAACAGCCACCCTGGCAGCTGTGAGCAGGAACCTCACACGGTACCAGCTCCAGAAAGACTGATGATGCCGCACACCCTTCCAGGTTGCTCGTTAGCTCCTGGGAAGTCTTCCATGGGGAGAGAGCTAGCCCATTCTTCTGTCAGCCTTTCTAATTGAGTTGTTTGCCTTCTTAGTACTGAGTTTGGGTGTTAAGTAGCAGCTCCTTACCAGAGACATAATGTACAAATATTTCCTTCCAGCCTGTGAGTTGCCGGTTCATCTTCTTAATGGTGTTTCTGGAAGCACAGCCATTTTTAATTTTGATGAAGCCCAATTTGTCAGTGTTTTCGTTTGTGGATCTTGCTTTTGGTGACATGTCAAAGAACTCTTTGGCTAATCCAAGGTCGTGAAAACTCTCACCAGCTTTCTTTTCAGAGGCTGGTGCTCTGAGCTCTCAAAGTCAGGTCTGGTATCTCCTTTAGAACTCATGTTTCCTGCATTTCATTGCATTCCCCAATCACCCGATGCTTTCTCCCCCTTGACAAATGCTCCCAGCTGCCCACTGCGCGTGGCTAACTCCTGCTCCCAGCTCCTCATGGCCCCCAGTTAGGTCCTGAGGGCAGTGCCCATGCTGGTTCTGCCTTCTCCATCACACCCACTGAACACAGCCTTCTTGAGCACCAAGCCCCAGAATGCTGGGCCCACGGTTTCAGCTCTGGCACCCGGCCCGCTGCCTAGCAGGCAACAAACATGCATGAGACACACAAACGAGCTTAAAACCTTTCAGAAAATCCCAGACACATCTGAAAAAATAGCCAAACGATGTCCAAGAAGTGTCACCCCTGAAGGCAACAATGAGAACTCCCCAAATCCAACAGCAAGGAAAGAGTGGTTATGAAATCCTGAGATATCCTCAGGGTGTCCTTTTTTAAAGCAACTAAAAACAAGTTTTTTAAGACTCTGTGAAAGTGTGAGGAAAGGCTTATTAATGTGATTTCACAAAAACTCATCTATGATTCCGTGTTCAGACAAGTGTTTTCTAAGGTGGCAGGAAGCACCTCCAAGCATTTACGGTGACTGGCTCCAGGCCTCCCGATACCTACTTCCCTTTCTCCTTTACACTTCCCTGTGATGCTGAAAATCTAAAACCAAAATAAAACAATCCCATATGGGTGCCAGTTCGGGTTCTGTCTGCTCTACTCCAATCAAGCTCCTGGCTCATGGCCTGTGAAAAGCAGCCCATGTGTTTGGATCCCCACACCCACATGGGAGACCCAAATGAAGTTTGTGGTTCCTGGCTTCGACCTGACCCAACGCTCCCCATTGCGGCCACCTGGAGAGTGAACCAGAGGATGAAAGAGCTCTCACTCACTCTCTGTGTCTCTCCCTCTCTTTGTGACTCTTTCAAAATAAATAAATATTTCTTTAAAAAATAAAATAAAATAAAATAATTCTGTCAAAGAGAAGAATGATTTTCTTAGATGCCCTAAGATCCTGACTGTTTTTGGAAGAATAATTTCACATCCGGTCCTAGCCTTAGTATGGGAGATCCTGACTGCTCTAATTTGCTCTGGACAAAACACATGACTACGGCAGACTCTCAAGGCCCCCTCCTGCAGATTCTGGGCCTGCAAATTCTGGACACATGCAGAGCCTGTGCACCTCACAAGGGAAGGCTCCACAGGGCTGCTTCCTGCCCGCAGCTGGACACCTGCGCTCACCAGGTACCTGGGCAGGGAGGTGCAGATCTGCAGTCTTGGCAAAGCAGGGATGACTTCCATGGTAGAGCCACTGGTCTTTATTCCCGGGAGGTGGTCCAGCAGGCAGTCACTGACAACACCAAAGACGGTGGTGTGGTAACCTGGGACACAGGAAAACAGAGACGTCACAATTCCCAGCAAAGCCCCGTGCCCCGCGTCCACCTTCGTGTCCACTGCTGAAGTCCCCAACCAGCAAGGGCAACCCTGCAGAAGACCTGGGTCTCGGTGCTGGCTCCATCACCTGCCAGTCCCTGCCCACAGCCTCAACATCCCTCGGGCTCCTCCTTTGTGGTGGGGGTTGCAACAGCACCTGTACTCCCATCCCACCAGGCTGACTGGGCCCAAATGGAGAAGCTCCTGCAAGCCATCAATCTCTGCACAACCCGTAGTCAGCATCTCAGCCCGGGACTCAATTGCTTTTCAGATTTATCCATCTCCACAGTGAGGATGACGGTTAATATTCCTTCCCGGGATATAATGCAATTTAATGAGTATTTGAAAAAGGCTTCAGAACCTTCTGTTGAAAGACAAAAGTTCAAGAGCCAATCATTATTATTGCAGCGGCTGCGTGACGGGGCGAACTGGCTGTGTGTGTGTGTGTGAGCACTGCTGTTTAAGATGAGCAAATTTTCCACTGGTGAGATAAGCACTTGAAACTATTTAAGCAAAGCTGTAGAAAGGCTTTTGAAATTTAGCTAATTATTGTCAACAGCATTTACTGTGCAACAAAATGAAACCACACCCAGTGGCTCGAGGCTCAGGTGACAACCTGCCTACACGCGTGTGAGCCTGGGGTGTGAGCCTGGGGTGTGGAGAAGCCAGCATGGCTTTCAAGGGCTCCTGGAGCCCCAGCAGCCTCCTCGTCCTCCTGTGGCTCCTGCTGGCTGGGAGCTGCTCTCTCAACACCACTCCAGCTCACCCTCCCTCAGAGGGTGGGCTTGTCAAAACACTCCTGCAATGGGCAAAATACGATTCTCCCCACAAACCCATACCTGGAACCAGGGTCTCTCACATTTCTCTTTCTATAGGAACCTGATGTATGTTTCGCCTGCTGAACAACCACTATTTCTTAATCCCTAATTAGAAACAGGCCTTTCCTTACCATTGCTGAAAATTGCTATCACATAATAGTCTGATGACAAAGACTTGGGGTCCACACATTACTGTGCCCAGCAGTACAGAGTCAGCCCGTCTAGCTTCGTGCACAAGACATACCAAAGAACAATGCCAACTACTCTGCACAGAGATGTACAGCTCAGGGACCACTAAGCCTGCACACGTAGCAGAGGAAGTGGAAAAGGATAGGGCACTTGCAAGACAGAAAAGGTAGAGGAACAATGTGTAACCCAGCAGGAAAGCTCAACAAAGGAGCACAGAGATGGACCACACAGGGCTGGGGAACTCGGCCTGATGACAAGGGAAAGTGACTCCCACTGGTTGACCACGACACCTTCAGAGGAGAGAAAGGGGTCTCGGGGGGGAGACCGTTTTGTGGAGGGGAAGGCAGTACACTTGGGTTGAACATGTCGAACACGTGTGTCCCACTTGCTGGACACCAGGGGGATAGCTGGGAAGTGCTGGGGCACAGGCCAGGGAAGGGCACCCAACCCCAGGGGTGGTCAGCAGTCTGCAGGGCTGTGAGGCAGAGAAACGCTGTGGGGCTGGGGACACCCTCAGCACAGGTGTCTTACGGAGGACAGAGAGGAGGACAAGAAACACAGAGCGAGGAGCACCTGTCAGAGGGCTGGGCTGCACAGGGACACCTGTACAAGACCAGCAAGACTGAGGAAGAAGGGCCAAAGAGACAGCGGAAAATCTGGAGGGTGTGGTGTCACCGAGGCTGGAAGACACAGCTCGCCACAGATGCAGGGTGACAAATGAGCACTAAAGCTCCAAGCAAACCAAACAACTGGTCCCAGGTTTAGGCAGAAAAACACCACTAGTGACACCACAGCCGTGTTCTGGTGAAGGGATAATGGTTAAACTCAGGATGCGGAGGGGTGCAGGACCATGGCACTGGTGGCAGAGGGGACTCAGTGTGCACAGCCAACTCTCCCGAGAGATCCAGCAGATGACAGGGGCTTCCTGAGAGCACATGGGACATCGTGGCAACAGGAGAGGTCAGGGTGCAGAGGTAGGAACCAAGCCGTTGGAAGACTGTCTGGAGGAGGAGGCAGACAGAGCACAGGAAGGGCCCCGCCCACTGCAGCAGGAGCCTGGCAGGTGCCAATCACACCGCACAAACTCGCACCACATCCCAAGGAAAGGCAGTCTTTCCCCATCCCTTGATGGACAAGGACTAACGAGATGGGTGATAGGCTCTGGACCCTGGTGTACGGAACAACAGTGTGGCAGCCGCTCAACAGCAACAATCAGAAAAGCCCTTACCGTTCATGGTGATCGTTCCAGTTGTCTGTGGGAATCCTGCGACCATCACCAGGTACAGACCAGATTCTGCCAGAAGGGAGAGCCCTGTGGGGAGCAACTCGAATTCCACTCCAGTGGTCAGCAGCCCCTGCAGCAAGGCACAGAGCAACGTGATCAGGACCAGCCTGCACAGCACACATGGCAACCCGGAACAAGGCAGTGGAAGGCTGCGGCTTCTTGGAACCCACAGAGAACTGCAGAGACCATGCACACGTGACACCCGGGGCAGTCAGATCAACAGCCACTGTCCTTGATTTTGGTCCTCTCCACCATGTTTCTGATGTTTGGTTTGTTTTCTTCTTGTACCAAATGGGAATATGAACACAAAGGAAAATTTGTATTTATCTTTTTTTGAAACACTTATTTTTTATTTGAAAGCAAGAAGGAAACAGAGACAGAGAGATATTCCATCTACTGTTTTACTCCAGTAATGGCTGCAATGGTCATGGCTGGGCCAGGCCAAAGCCAGGATCCAGAAGCTTCTTCCTGGTCTCCCACAATCTGAAAGATGTCAACAATCACCAGTCAACTATTGGAAAATAAAATGTTTAAAAAAATGAACAAGACACCAAAAATTCCAACTATCTTGGAGTAAATCTAATGAATAACATGCAAGATTTCGTCACAGTTACAGAACCCTGCTGAGATAAATTAAGAACTCAAGACACAGAGAGTCCTGCCCTGTTTGTGGGGGGTCTGCTTTCCACAGTATGGAGTCAAGGAAGCCCTCAAACTCTCAGATCCAGGGCCAGTATTGGGGTGTAGCAGGTAAAGCCGCTGCCTACAACACCAACATCCCATATTGCTGCTGGTTTGCCTCCTGGCTGCTCCACTTCCGATCCAGCTGCCTGCCAATGTACCTGAGAATACAGCAGAAGATGGCCCAAGTGTTTGGGCCTCTGCCACCCGTGTGGGAGATCCAGACAGAACTCCTGTCTTCAAGCCTGGCTCAGCCCTGTCTTGGGCAGACACCTGGGGAGTGAACCAGCAAATGGACTCTGTGACTCAACTTTCAAATAAATAAATAAATAAATAAATAATATTTTAAAACAAACCTCTCTTATCTGTGGCAGGACAAGGCATGTGAGTGGGGGTGCTGGGAGGAAGGGTGCAAACATGGAGCACAGGAAGGCCAGATGCCGGGCCTCAGTGTGAGTTCAGGTTGTATGAAACCTGCATGCACAGATGTGCGCGTGGCCTAGACAGCTGGGTGCGTGGAATGTACATACACTGTCTCTGTCTCTGTGCACAGGAAACGCTGGCAGCAAAGACACTCTGGGAGCAGTGAGAACGCCTGCCACCCACATGTGATGCAAAGGTGTGATGTGAGCTGTGTGTGTGCGTGTGGAGGGGGTGCAGTGGCAGGGCACACTCAGAGAAGCTAATCACATGCCTTTCATCTCTAACAGACACACTGGACTCTCTGTCTTCTTAGAACAGCCAGGGCGGTGTGGCCACTGCTGCCTGTCTGAAATGTGGGTGGCGTGTGCACGTCTGAAGTGTTCCATGAGTCAGCTTTCGACAAAGCGCCATGGTATGCTGGCTATATCCAAGTGGCGCTCTTCTCTTGTCTAAGTTTCTACCCTTCCTGATCTATTAAAACACATAATTTATTACTTTTAAACCAGGTAAACATGCTACTTTTAAAAATGAAAAAAAAAAGTATAAGAAACAGCAGCAATCATCTGACACTTTAACTACTTTGGGGTAAATTACCCCCTTGGATTCCAAGAGCCAAATGGCCACAGCAGAGGCTGACCACAGCCATGTCCTGAGGCCAGTGCACCCTTGTGCAACAGTTGGGGGAACACCAGTCCTCAGTCAGTCTCAGGACTGCAGGCTTAACACAGGCTTGGGGAGCAGCCACACACAGCAGGGCTGCCCAACAGTCTTGGCTCATGGAAAACTGTGGCTCCACCCGGCAGTCTGGCCCAGCCAGAAGGGGCGTCTCTCCAAGGCACGTGCCATGCATCCCCAACACAGCTCATTGTGTTCACACCAGGGATGAGGCCTATGGGCCCTCATATCCCCCGGGTGCCACGCACCCTGTACCTGGCACAGGGCATGGCCCTCAGTGAGACACCAGCAGGAAGAACCTGGTTCTTACCTGGAACACCAGTTATGATACTGGTCGCAGTACAGAGAACCTTGGGAACGGATCCCATGGTAATCTGAAGGTGGCACAAGTCCACCAAGCAAGCATGGACCCAGGGCGTGAATCTTCCACACCCTACATGGTGCAGTAACACAGCACCTCTCTCTACAGCTCCCCCTACACCTCGATCCCTGTGTCACCTCACAGCAGCACAACAATCTCCAGTAAGCTCCTGTGAACTCCAAAGTGCTGACTTCCAATCTCACAGCCAATGGGCAAAGCTCAGTGCGTGTACAAGCCCAGGGTTGCTCTGTGCCTCAGACGTCTACTCGGCAGCAAGCATGAGACACGGTAATGACAAAACACGGACTCACTCACCAAACACTTACCATCTTGGGCAAAGCAGACATGTGTGCAAGAATTAGTGCCTCTAACACTAAGCAAAGACGCATGTTAGTGACACGCTGGAGTTCTCAGTCACAGAGGCCCCTGGTGGTGGTACATACCATGTTCTCCACTCGGAGCTCAAACGGCATGGGGTTGTACACCATCAGCTGGACTTCACACACGTCCCCTTGAACCCACTGGAAATCTAGACACACACACAAAAGAACCCTGGGGTTAGCAGGTAGTTCTGAACTTCTCATGGGGTTTCAGATCAGCCCACTAATATTTTCTTCCCACAAAGGCGGTGGCTGCCATGCCCATTGTGAGGTGGGAAGTTCAGAGCTTGGTGTGCCCTGCTTTCTCTGAAACCACGCAAAGCAAGGTATCGCCACTGTCCTGATGCTACACACAGGGTGCCTCCCGCGCCCTCTGCAGGCTGCGCTCCTGCTGGCACCCCAAGGCTACCTCACAAAGCTACAGCTGGACCTGGTGTGGCCCCTTATGGCACACAGCACCCCAAGGGCCCACAGGCTGTCAATGCAGGAAGAAGGTTGGGGTCATTGGCAAGAGGCCCAGATGTGGGTCACCTGCGTCCCCAAGACCATGACTTCTCCACCCAGCCCACCTTCTTGTCAGTTGTAACTAAGCAGCTACTGGGGGAGACAGAACTCTGAAACAACCCCAAGACCCCAAGCAACCCCAAAACAACCCCGAGACGACCTGAGTGTGAACATGATGACCGAGCCACATGACAGAACACAGGTGAATGGTTCCTGTAGACTTAATAGAGGTCCCCAACCTGCTGACTGAGTTCGTCAAAAGGGAGATTGCTCTAAATGGGACAGATGTGATAAAGTGAGCCCATAAAGTGGGACAGACCCCTCCTGGAGGGATGGCCCTAGGACTCAAGCCAGCAGCAGAAGGACAGAGAGAGGGGTTGGGGACCAGCAGGGGTGAACGGGGACCTGAGGGAGGGGCTGGGGGCATCAGAGTATGGGATGTGATGGAGGGGCTGGGGCCAGCAGGGAAAAGGGACCTGAGGGAGGGTCTGGAGGCCAGCAGGGGTGAACAGGGACCTGAGAGAGGGGCTAGGGGCCACCAGGGGTGAACAGGGAACTGAGGGAGGGGCTGGAGCCAGCAAGAGTAAACAGGGACCTGATGGATTGGCAGGGGCCAGCAGGGGTGAACGGGGAACTGAGGGAGGGGCTGGGGCCAGTATCGGTGAACAGGGACCTGAGGGAGGGGCTGGGGCCAGCAAGGGTGAACAGGGACCTGAGGGATTGGCTGGGGCCAGTAGGGGTGAACCAGGCCCTGAGGGAGGGCCTGGGGCCAGCAGGGGTGAACAGTGTCCTGAGGGAGGGGTTGCGGCCAGTGTTGTGAACAGGGACCTGATGGAGTGTCCAGGGTCCAGCAGGGGTGAACAGTGACCTGAGGGAGGGCCTGGGGGCCATCAGGATACAGGGATGTGAGGGAGGGGCTGGGGCCAGTATGGGTGAACAGTGTCCTGAGGGATGGACTGGGGTAGCAGGGTACGGGGATATTAGGGAGTGTCTGTGGACAGCAGGGGTGAACGGGGACATGAGGGAGGTTCGGGGGCCACCAGGGGTCAACAGGGACCTGAGGTAGTCTCTGGGGGCCAGTAGGCGTAACAGGAACCTGAGGAAGGTGCTGGGGGCCAGCAGGCTACGGGGACATGAGGGAGGAGCTGGGAGCCAGCAGGAGTGGACAGGGACCTGAGGGAGGGGCTGGGGCCAGCAGGGGTGAATAGGGACCTGCGGGAGGAATTGGGGGCCAGCAGGGTATGGGGTCCTGAGGGAGGGGCTGGGGCCAGCAGGGAACAGGGACCTGAGGGAGGGGCCGGGGGCCAGCAGGGTTGAACACGGACCTGAGGGAATGGCTAGGGCCTGTAGGGTACCGGGACCTGAGGGACGGTCTGAGGGCAAACAGGGGTGAACAGGGACCTGGAGAGACTGGGGGACTGCAGGGGTGAATAGCTACTTGAGGGAGGGCCTGGGGGCCAGCAGGAGAGAACAGGGTCCTTAGGGAAGGGCTGGGGGCCAGCAGCAGTGAACAGGGACACTTAGGGTGGTGCTGGGGCCAGCGGGGTTGAACAGGGACATGAGGGAGGGGCTGAGGGCCAGCAGGGGGGAAGAGGAACCTGAGGGAGGGGCTGGGGCTAGCAAAGGTGAACAGGGACCTGAGGGAGGGGCTGGGGCCAGCAAGGGTGAACAGGGGCCTGAGGGATTGGCTGGGCCCAGTAGGGGTGAACAGGGACCTGAGGGAGGGGCTGGGGCCAGCAGTGAACAGGGACCTGAGGGAGTGGCTAGGGCTAGCAAGGAACAGGAACCTGAGGGAGGGGCTGGCCCAGCAGGGGTGAACAGGGTCCTGAGGGAGGGGCTGGGGCCAGCTGGGGTGAACAGGGATCTGAGGGAGTTGCCGTGGTCCAGCAGGGGTAAACAGGGACCTGAGAGTGGAATTGGGTGCCAGCAGGGTACGGGGACCTGAAGGAGGGGCTGGGGCCAGCAGGGTACAGTGACCTGAGGGAGGGGCCGTGGATCAGCAGGGAACAGAAACCTCATGGAGGGGCTGGGGCCAACCGGGTGTGGGGACCTAAAGGGGGGCTGGGGGACAGCAGGGTTGAACAAAACCTGAGGGAGGGGCTGGGGCCAGCAGGTGAAAACAGGGTCCTGAGGGAAGGGCTGGGGGCCATCAGGGGTGAACAGGGTCCTGAGGGAAGGGCTGAGGGCAAACTGGGGTGAATACGGACCTAAGGGAGGGGTTGGGGCCAGCATGGGTGAACAGGGTCCTTAGGGAGGGGCTAGGGGCCATCAGGGGTGAACAGGGAACTGAGGGATTGGCAGTGGTCAGCAGGGGTGAACAGGGACCTGAAGGTGGGGCTGGGGCCAGCAAGGTTGAACAGGGACCTGAGGGAGGGGCTGGGGCCAGCAAGGGTGAACAGGGACCTGAGGGAGGGGCTGGGACCAGCAAGGGTGAACAGGGACCTGAGGGAGGGGCTGGGACCAGCAATGGTGAACAGGGACCTGAGAGAGGGTCTGTGTGCAAGTAGCCTATGGTGACATGAGGGAGGGGCTGGTGGCCAGCAGGGGTGGACAAGCACTTGAGGCAGTGGCTAGGGCCAGCAGGGGTGAACAGGGACATGATGGAGGTGCTGGGGGCCAGTAGGGTTGAACAGGGACCTAAGGGATGGGCTGTGGCCACAGAAGTGAACAGGGACCTGAGGGAGGGGCTGGCGGCCACCAGGGATGAACAGGGACCTGTGGGAAGAGTCGGGGCCAGCAGGGGTGAACAAGGACCTGAGGTAGGGGCAGGGGCCAGTAGGTTATGGGGACAGGAGTGAGAGATTGTGGGCCCGCAGGTGTGAACATGGACCTGAGGGAGGGGCTGGAGCCAGCAGAGAACAGGGACCTGAGGGAGGAGCCGAGGACCAGCAGGGAACAGGTACCTGAGGGAGGGGTTGGGGCCAGTATGGGTGAACAGGGTCCTGAGGTAGGGTCTGTGGGCCAGCAGGGGTAACAGGGACATGAGGGAGGGGCTGGGGACCAGCAGGCTACAGGGACATGAGGGAGGGGCCAGGGGCTAGAAGGGGTGAACAGGGACCTGAGGGAGGGGCTGGGGCTAGCAAGGGTGAACAGGGACCTGAGGGATTGGCTGGGCCCAGTAGGGGTGAACAGGGACCTGAGGGAGGGGCTGGGGCCAGCATGGAACAGGGACCTGAGGGAGGGGCTAGGGCCAGCAAGGAACAGGAACCTGAGGGTGGGGCTGGCCCAACAGGGGTGAACAGGGTCCTGAGGGAGGGGCTGGGGCCAGCAGGGAACAGGGACCTGAGGGAGTGCCCGGGGTCCAGCAGGGGTGAACTGGGACCTGAGGGAGGGGCTGGGGCCAGTATGGGTGAACACTGTCCTGAGTGATGGACTGGGGTAGCAGGGTACGGGGATCTTAGGGAGGGTCTGGGTGCCAGCAGGGGTGAACAGGGACATGATGGAGGTTCGGGGACCACCAGTGGTCAACAGGGACCTGAGGTAGGGTCTGGGGACCAGTAGGGGTAACAGGAACCTGAGGAAGGGGCTGGGGCAAGCAGGCTACGGGGACATGAGGGAGGGGCTGGGAGTCAGCAGGAGTGGACAGGGACCTGAGGGAGGGGCTGGGGCCAGCAGGGGTGAACAAGGACCTGAGGGAGTGGCCGGGGTACAGCAGGGGTGAACAGGGACCTGAGGGAGGGGCTGGGGGCTAGCAGGCTATGGGAACATGAGGGAGGGGCCGGGGGCTAGCTTGGTGAACAGGGACCTGAGGGAATGGCTGGGGCCAGTAGGGTACAGGGACCTGAGGGAGGGTCTGAGGGCCAACAGGTGTGAAGAGGGACCTGATGGAGGGACTGGGGGCCTGCAGTGGTGAACAGGGTTTTGAGGGAGGGACTGGGGCCAGCAGGGGTGAACAGGGTCCTGAGGGAAGGGCTGGGGGCCAGCAGGGGTGAACAGGGTCCTAAGGGAGTGGCTGGGGCCAGAGGGGTGAACAGGAACCTGAGGGAGGCGCCGGGGGTCAGCAGGGGTGAACAAGGACCTGAGTTAGGGGCAGGGGCCAGCAGGGTACAGAGACTAAAGGGAGGGGCTGGGGCTAACCGGGTACGGGGACCTGAAGAGGGGCTGGCGCCTGCAGGGTTAATCAGGAACCTGAGGGAGAGACTGGGGGCCAGAAGGGGAACAGGATCCTGAGGGAGGGTTGGAGGCCATCAGTGGAAAAGTGTCCTGAGGGAGGGGCTGGGGGCCATCAGGGTCTGGGGATGTGAGGGAGGGGCTGGGGCCAGCAGGGGTGAACAGCGACCTGAGGGAGGGGCTGGAGGCCATCAGGGTCTGGGGATGTGAGGGAGGGGCTGGGGGCCAGCAGGGGGGAACAGGGACCAGAGGGAGGTCCGGGGTCCACCTGGGGTGAACAGGGACCTGAGGTAGCGTCTGGGATCAGCAGGGGTAAACAGGGACCTGAGAGAAGGTCTCTGTGCCAGCAGCCTACGGGGACAAGAGGGAGGGGCTGGTGGCCAGCAGGGGTGGACAAGCACTTGAGGGAGTGGCTAGGGCCAGCAGGGGTGAACCGGGACATGAGGGAAGGGCTGGAGGCCAGTACGGGTGAACAGGGACCTAAGGGATGGGTTGTGGCCACAGAAGTGGTCTGATGGCCAACAGGGGTGAACATGCACCTGATGGAGGGCTTGGGGGCCTGCAGTGATGAACAGGGTCTTGAGGGAGGGGCTGGGGGCCAACAGGGGTGAACAGGGACCTGAGGGAGGGGCTGGCGGCCACCAGGGATGAACAGGGACCTGTGGGAAGGGTCGGGGCCAGTAGGTTTTGGGGACATGAGGGAGGGACTGGGGGCCTGCAGGGGTGAACAGGGACCTGAGGAGGGGCTGGGGCCAGCAGGGAACAGGGACCTGAGGGAGGGGCTGGGGCCAGTATGGGTGAACAGGGTCCTGAGGTAGGGTCTGTGGGCCAGCAGGGGTAACAGGGACCTGAGGGAGGGGCTGGGGACCAGCAGGCTACAGGGACATGAGGGAGGGGCCGGGGGCTAGCAGGCATTAACAGGGACCTGAGGGAATGGCCGGGGACAGTTGGGGTGAACGGGGACCTGATGGAGGGGCTGGGGCCAGCAGGGAACAGGGACCCGAAGGAGGGTCCGAGGACCAGCAGGGAACAGGAACCTGAAGGAGGGGCTGGGGCCACCAGGGGTCAACAGGGTCCTGAGGTAGGGTCTGGGGGCCAGCAGGGGTAACAGGGACCTGAGGGAGGGACTTGGGGCCAGCAGGCTACGGGGACATGAGGGAGGGGCCGGGGGCTAGCAGGGGTGAACAGGGACCTGATGGAATGGTTGGGGCCAGTAGGGTACGGGAACCTTAGGGAGGGTCTGATGGCCAACAGGGGTGAACATGCACCTGATGGAGGGCTTGGGGGCCTGCAGTCGTGAACAGGGTCTTGAGGGAGGGGCTTGGGGCCCGCAGGGGTGAACAGGGTCCTGAGGGATGGGCTGGGGGCCAGCAGGGGTGAACAGGGACCTAAGGGAGGGGCTGGGGCCATAGGGGTGAACAGAGACCTGAAGGAGGCGCCGGGGGCCAGCAGGGGTGAACAAGGACCTGAGTTAGGGGCAGGGGCCAGCAGGGTATGGGGACCTGAGGGAGGGGCTAGGGGCCAGCAGGGGTGAACAGGGACATGAGGAGGGGCTGGGTCCATCATGGGTGAACCGGGACCTGAGGGAGTGGCTGGGCCAGCAGGGTACGGGACATGAGGGAGGGGCTGGGGGCCAGCAGGGGTGAACTGGGACCTGAATGAGGGGCTGGGGCCAGCAAGGGTGAACCGGGACCTGAGGGAGGGGCTGGGTTGCCATCAGGGTACGGGGATCTGAGAGAGGGTCTGAGGGCCAGCAGGGGTGAACAGGGACTTGAGGGAGGTCCGGCGGCCACCAGGGGTCAACAGGGACCTGAGGTAGTGTCTGGGGGCCAGCAAGGGTAACAGGGACCTGAGGTAGGGGCTGGGAGCCAGCAGGAGTGGACAGGTACCTGAGGGAGGGGCTAGGGCCAGCAAGGGTGAATAGGGACCTGAGGGATGAATTGGGGGCCAACAGGGTTGAACAGGACCTGAGGGAGGGGCTGGGGCCAGCAGGCTAAGGGGATATGAGGGAGGGGCAGGGGGCCATCAGGGGTGAACAGTGACCTGAGGGAGGGGCTGGGGCCAGCGGGGCTGAACAGGGATATGAGGAGGGGCTGGGGCCAGCAGGGGTGAACAGTGACCTGAGGGAGGGGCTGGGGCCAGCGGGGGTGAACAGGGACATGAGGAGGGGCTGGGGCCAGCAGGGGTGCACCGGGACCTGAGGGAGTGGCTGGGGCCAGCAGGGTATGGGGACTGGAAGGAGGGCCTGGGGCCAGCAAGGGTGAACAGGGACCTGAGGGAGCGGCTGGGGCCAGTAGGGGTGAACGGGGACCTGAGGGAGGGGTAGGGGCCAGCAAGGGTGAACAGGGACCTGAAGGATTGGCTGGGACCAGTAAGGGTGAATGGGGACCTGAGGGAGGGGCCAAGGACCAGCAGGGAACAGGAACCTGAGGGAGGGGCTGGGGCCAGCAGGGGTGAACAGGGTCCTGAGTGAGGGCCTGAGGCCATCAGTGTACGTGGATGTAAGGGAGGGTTTGGGGCCAGTATGTTTGAAGAGGGTCCTGAGGGATGGACTCGAGCTAGCAGTGTACGAGTACCTGAGGGAGGGTCTGGGGGCCAGCAGGGGTGAACAGGGACCTGATGGAGGTTCGGGGGCCCCCAGGGGTCAACAGGGTCCCGAGGTAGGGTCTGGGGGCCAGCAGGGGTAACAGGGACCTGAGGGAGGGGCTGGGGCCAGTAGGGTACGGGGACCCGAGGTAGATTCTGAGGACCAACAGGGTTGAACAGGGACCTGATGGAGGGACTGGGGGCCTGCAGTGGTGAACAGGGTCTTCAGGGAGGGGCTGGGGGCCAGCAGGGGTGAACAGGGTCCTGAGGGAAGGGCTGGGGGCCAGCAGGGGTGAACAGGGACCTAAGGGAGGGGCTGGGGGCCAGCAGGGGTGAACAAGGACCTGAGTTAGGGGCAGGGGCCAACAGGGTACGGGGACCTGAGGGAGGGGCTGGGGCCAACTGGGTATGGGGACCTAAAGAGGGGCTGGGGCCAGCAAGGGTGAACAGGGTCCTGAGGGTTTGGCTGGGGCCAGTAGGGGTGATCGGGGACGTGAGGGAGGGGCTGGGTCCAGCAGGGAACAGGGACCTGAGGGAGGGGCCAAGGACCAGCAGGGAACAGGAACCTGAAGGATTGGCTGGGCCCAGCAGGGGTGAACAGGGTCCTGAGTGAGGGTTCTGGGGCCAGCGAGGGTGAACAGGGACATGAGGAGGGGCTGGGGCCAGCAAGGGTGAACAGGGACCTGAAGGAGCGGCTGGGGGCACCTAGCGTGCACAGGGACCTGAGGGAGGGCCGGGGGGCCATCAGGGTACAGGGATGTGCAGGAGGGCCTGGGGCCAGTATGGGTGATCAGGGTCCTGTGGGATGGACTGGGGCTAGCAGGGTACGGGGATCTCAGAGAGGGTCTGGGGGCCAGCAGGGGTGGACAGGGATCTTAGGGAGGGGCTAGGGCCAGCAAGGGTGAATAGGGACCTGAGGGAGGAATTGAGGGACAGCAGGGGTGAACAGTGACCTGAGGGAGTGGTTGGGGGGCCATCAGGGTACAGGGATGTGAGGGAGGGCCTGGGGCCAGTATGGGTGAACAGGGTCCTGAGGGATTGGCTGGGGACAGCAGGGTACGGGGACATGAGGAGGGGCTGGGGCCAGCAGGGGTGAACCGGGACCTGAGTGAGTGGCTGGGGCCAGCAGGAAACAGGGACCTGAGGGAGGGGCCGTGGAGCAGCAGGGAACAGAAACCTGAGGGAGGGGCTGGGGCCAGCAGGCTAGATGGACATGAGGGAGGAGCAGGGGGCCAGCAGTGGTGAACAGGGACACTTAGGGAGGGGTTGGGGCAAGCGGGGGTGAACAGGGACCTGAGGGAGCAGCTGGGGGCCACCAGGTTTGAACAGGGACATGTGGGAGGGGCCAGGGCCAGCAGGGGTGAACAAGGACCTGAGGTAGGGTCAGAGGCCTGCAGGGTATGGGGACCTGAGGGAGGTGCTGGGGCCAACTGGGTGTGAGGACCTAAAGAGGGGCTGGGGCCAGCAGGGGTGAACAGGGACCTGAGGGAGGGGTTTGGGGCCAGCAGGGGAACAGGATCCTGAGGGAGGGTTGGGGGCCATCAGGAGAACAGGGACCTGAGGGAGGGGCTGGGGGCCAGCAGGTTTGAATAGGGACCTAAGGGAGGGGCTGTAGCCAGCAGTGTACAGGAACTGTGGGAGGGACTGGGGCCAGCTGGGAACAAGGACCTGAGGGAGGGGCTGGGCCAGCAGGGAACAGGGATGTGAGGGAGGGGCAGGGGACCAGCAGGGGTGAACAGTGACCCGAGGGAGGGGCTTAGACCAGCGGGGGTGAACCTGGACATGAGGAGGGGCTGGGGCCAGCAGGGGTGAACCGGGACATGAGGGAGTGGCTGGGGCCAGCATGGTAGGAGGACATGAGGGATGGGCTGGGGGCCAGCAAGGGTGAACAGGGACCTGAGGGAGGGGCTGGGGCCAAAAAGGGTGACCAGGGACCTGAGGGATTGACTGGGGGGAGCCAGGGTGAACGGGGACCTGAGGGAGGGGCTGGGGGCCATCAGGGTACGGGGATGTGAGGGAGGGGCCGGGGCCAGTATGGGTGAACAGGGTCCTGAGTGATGGACTGGGGTTAGAAGGGTACGGGTACCTGAGGCAGGGTCTGGGGGCCAGCAGGGGTGAACAGGGACTTGAGGGAGGTCCGGGGGCCACCAGGGTTCAACAGGGACCTGAGGTAGTCTCTGGGGGGCAGCAAGGGTAACAGGGCCCTGAGGGAGGGGCTGCGGGCCAGCAGGCTATGGGAAATGAGGGAGGGGCTGGGAGCCAGCAGGAGTGGATAGGGACCTGAGGGAGGGACTAGGGCCAGCAAGGCTGAATAGGGACCTGAGGGATGAATTGGGGGCCAGCAGGGTTGAACAGGACCTGAGGGAGGGGCTGGGGCAGGCAGGGGTGAACAGGGTCCTGAGGGAGGGCTGGGGCCAGCAGGGGTGAACAGGGATTGAGGGAGTGGCCGGGGTCCAGCAGGGGTGAACAGGGACCTGAGGGAGGGCCTGGGTGCCATCAGAGTACGGGGATGTGAGGGAGGGTTTGGGGCCAGTATGGGTGAACAGGGTCCTGAGGGATGGACTGGGGCTAGCAGTGTACGGGTATCTGAGGGAGGTTCTGGGGGCCGGCAGGGGTGAACAGGGACCTGGTGGAGGTTCGGGGGCCACCAGGGATCATAGGTTCCTGACATAGGATCTGGAGGCCAGCAGGGGTAACAGGGATCTGAGGGAGGGCTGGGGGCCGCAGGCTATGGAACATGAGGGAGGGGCCGGGGGCTAGCAGGGGTGAACAGGGACCCGAGGGAATGGCTGGGGCCAGTAGGGTACGGGGACCTGAGAGAGGGTCTGAGGGCAAACAGGGTGAACCGGGACCTGATGGAGGGACTGGGGGCCTGCAGTGGTGAACAGGGACCTGAGGGTGGGCTGGGGGACAACAGGGGTAAACAGGGTCCTGAGGGAAGGGCTGGGGGCCAGCAGGGGTGAACAGGGTCCTCAGGGAGTGGCTGGGGCCAGAGGGGTGAACAGGGACTGAGGGAGGCGCCGGGGGTCAGCAGGGTGAGACAAGGACCTGAATTAGGGGCAGGGCCAGCAGAGTACGGGGACCTGAGGGAGTATCTGGGGCTAACCGGGTACGGGGACCTGAATAGGGGCTGGCGCCAGCAGGGTTAATCAGGAACCTGAGGGAGAGACTGGGGGCCAGAAGGGGAACAGGATCCTGAGGGAGGGTTGGAGGCCATCAGTGGAAAAGTGTCCTGAGGGAGGGGCTGGGAGCCATCAGGGTCTGGGGATGTGAGGGAGGGGCTGGGGCCAGTATTGGTGAACAGGTCCCTAGGGATGGGCTGGGGCTAGCAGGGTACGGGGACCTGAGGCAGGGTCTGGGGGGCCAGCAGGGGTGAACAGGGTCCTAAGGGAGTGGCTGGGGCCAGAGGGGTGAACAGGGACTTGAGGGAGGTCCGGGGCCACCAGGGGTGAACAGGGACCTGAGGTAGGGTCTGGATCAGCAGGGGTAAACAGGGACCTCAGAGAAGGGCTCTTTGCCAGCAGCCTATGGGGACATGAGGGAGGGGCTGGTGGTCAGCAGGGGTGGACAGGCACCTGAGGGTGGTGGCTAGGGCCAGCAGGGGTGAAGAGGGACGTGAGGGAGGGGCTGGGGGCCAGCAGGGTGAACAGGGGACCTGTGGGAGGGGTCGGGGTTAGCAGGGGTGAACAAGGACCTGAGGTAGGGGCTGGGGCCAGCAGGCTTTGGGGACATGGGGGGAGGGGCCTGGGGGCCAGCAGGGGGTGAACAGGGACCTGAGGGAGGGGCTGGGGCCAGCGGGAGTGAACAGGGATATGAGGAGGGGCTGAGGGCCTGCTGGGGTGAATAGGGGACTTGAGGGAGGGGCTGGGGGCAGCAGGGGTGAGCAGGGTCCTGAGGGAAGGGCTGGGGCCAGCAGGGGTGAACAGAGTCCTGCGGGAGGGGCTGGGGGCAGGAGGGGTGAACAGTGTCCTGAGGGAAGGGCTGGGGGCCAGCAGGGGTGAACAGGGACCTAAGGGAGGGGCCCGGGGCAGCAGGGGTGAACGTGGAGCTGAGGGAGGGGCCTGAGGTAGCAGGGGTGAACGGGGACCTGAGGGATGGGCTGGGGGCCATCAGGGACAGGGACCTGAGGGAGGGGCTGGGGCCAACTGGGTTGAATAGGGACTTGAGGGAGGGGCTGGGGCCAGCAGGTTACGGGTCCTGAGGAGGGGGCTGGGGGCAGTAGGGAACAGGGACCTGAGAGAGGGTGAGGGCCAGAAGCGGTGAACATGGACCTGTGGGAGGGGCTTTTAGCCAGCATGGGTGAACAGGACCCTAAGGAGGTGTCGGGGGCCAACAGGGTTTAACAGGGACCTGAGGGAGGTGTCGGGGCCAGCAGGGGTGAACAGGACCTGAGGGAGGACTGGGGCCAGCAGGGGTGAACAGGGCCTGAGGGAGGTGCTGGGGCCAGCAGGGGTGAACCGGGACCTGAGGGAGTGTCTTGGCCAGCAGGCTACGGGGACATGAGGAAGGTCTTGGGGCCAGCAGGGGTGAACAAGGACCTGAGGGAGGGGCTGGGGCAGCAGGGGTGAACAGGACGTGAGGGAGTGGCTGGGGCCAGCAGGCTGCTTGGACATGAGGGAGGGGCTGGGGGCCAGCAGGGATGAACAGGGACCTGAGGGAGGCGCTGGGGGCCAGCAGGGGTGAACAAGGTACTGAGTTAGGGGCAGGGGCCAGCAGGGAACAGGGACCTGAGGGAGGGGCTGGGGCTAACTGGGTACGGGGACCTGAAGAGGGGCTGGCGCCAGCAGGGGTGAACAGGAACCTGAGGGAGAGGCTGGGGGCCAGAAGGGGAACAGGATCCTGAGGGAGGGTTGGAGGCCATCAGTGGAAAAGGGACCTGAGGCAGGGGCTGGGGGCCATCAGGGTCTGGGGATGTGAGGGAGGGGCTGGGGCCAGTATTGGTGAACAGGTCCCTATGGATGGGCTGGGGCTAGCAGGGTACGGGGACCTGAGGCAGGGTCTGGGGGCCCAGCAGGGGTGAACAGGTACCTGAGGGGAGGGGCTGTTTTGCCAGCAGCCTATGGGGACATGAGGGAGGGGCTGGTGGCCAGCAGGGGTGGACAGGCACCTGAGGGAGTGGCTAGGGCCAGCAGGGGTGAACAGGGACCTAAGGGATGGGTTGGGGCCAGCAGGGGTGAACAGGGACCTGTTGAGGGGCTGGGGGCCAGCAGGGGTGAACATGGACGTGAGGAGGGGCTGGGGGCCAGCAGGACAGGGCCCTGAGGGAGGGGCTGGGGTCCAGCTGGGGTGAATAGGGACCCGAGGGAGGGGCTGTAGCCAGCAGAGTCTGGGGACCTGAGGGAGGGGCTGGGGTCCAGCAGGGAACAGGGAACTGAGGGAGGGGCTGGGGCCAGCAGGGTTGAATAGGAAAATGAAGGAAGGGGCTGGGGCCAGCAGCATTGAATAGGAACCTGTGGGAGGGGCTGGGGTCCAGCAGGGAACATGGACCTGAGAGAGGTTCTGGGGCCACAAGGGGTGAACACGGACCTGAGCGAAGGGCTGGGGGCCAGCAGGGGTGAACAGGGACCTGAGGGAGGGGTTGGGGCCATCAGGGAACAGGGACCTGAGGGGGGGGCTGGGGCACGCAGGGAACAGGGACCTGAGGGAGTGGCTGGGGCCAGTTGGGGTGAAAAGGAACCTGAGGGAGGGCTGTAGCCAGCAGGGTCTGGGGCCTGAGGGAGGGGCTGGGGTCCAGCAGGGGCACAGAGACCTGAGGGAGGGGTCTGGGGCCAGCAGGGTTGAATAGGGACCTGAGGAGGGACTGGGGGCCAGCAGGGTATGGGGACCTGAGGGAGGGGCTGGGTGCAGCAGGGAACAGGGACCTGAGAGAGGGTCTGGGGCACAAGGGTGAACAAGGACCTGAGGAAAGGCTGGGGGCCAGTCCTGATATAGGGGCTGGGGCAGCAGCAGTGAATAGGGACCTGATGGAGGGCTGGAGGCAAGCAGAGGTGAACAGTGACCTGAGGGACGGGCTTAGGACAGCAGGGTCTGTGGACCCTAGGGAGGGGCTGGGGGCCAGCACTGGTGTATAGGGACCTGATGGAGGGGCTGGGGGCCAGCAGGGTTGAACAGGGACCTGAGAGAGGGGCCCGGGGCAGCAGGGGTGAACGGGAACCTGAGGGAGGGGTTGGGGCCAGCTGGGAACAGAGATCTGAGGGATGGGCTGGGGGCCGGCAGGGACAGGGACCTGAGGGAGGGGCTGGGGCCAACAGGGTTGAATAGGGACCTGAGGGAGGGGCTGGGGCCAGCATGGGTGAACAGGGACCTGAGGGAGGGCTGGGGCCAGCAGGGGTGAACAGGGACCTGAGGGAGGGGCTAGGGGTCACCAGGGGTGAACAGGGACCTGAGGGAGGTGCTGGGGCCTGCAGGGGTGAACCGGGACCTGAGGGAGTGGCTGGGCCAGCAGGCTACGGGGACATGAGGGAGGGCCTGGAGGCCAGCAGGGGTGAACAGGGACCTGAGGGATGGTCTGGGGGCCAGCAGGGGTGAACAGTGACCTGAGGGAAGAGCTGGGGCCAGCAAGGGTGAACAGGGACCTGAGGGAGGGGCTGGGGCCAGTATGGCTGAACAAGGACCTGAGGGAGTGGCTGGGGCCAGCAGGCGTGAATGGGGACCTGAGGGAGGGCCTGGGGCCAGTATGGGTGAACAGGGTCCTGAGGGATTGGCTGGGGACAGCAGGGTACGGGGACATGAGGAGGGGCTGGGGCCAGCAGGGGTGAACCGGGACCTGAGTGAGTGGCTGGGGCCAGCAGGAAACAGGGACCTGAGGGAGGGGCCGTGGAGCAGCAGGGAACAGAAACCTGAGGGAGGGGCTGGGGCCAGCAGGCTAGATGGACATGAGGGAGGAGCAGGGGGCCAGCAGTGGTGAACAGGGACACTTAGGGAGGGGTTGGGGCAAGCGGGGGTGAACAGGGACCTGAGGGAGCAGCTGGGGGCCACCAGGTTTGAACAGGGACATGTGGGAGGGGCCAGGGCCAGCAGGGGTGAACAAGGACCTGAGGTAGGGTCAGAGGCCTGCAGGGTATGGGGACCTGAGGGAGGTGCTGGGGCCAACTGGGTGTGAGGACCTAAAGAGGGGCTGGGGCCAGCAGGGGTGAACAGGGACCTGAGGGAGGGGTTTGGGGCCAGCAGGGGAACAGGATCCTGAGGGAGGGTTGGGGGCCATCAGGAGAACAGGGACCTGAGGGAGGGGCTGGGGGCCAGCAGGTTTGAATAGGGACCTAAGGGAGGGGCTGTGGCCAGCAGTGTACAGGAACTGTGGGAGGGACTGGGGCCAGCTGGGAACAAGGACCTGAGGGAGGGGCTGGGCCAGCAGGGAACAGGGATGTGAGGGAGGGGCAGGGGACCAGCAGGGGTGAACAGTGACCCGAGGGAGGGGCTTAGACCAGCGGGGGTGAACCTGGACATGAGGAGGGGCTGGGGCCAGCAGGGGTGAACCGGGACATGAGGGAGTGGCTGGGGCCAGCATGGTAGGAGGACATGAGGGATGGGCTGGGGGCCAGCAAGGGTGAACAGGGACCTGAGGGAGGGGCTGGGGCCAAAAAGGGTGACCAGGGACCTGAGGGATTGACTGGGGGGAGCCAGGGTGAACGGGGACCTGAGGGAGGGGCTGGGGGCCATCAGGGTACGGGGATGTGAGGGAGGGGCCGGGGCCAGTATGGGTGAACAGGGTCCTGAGTGATGGACTGGGGTTAGAAGGGTACGGGTACCTGAGGCAGGGTCTGGGGGCCAGCAGGGGTGAACAGGGACTTGAGGGAGGTCCGGGGGCCACCAGGGTTCAACAGGTGCTCGGCGCCGTCCTCGTCCAGCAAGAGACAGAGACTGAACACTTTGCACGGGGTTCCTTTATTGCTCGGCAAGCAGGAGATCCAGCTTCGATCTCTTCTGGGCAGGAACTTCCCTTACACCCGCGTAGCAAGGGTTTATATGCACAATACACGTCACAAATCAGGTGATAGGCTAGAAGCGCGGGGATAGGACAATCTCGTGGCAAGGCGGGAAGGAGCGAGCTAGGGCGGGAAATCTAAGGCGGGAAGGAGCGAGCAAGAGCGGGAACTCCCTGAGATGAGGAAGAACCCGGAAGCAGGGAGTCGGCGCCATCTTAGGGGCACGGTTCCTCCGGTCTGGTTCCCTACATCTCCCTCCTTTTGTTTTTGCACAAATCACATCCCCGACGGCCCTGGCTCATGAGGGCCGGGAGAATATTTACTAGGCAGAGAGTAGAGGTGCATACCCAGCGTGCTTGTGATCCGTTAGTTACGGAACTTCAAGGGCCTGGCCACAACCCCTGATGTCTCCGTTAAGGATCAGTTTTTATTCCCTTTTGCTGGGGCAGGCTGGGAATTGAACCTGCATGCATATGCATATGCTCTCCCAGGACCCCCGGAACCCCCGGGTGGACTCCTGCTGCAGTACCTTTGGTCTCGCATACCCAGTTTTCGCTCCCCGTCAGGGATGGGTGATACAGCCCAATGAACGAGAGGGGGAACAAGACAACTCGAGGAAGGTGTGTGCCTGATGGAGGCATTCAGAGGAGAAGATACTTGTACAGGGAAAGGAGGAGTGGCAGAACAATTGTCAGTGGTAAGATTAAGAAGGGAAGAATTTAAGACAGGAATCGCTAGCGGGTAAGGTGTCCCTAGGGCCAAGCACAACCAACAATCCTGAGCCAAGCTGGGGGCGGTTAGATTTAATGCCCTGTGAGTAGCCTCAAGAATATCCTGAGTTTGTGGATCAAGGGCCACAGAATGAGGCCGAGGCCTGACCAAGAGGTGATACAGCAAAGGAGAAGGAGAAAAGAGGGTTTTCCAACGCTTTGTTAGCTGTTGGTGGCGGAGCTGGTCCTGTGGGCCTCCGCCATCAGAGATATGCACGGGTGCCGTAGTGCGCCAGCACGCCCACTGTCCAGGCGTACCAACACAGGGGGCTGAGAGGTAGGGGGATGAATGGACTACCTGTGGCAAATGGTCAGGACTAGAGGACCTGCGAGTACTTTGTAACTGGGTGGCATAGTACGACTGACCGCCAGAAGTGCATTGGAAGTATGAGGAATCGCAAGAGCTGTGCATGGATTCTTGAAAGGTCGAGCAAGGACAGGAGTGGTTTTTGCTATGGGGATCAGAAACGCGGGGTTTGGGCACACATATGTAGCCGCGTGGTAGGCCGGGGATCCCCTGGAGGGGCAGATATGCAGTTTTGTCCCCACAATCAGCTGTGGCGATGTGAGTACGCTGCAGTACGGTGTTGCTGGTCCCCCCCTTGCAGTCGCAAGGGTTGCCTACGTTCTGCAGTAAAGCAGTGGGGTTGGAGTTAAAGCCCGCATAAGGGCCAGGGAGCAAAGCCGCTGCCAGTATGAAGAAGCGGAAGGGGTGCATCTCACGTCTCGTTGTTTTGTTGCAATTTGTCGTCCTGTGAGAGCGTGGTAATCTCGGTTATCTCGGGGGAGATGTCGTCCGTAGGTGATAGAGGTGTATCTTGTGGCGGCGGGGCTGTTTTTCTGACCAATCTTTCCGGTATCCAGAGAGGTTCTCTTCCAGATTCCTGTGGGAAGACACAGACCGCGCCTCGGTTCCAGCATAATACCGGATCCGGGCCGTACCACTTTCCCGTGAGGACATCTTTCCAACGGACATAGCCTCGTGAAGATGGCTCCTTTAACATGTGTCTCTTAGCGGGGGACATAGAATGATCTGTCAAATTCAAAAAGTTTATAGTAAACAGTGCAAGGGAGAGGCGCATTCGAGGGGTTTTGCCCGTGGCAATTCCCTCCTTTTGTTTTAAGAGAAAAGCCTTGAGGGTTCGATGAGCCCTTTCAATTATGGCCTGTCCCTGAGGGTTATAAGGGATTCCAGTTTTATGTTGTACCTGCATACGGGTGCAGAAATCTTGGAATGATTTACTTGTGTATGCAGGACCATTATCTGTTTTTAAAGTTTTTGGTTTGCCCCAGGCTGCCCATGCAGCAAGGCAGTGATTAATGACATGGGTGGTACGCTCACCCGTCTCCAGAGAAGCAAAAATTACTTGGGAACAGGTGTCAACTGACACATGAACATACTTTAAGGTCCCAAACTCGGATATGTGGGTGACATCCATCTGCCAGATATGTCCTGGTAGTAATCCTCGGGGATTAACCCCCACCGAAGGCACAGGGGTTAAAGTAGGGCATGCGGCACAATGGCGAACAATATCGCGAGCGGCAGCACGAGAAAGACCGAATTTGGCGGCAAGGGTTTTTGCGTTTACATG
The DNA here is from genome assembly GCF_033115175.1 of Lepus europaeus. NCBI lineage: Eukaryota > Metazoa > Chordata > Mammalia > Lagomorpha > Leporidae > Lepus > Lepus europaeus. The sequence continues at coordinate 294,148 of NW_026909007.1, read as the reverse complement.
GAACTCTGAATGAAACTGGATAGCCTGCTCTTCTGGGGAAGAAAATTGGAGTATCCAAATGGGGCGTGTGGCTTGATCAGCTATAGCATTGCCTGTGGTCATGGGTCCAGGTAAGGAAGAATGAGCTCTAATATGAGTAATAAAGAAAGGAGCAGACCGATTCCAAATAGATTTTTGCAGGGTGAGGAAAACTGTCGCTACGGAGGATGAAGAATTGACTAGTCCTGCGGCCTCAAGGATAGACACAGAATTAACCACATAGCGTGAATCAGACACAATATTGACAGGTCCGGGGAAATCAGAGAAGACTTGGTTAACTATAAGAAGTTCAGTTACCTGGGGGGAGTTAGTAGCGAATTGGAATGTTTTTGGCACAGATCCTGAAACAACATATGCACCGACTCCTGTTTTAGAACCGTCGGTATACACTACTGGGGCTCCCTGTAAGGGCTTTTGGGATGTGGACTTTGGAAAAATAACTGGGTGAGACTGAACAAAGGTTAGCAAAGGATCAGAGGGTGTTCTGTTTGTAATAGTTGCGGAAGTGGAGCAGACTAAAACCGCCCAAGCATCAGTACAAGCGATTAGCACACGTACCTGTTCCATGGAATAGGGGACAACAATGGTGGATGGTTCGCGTCCAAAATGTTGGATAGCCCTCTGAATGGCTAGGAGAGTTATCTCCGCCACTGCCACGGGATAGTAACTAATAGATCTAGTAGATGACATTGAGGGATGGATCCAGAGGAGAGGCCCATCCTGCCATAGGACCGCGGTGGGCTGTTTAAGGGTGTCGAGGACCCAAAGAGTAAGGTCTCCCGCAGGGTCCCAACGTTTTAGGGCAGCTTTACTAAGGGCATCGTTGACAATTGACAGTGCTTGTTTGGCCTCAGAGGTGAAGGTTCGGGGGGAAGCAAGATCCGGGTCTCCTTTAAGTATATTAAAGAGGGGCTGCAATGCAGCATTAGGAATGTTAAGGTAGTGCCTAATCCAATTGATATCCCCTAAAAGTTTTTGTAAGTCATTTAGAGTGGAGATAGCATTGATTTTTATTTGAATTTTTTGAGGTCTAATTTGAGTAGGGGCGACTATAGCCCCAAGATAAGAAACTACAGACGACAATTGCACCTTATTAGGTGCAATATGCAGCCCTGCCCCTTCCAGCACTTGTTGGAGTGTACTGTATAAGGCCAGGAGCCTCTCTGCTGTGGGGGCTGCACACAGTAGGTCGTCCATATAATGTAGGCACCTGCAGTCGGAATATCGGTCTCTAAGAGGTTTTAGTACTTGGGCTACATAGACTTGACACATGGTGGGGCTATTAGTCATACCCTGAGGCAAGACTGTCCACTCCCAACGCTTGTCCGGTTGTTCCTGGTTCTGGGTGGGGACAGTAAAAGCAAAACGTGGGGTATCCTTTTTGTCCAATGGAATGGAAAAGAAACAATCCTTAAGATCTATTACAATAACAGGCCATTGGTTGGGAAGTGCCGAAAGCAGAGGAAGACCACGTTGCACAGGGCCCATAGGCTGCATCTGTGCGTTGACTGCCCTAAGATCATGTAAGAGTCTCCATTGACCTAATTTTTTGCGGATGGCAAAAATAGGCGTATTCCATGGAGAGGTGGATGGGATCAAATGACCAGCGTTGACCTGCTCCAAGACCAGAGTGTTGACTGCCTCCAGTTTCTCCTGAGATAGGGGCCACTGTGGAACCCAGACGGGTACGTCCGTTAGCCACGAGATGGGTAAAGGCTCCACTGGTTTAGGAGGCGAAACAGTGACCCCTAGGAAAAACCCAGGCCAACTTTACTTGGTCTTTGTTTTGGTTCAATGGGGGAAGGGTGGCCCTGGAGCTGGACACCGAGTCCCTTGCCTGGGACGTAACCCATATTTTGTAGCATAGATCGTACTGCAGGGGAAGTGGTGACCAAAGCAACATCCATTTCGGCCAGGACGTCTCTCCCCCAAAGGGAAATGGGTAGAGGTAAAATGAATGGAGAAAACTGTCCTCTATGACCCTCGCTATCCTGCCATGACAACAAGGCTGCACTGATTTTTGGGAAATGAGCAAAACCAAGTCCTTGCAAGGTTTGTTCCGCCACATTTGTAGGCCATGTACTAGGCCAGTCCTTTGTTGCTATAATGGATTTGTCGGCTCCTGTGTCTAAAAGTCCCTTAATGTCCTTGCCATTAATCTGCAACACTAAAGTGGGACGTTCATTTAAAAGCATATGTAAGCCGGTAAAATTAATGCCAGAGGACCCAAAGTTACCAGCGCCGCGAACGTGGTTTTTAGCTGGGATTAAAGAGTGAAGACTGGGCAGTAATAACATTTGTGCGATACGGTCTCCAGGATTGATTACTAAAGGTCCCTGAGGGGCCTGAACCATGATCTTTACTTTACCAGTGAAATCAGAGTCAACTACCCCGGGGATCACAGCTAGCCCTCGGAGGGCGGCGGAGGACCGACCCAACACTAATCCAACCGAATCCGGGGGCAGAGGACCGGAGCAGTCGCTCTCCACTAATTGTACCCCCATCTCCGGAGTTAAGAGGAGAGGGGAGGTGGCGCGGAGGTCCAGGCCTGCGGACCCGTGAGTGGCACGGGCTGAGGGTGCACTGGGTGTAGCGCAGACACGGGAGGTGGAACCTGAGAGTAGATTTGATTTTGGGGGCTCCTCGCTGGGTTGGGGAGCCCCCTCTGGCCGTTTTTTGGCCCCTGGGCGCTACCTGTAAGTGGGTTGCCATCGATATCGAAAGCAGAACGGCATACCTCTGCCCTATGAGGGCCCTTGCGGCAACGGCGACAAGGCTCTATGCCTGAAGGCTGTGCCGTGGAATACCCATGGCTGAGATTGGGGCAATCGCGTTTTCTGTGACCCGGTTGATGACATTGGAAGCAAAGTCCTGAAGATATGGGGGGTCGGGTCGATTTAGATTTTGGACTGTTTTCTTTGACTTTTGCCAGCATCGCAGCTAGGCCCGCATTAGTAAGTGGCCCACCGGTATCTCTGCAGTATTTTAACCAGGAGTCCAGAGATTTATGTCTATATTGTCGAAGAATGTTTTTGCACTCTTTATTAGCCTGCTCAAAAATAATTTGTTTGACCAGTGGCTGAACGTCAACCTCGGAAGGGAAAATACGCGACGCAGCCTCAAGTATGCGAGCGACAAAATCAGCGAAGGGTTCGGCCGTGCCCTGAACGATCTTGGTGAGGTGGCTAGCTGAGTCACTTGGATTGGACGCCTGCCTCCACGCACGTTGGGCACAGTTGGAAATTTGCCTGTATACTTGTCTAGGGAATTGGGTCTGGTCAGCCTGATAAGGTCCACGCCCTAAAAGCATATCAGCATTCCACGTAGGGTGGCCGTCCTCAGCATTTTCATCTGCCTGGTCATGACAGCACTCTGTATTCATAGATTGCCACAAAAGAAAGCCGCCTGGACTTAAACAGGCCCGAGCCAATTGGGTCCAGTCGCTAGGTGTTAAAATGGACTGGCCGACTGATTCAAGGAGTGACAATGTGAATGGGGCTGTGGGTCCATAGTCATGGACCGCAGCCTTAAGTTGTTTTAATACTGTCATGTCCAATGGTTCGTGCCGGGCCTCTCGCGTGCCCAAAGCCAAAACAGGGTAAGCCTGAGCGGGGGCAGCGGGAGCGCCAGTTCGCAACTGTTTCCAGGCTTGTTGATGAAACTGTCTGCCTGAAAAAGGTGGCACATTTGGGACGTTTAATGGCCATGGCGGCACGGGTGTTAGATGGGGCTGAGGCACGCCTACATGACCGCCAGTAGGAGGCGCTGCGTCTTTAATCTGATGGGCGGGCACGACATCGATAGGAGGAGCCGTAGGCACTAGAGGGCGTAAACAGGCATCTTTTAACTTTTGCCGCAGCTGCGCATACGTAGGAGGCGGGGATTTAGGATCGCCGTCCCCTTCCCCCTCAGACTCAGAGGAGGCGGAGCCACATTCGGAGCCTGAGGCCAGTGAGGAAGTCTGGCATCCCGTGTCCTTAAATTGTATGAGGTCCCGGGCGCCGTCCGAGCTCTGAGAACGAACTTCCTCGAGAGCCTCGCGAACCGCCGTAAGAGTCGGGCGGTCCGCTCCCACCGACCTCTCCTCTTGGAGGCACGCCCGCAGTAGTTCCCATAAGGGGAGAACAACGGGGTCGATATCGGGTTCCTGGGGATCGTTAACTGTGCGCCGGAGATCCTTTCCTAATTTCTCCCAAGACTCAAGAGTTATTTGGCCCTCGTGGGTGAGCCACGGCGCAAAGAAATCAACACTTCCAAGGAACCTGACAAGTGTGGTCTTAGAAACCTTAATCCCTTTGCTACGCAATAATGCTTTTAACGGATTAAGCAACATTGAATGGCTAGATGAATTTCCCATTTTCAGTTTAAAGCGGGAAGACACGTCCGCTATCTTATTTTCAGTTTAAAGCGGGGGAACAAGTCTGCTATTCTTTCAGTTTAAAGCGGGGAAACACGTCCGCTATCTTAGGGTGCGTCCACCCTCCAACCACGAGATATACCTCACTCGCGGGGCCCAGACGGTAAGACTGACCTCGCTTACCTTCTACTTACCGGGCAACGTAGAGGAAGCTCCCCGTACGGGCCACCAGCTGCTCGGCGCCGTCCTCGTCCAGCAAGAGACAGAGACCGAACACTTTGCACGGGGTTCCTTTATTGCTCGGCAAGCAGGAGATCCAGCTTCGATCTCTTCTGGGCAGGAACTTCCCTTACACCCGCGTAGCAAGGGTTTATATGCACAATACACGTCACAAATCAGGTGATAGGCTAGAAGCGCGGGGATAGGACAATCTCGTGGCAAGGCGGGAAGGAGCGAGCTAGGGCGGGAAATCTAAGGCGGGAAGGAGCGAGCAAGAGCGGGAACTCCCTGAGATGAGGAAGAACCCGGAAGCAGGGAGTCGGCGCCATCTTAGGGGCACGGTTCCTCCGGTCTGGTTCCCTACAAACAGGGACCTGAGGTAGTCTCTGGGGGGCAGCAAGGGTAACAGGGCCCTGAGGGAGGGGCTGCGGGCCAGCAGGCTATGGGAAATGAGGGAGGGGCTGGGAGCCAGCAGGAGTGGATAGGGACCTGAGGGAGGGACTAGGGCCAGCAAGGCTGAATAGGGACCTGAGGGATGAATTGGGGGCCAGCAGGGTTGAACAGGACCTGAGGGAGGGGCTGGGGCAGGCAGGGGTGAACAGGGTCCTGAGGGAGGGGCTGGGGCCAGCAGGGGTGAACAGGGATTGAGGGAGTGGCCGGGGTCCAGCAGGGGTGAACAGGGACCTGAGGGAGGGCCTGGGTGCCATCAGAGTACGGGGATGTGAGGGAGGGTTTGGGGCCAGTATGGGTGAACAGGGTCCTGAGGGATGGACTGGGGCTAGCAGTGTACGGGTATCTGAGGGAGGTTCTGGGGGCCGGCAGGGGTGAACAGGGACCTGGTGGAGGTTCGGGGGCCACCAGGGATCAATAGGTTCCTGACATAGGATCTGGAGGCCAGCAGGGGTAACAGGGATCTGAGGGAGGGGCTGGGGGCCAGCAGGCTATGGGAACATGAGGGAGGGGCCGGGGGCTAGCAGGGGTGAACAGGGACCCGAGGGAATGGCTGGGGCCAGTAGGGTACGGGGACCTGAGAGAGGGTCTGAGGGCAAACAGGGGTGAACCGGGACCTGATGGAGGGACTGGGGGCCTGCAGTGGTGAACAGGGACCTGAGGGTGGGGCTGGGGGACAACAGGGGTAAACAGGGTCCTGAGGGAAGGGCTGGGGGCCAGCAGGGGTGAACAGGGTCCTCAGGGAGTGGCTGGGGCCAGAGGGGTGAACAGGGACTGAGGGAGGCGCCGGGGGTCAGCAGGGGTGAACAAGGACCTGAATTAGGGGCAGGGGCCAGCAGAGTACGGGGACCTGAGGGAGTATCTGGGGCTAACCGGGTACGGGGACCTGAATAGGGGCTGGCGCCAGCAGGGTTAATCAGGAACCTGAGGGAGAGACTGGGGGCCAGAAGGGGAACAGGATCCTGAGGGAGGGTTGGAGGCCATCAGTGGAAAAGTGTCCTGAGGGAGGGGCTGGGAGCCATCAGGGTCTGGGGATGTGAGGGAGGGGCTGGGGCCAGTATTGGTGAACAGGTCCCTAGGGATGGGCTGGGGCTAGCAGGGTACGGGGACCTGAGGCAGGGTCTGGGGGCCAGCAGGGGTGAACAGGGTCCTAAGGGAGTGGCTGGGGCCAGAGGGGTGAACAGGGACTTGAGGGAGGTCCGGGGCCACCAGGGGTGAACAGGGACCTGAGGTAGGGTCTGGGATCAGCAGGGGTAAACAGGGACCTCAGAGAAGGGCTCTTTGCCAGCAGCCTATGGGGACATGAGGGAGGGGCTGGTGGTCAGCAGGGGTGGACAGGCACCTGAGGGTGTGGCTAGGGCCAGCAGGGGTGAAGAGGGACGTGAGGGAGGGGCTGGGGGCCAGCAGGGGTGAACAGGGACCTGTGGGAGGGGTCGGGGTTAGCAGGGGTGAACAAGGACCTGAGGTAGGGGCTGGGGCCAGCAGGCTTTGGGGACATGGGGGAGGGCCTGGGGGCCAGCAGGGGTGAACAGGGACCTGAGGGAGGGGCTGGGGCCAGCGGGAGTGAACAGGGATATGAGGAGGGGCTGAGGGCCTGCTGGGGTGAATAGGGGACTTGAGGGAGGGGCTGGGGGCAGCAGGGGTGAGCAGGGTCCTGAGGGAAGGGCTGGGGGCCAGCAGGGGTGAACAGAGTCCTGCGGGAGGGGCTGGGGGCAGGAGGGGTGAACAGTGTCCTGAGGGAAGGGCTGGGGGCCAGCAGGGGTGAACAGGGACCTAAGGGAGGGGCCCGGGGCAGCAGGGGTGAACGTGGAGCTGAGGGAGGGGCCTGAGGTAGCAGGGGTGAACGGGGACCTGAGGGATGGGCTGGGGGCCATCAGGGACAGGGACCTGAGGGAGGGGCTGGGGCCAACTGGGTTGAATAGGGACTTGAGGGAGGGGCTGGGGCCAGCAGGTTACGGGTCCTGAGGGAGGGGCTGGGGGCAGTAGGGAACAGGGACCTGAGAGAGGGTGAGGGCCAGAAGCGGTGAACATGGACCTGTGGGAGGGGCTTTTAGCCAGCATGGGTGAACAGGACCCTAAGGAGGTGTCGGGGGCCAACAGGGTTTAACAGGGACCTGAGGGAGGTGTCGGGGGCCAGCAGGGGTGAACAGGGACCTGAGGGAGGACTGGGGCCAGCAGGGGTGAACAGGGCCTGAGGGAGGTGCTGGGGCCAGCAGGGGTGAACCGGGACCTGAGGGAGTGTCTTGGCCAGCAGGCTACGGGGACATGAGGAAGGTCTTGGGGCCAGCAGGGGTGAACAAGGACCTGAGGGAGGGGCTGGGGCAGCAGGGGTGAACAGGGACGTGAGGGAGTGGCTGGGGCCAGCAGGCTGCTTGGACATGAGGGAGGGGCTGGGGGCCAGCAGGGATGAACAGGGACCTGAGGGAGGCGCTGGGGGCCAGCAGGGGTGAACAAGGTACTGAGTTAGGGGCAGGGGCCAGCAGGGAACAGGGACCTGAGGGAGGGGCTGGGGCTAACTGGGTACGGGGACCTGAAGAGGGGCTGGCGCCAGCAGGGGTGAACAGGAACCTGAGGGAGAGGCTGGGGGCCAGAAGGGGAACAGGATCCTGAGGGAGGGTTGGAGGCCATCAGTGGAAAAGGGACCTGAGGCAGGGGCTGGGGGCCATCAGGGTCTGGGGATGTGAGGGAGGGGCTGGGGCCAGTATTGGTGAACAGGTCCCTATGGATGGGCTGGGGCTAGCAGGGTACGGGGACCTGAGGCAGGGTCTGGGGGCCAGCAGGGGTGAACAGGTACCTGAGGGAGGGGCTGTTTGCCAGCAGCCTATGGGGACATGAGGGAGGGGCTGGTGGCCAGCAGGGGTGGACAGGCACCTGAGGGAGTGGCTAGGGCCAGCAGGGGTGAACAGGGACCTAAGGGATGGGTTGGGGCCAGCAGGGGTGAACAGGGACCTGTTGAGGGGCTGGGGGCCAGCAGGGGTGAACATGGACGTGAGGGAGGGGCTGGGGGCCAGCAGGGAACAGGGCCCTGAGGGAGGGGCTGGGGTCCAGCTGGGGTGAATAGGGACCCGAGGGAGGGGCTGTAGCCAGCAGAGTCTGGGGACCTGAGGGAGGGGCTGGGGTCCAGCAGGGGAACAGGGAACTGAGGGAGGGGCTGGGGCCAGCAGGGTTGAATAGGAAAATGAAGGAAGGGGCTGGGGCCAGCAGCATTGAATAGGAACCTGTGGGAGGGGCTGGGGTCCAGCAGGGAACATGGACCTGAGAGAGGTTCTGGGGCCACAAGGGGTGAACACGGACCTGAGCGAAGGGCTGGGGGCCAGCAGGGGTGAACAGGGACCTGAGGGAGGGGTTGGGGCCATCAGGGAACAGGGACCTGAGGGGTGGGCTGGGGGCACGCAGGGAACAGGGACCTGAGGGAGTGGCTGGGGGCCAGTTGGGGTGAAAAGGAACCTGAGGGAGGGCTGTAGCCAGCAGGGTCTGGGGCCTGAGGGAGGGGCTGGGGTCCAGCAGGGGCACAGAGACCTGAGGGAGGGTCTGGGGCCAGCAGGGTTGAATAGGGACCTGAGGGAGGGACTGGGGGCCAGCAGGGTATGGGGACCTGAGGGAGGGGCTGGGTGCAGCAGGGAACAGGGACCTGAGAGAGGGTCTGGGGCCACAAGGGGTGAACAAGGACCTGAGGGAAAGGCTGGGGGCCAGTCCTGATATAGGGGCTGGGGGCAGCAGCAGTGAATAGGGACCTGATGGAGGGGCTGGAGGCAAGCAGAGGTGAACAGTGACCTGAGGGACGGGCTTAGGACAGCAGGGTCTGTGGACCCTAGGGAGGGGCTGGGGGCCAGCACTGGTGTATAGGGACCTGATGGAGGGGCTGGGGGCCAGCAGGGTTGAACAGGGACCTGAGAGAGGGGCCCGGGGCAGCAGGGGTGAACGGGAACCTGAGGGAGGGGTTGGGGCCAGCTGGGAACAGAGATCTGAGGGATGGGCTGGGGGCCGGCAGGGACAGGGACCTGAGGGAGGGGCTGGGGCCAACAGGGTTGAATAGGGACCTGAGGGAGGGGCTGGGGCCAGCATGGGTGAACAGGGACCTGAGGGAGGGCTGGGGCCAGCAGGGGTGAACAGGGACCTGAGGGAGGGGCTAGGGGTCACCAGGGGTGAACAGGGACCTGAGGGAGGTGCTGGGGCCTGCAGGGGTGAACCGGGACCTGAGGGAGTGGCTGGGCCAGCAGGCTACGGGGACATGAGGGAGGGCCTGGAGGCCAGCAGGGGTGAACAGGGACCTGAGGGATGGTCTGGGGGCCAGCAGGGGTGAACAGTGACCTGAGGGAAGAGCTGGGGCCAGCAAGGGTGAACAGGGACCTGAGGGAGGGGCTGGGGCCAGTATGGCTGAACAAGGACCTGAGGGAGTGGCTGGGGCCAGCAGGCGTGAATGGGGACCTGAGGGAGGGCCTGGGGCAGCAGGGAACAGGGACCTGAGGGAGGGACCAGGGACCAGCAGGGAACAAGCACCTGAGGGATGGGCTGGGGCCAGCAGGGGTGAACAGTTTCCTGAGTTAGGGGCTGGTTCCAGCAGGGGAACAGGGACCTGAGGGAGGTGCTAGGGGCCAGCATGGGTGATCCGGGACCAGATGGATGGGCTGGGGCCAGTAGGCGTGAATAGGGACGTGAGGGAGGGGCTGGGGTCCAGCAGTACTGAACAGGGACCTGAGGGAGGGGCTGGGGCCAGCAGGGTACGGGGACCTGAAGGAGGGTCTGGGGGCCAGCATGGGTGAACAGGGACCTGATTTAGGGGCTGGTGCCAGCAGGGGTGAACAGGGACCTGAGGGAGGGTCTGGGGGCCAGCAGGGGTGAATAGGGAGCTGAGGCTGTGCCTGGTGCCAGCAGGGGTGAACAGGAACCTGAGGGAGGGTCTGGGGGCCAGCAGGGGTGAATAGGGACGTGGGGGAGGGGCTTGGGCCAGCAGGTGTGTCAGGGACCTGATGGCGGGGCTGGGGCCAGCAGGTTACTGGGACCTGAGGGAGTCCACCTCTGGGAAATGGTTGGGGACACCATGAGGGGTATGGACACAGACCTCCCCTGGACAAGCCACAGCTGAGATGTGGACATTACCTGGGCATAGTACAAAGTATGTTCTACTATCTATGAGTATTCAACAAACATTATGCATCTCAGCTGAGCTTTTGGTTATAGATATTTCAGAAAAATATCAAAGTTTGACATTATCCACTGAAAGTATGAGCATGCACTTGTTACTATGATGAAAACCGTATCACAGAGGACAAGAGTGGAAGGCGTGTGGCTTGGTGGTTCAGACACCACTTGGGATGCCTGCATCCTGTATCAGAATTCCTGGGTTTCAGTCCCTGCTCCACCTTCAATTCCAGCTTCCTGCTAACGTGTACCCCGAGGGGCAAGAGGTGTAGTTCCAGCTTCCTGCTAATGTGCACCCTGGAAGGCAGGAGGTGACAGCTTGGGAACTCAGGTCCTTGCCACCTGGATCATTGAGTTCCGGGCTCCCATCTTTGAACTGGCCCAGCCCTGGCTGTTGTAAGCATTTGAAGAGTGAACTTGTGAGTGGAAGATCTCTCTCCACATCTCCCTCCCTCCCTCGCTGTCTCTCCCTTTCAAATAAAATGAAAACTAAACAAACTATCAGTCCCTGAGTGCCGAGTTCTAAGCCGAGGGAAGGAGACAGGGCCCTGCCGTGCCCTGGCTAGCTGGCTCAGGGCAGGCGATGTGCACCCCTTAGTCACCACCCTCTCCATGAACAGGCACCTTCAGCATCAGAATCCCACTTTGATGAGAACTCCCACCTGGTGTCACCTTTGGGCCTCATTCATGAAAGGAAGCTTCATCAGTTGCTTAAGAACAAAGAACAGAAATGAGGCTGGGTGCTGGGCACAAGCCACAAGGGCAGAGACTCCAAGCCAAGCTCCAAGGCCTTGAGTTTAAGGCTCTGATGTCGCTGTCTTTGAATCCTTAATAATGTTGTAACCAGGGGCCCCCTATCCTCTGCTGTGCTGGGCCCCGTGGATCACACAGGTGGCCTCAAGAAGAGGAGCCTGGCCTCCAGCCCCTAAGCACTCTATATAAGTCTGCTCTAGAGCCTCTCTGGCCCTGCTTCCCCAGTGCACAGTCTTTGCTCAGGTTCAAAGGGGAGGTACCCAGGAACACCTCTGTCACTGACATCCTGTCTCCCTGTTCGACTTCCTATGCACTTGTCCAGCCTGCATGAACTGGGAGGGTAGGGGCAGGCTGCACCCCTCTGGCTTAGCTCAGTGCATCCCAGTGTCAACGTGCTTGGAACACTTGCACTAGCCAGGAGCTGGGCTCACATGATTTACCGAACACTGAAAGTAAAGGACAGAACGGTGTACAGGTGGATGCCACACCACCATGAAGCCAGGACGCTGTACCTGAGCCCTCAGGAGCCAGGCGTCATCTGCAGCTAACTGGGGCCCACACCAGGTGCATGTGCACATTAGAGCAAACCAGAGAGCACCTGTTGGATTAGGACACTTGGTCTGGGGATGTGTGAGCCCAGCTCTTGTCTTTGCCACTAACCAGCTAAGTAACCTGTAGGAAACTATCTCTCTGAGTCTGTGTTTTTCTGTCTATAAAAGGAGATAAAAATCAACTCCTCCAAAATTAATGTGACAACTAAAGGCACAAAAATACGAGCCAGCCTCTTCTCAAGCAGCATCTGAATGAAGAAGTGATCTCCAGGGACAGAAAGCACAGGTCTGTCTAGGACTCCCACCTTGCTCTTGCCCTGTAGCTGAGCAAACAACTTTTCTTCCAAAGACGTGCTGTTTTCAGAGAGTTCTGACAACCTGCAACTTGTTGGTGATGCTTACAGTGAGGCCCTACTAGGAGCTAAGGCCAGCCGGTGCTGGAATTACAGGAGAAACACTACGATGGTGAGCTCCACACAGTGCTCTGGTGTCCCTTCTGCCGGGGACAACGCAGTACTGCGGACAGCACAGACTGAGCAGCAAGGCCAGTTGTCCTGGCAGTGAGGTCCTGGACAAGCCCTGTCCTCTCCATTCACTCTTTCATTGGGGACGGGGCAGGAAGCAGCACAGAGCTCCCAGCCTCTTGCTACATTGCGGGAGGGAAGCCATAAAGAGGCAAATGTCTAATTGAGTTAAGGAAAGGCACTACTGAGGGGCAAGCTAGGGATGCTGAGGGCAGGGTGGCCTCCAAAGTGCTGGGAGCAGCAGATTCCCCCTCTGAGAAGGCGATATTTGAACAGAGACCCAAGCAGCGTGACTGTGAGTGAGGCAGCGACAGCAGTGGGACGAGGTCCATGCAGAGACCAAAGCCGAGGGACTGGGACAAGTCATGGTGTTCAAGGACCAGAAAGGAGTCATGTGGTGGATCTGAGAAGCAGAGGTGAGAGAGGCGGAGGGTCAGGACAGGCAGGCAGCAGGGGCGGTATGCGAGGCAGGGCCCCTAAGGAATGAAGGTGCCTTTTCCCTAAAAGGAGGCATGGAATCAAAAACAGAAATAAAGAGGCAGCCCAGAAAGCACTGAGGATCAAAAACTGAGAGCAAGAGAGCTGCCGGCAGCCTTGGGCCTCCACACCAGGAGGGGACCAAGGGCGGTCATCCTCTGGGCAGGGCCCAGCCTTCCCTAAGCTTGGGCTCCTTGTCTAGGAAATGCAGGCCCCTGTCCCTGTAGATCTGTCATGGGGACGCACAGGCCAACCAGCATGACAGGCAATCCCCACCCCACATGCAAGGGGACCCTGGGGTCTGTCTCCAGGGCAGTGAGGGAGAGAGCTTGAGCCATGGCCAGGCCTTTCAAAGGACACCAGGACACAAGACAGGGAGGGCCTGGTGCACTCTGTGCCCTGGGTCGGTGACAGGAGAGACATGAGCGATTGCAGGCTGGGAAGGGGCGGGGAGCTTGGAGCTGGAAGGGCAGAGGCGAGGTTTTCAAGAGAACCAGGGTTCTGCTCCCCCTCTCCCCACATTCACGGGGAAACAGCACCAGGGACATGGCCCAACCCCGGAACGGAGCGTTCTCTGATGGGTGGGAAGTCAGCACGGACCATGTGAGATCACGCTCGTCTCCACTGCCACTCTGACGTCATCTGTGTTAAGTCTCGATAAACACAGCTCTTTCCAGTTCCTGGGACTTTCCTGAAAACGCCTTCAGTGAAATAGATCTTTAAAACTCAGATCCACAGGCAGCTGCCTGCCAAAGGCAGCAAACCAGACAAGCTTCTGTGGGAGGAAAGGCACACACACGGCCAGCTTGGAGCTTTGCGCTGACATCCAGAGGCGCCAGGGGCAGCGGGAGGCAGGGCGGGGGGCACAGAGCTCGGGCCATGGGGCCTACCTATTTTCTTGTTGCGCTCTTCCCCAAGGTTGTGTGCGATGACCGGCAAGTAGATGAAGGGGCTCTTGGCTGACAGGTTCTGATCCAGCAAGCTCTTCATTTTCGGAGGCCGGAGCCTGGCAGGGTGGTTCAACAGCTTCACACGCCTGTTACAAATGGCACAAAGACATCAGCGGCCACGCTGGCCTGGCCTCAGGGAAGCAGGACATGTGGGAGCAACAGTGGATCGGTCAGAGGAGATGAACCAAAGGAAGGGAAAGCACTCAAAGTCAGCAGCAGGGCAAGGTGGCCAAATGCCACACACAGTGAGCCCAGGAATTCCCAGGAACACCCCCTGCCCCGGGATGGGGGCACAGCTGCTTTCCCCTGGCCCCACAGACAAGGCCCAGGGTGAGTCCCCACTGCTACTGCAACCAGCAGGCTGGGAAGCCCTGGGCTCCAGGAGGTCAGAGGCCAACAGCACCTCTGCTTTCCCATCAGTGCCACCTGACCCTTACCCTGCCTCCCCGGGGTGGGTCAGCTCACAGACACTCAGAACCAACCCCACACTTCATCTGTGTGGTCTCACTGATGCATCCATCCACTGTCAGCTTGGGTGCCGTTAGTATGATCTCCACATAACCAGTTATCAAACAAGAGATTAAGTGCACAGCCCAAAATCCCATGGCTGGACACGGATGACAGCAAGAGATGCTGGCTCTGAAACCATGGCTGGGGAGGCGGGGTTCTCTCCTGGGAGATTGTCTTGGCAAGGTGGTGGATCAGCTCAGGAATATTGCCGGGTCTGGGACCCAGATGACAAGGAACCCTCTTTGGATGGGGGAGAACAGGTATGAGAGCAACACTACCGGCAACACACCTCATGACTCTCCATCCCCGCCTCCCAGATATAAGGCCACAGGAGCAGCTCTGGCCACTGCGTAAGGGGTGGGAGCCATGCAGGTCCCTCCCAGAGGAAGCCCGGGCTTCCTGCTCTCTCCTTCCACAACTGTAAGGCCAGACACAGGGAAGGTGAAGCAGCCAGGATCACGGAGCAACCCCAGAAAGCTCAGGGGCCTGGAAAAGGGCCCAGCTGGCATCAGACTTCATCGCAGCAAAGCACTAAGACTGCAATGAGACTGCAAGGGGAATTTCTGCTACCGTGTAGCCCAACCTCTACTGGAGAATGAGGACTGCTGTACCAAACCCACGAAGCCACAGCCTTGCCGGGCTGGACAGGGTCTCCAGATGGCTTGCACAGTCCACTCCCCTACCCGCTACATACACTCACATACAGCATCCCCACTGCACCCAGCAAAAACACCCGACAACTTTCCATCCCCATCTTTGGAGAGTCGGGATCACAGCTGTGATTTTCATTCAGTGTCCATGGCATTCGCAGGCAGGAGCTGCAGCTTACAAACCAGCATCCTGTGAACCATGGGTTACATCCAACATGCCCTGTCCACCTCCCTTCTCCGTGGGCACCCTGTGTGGCATTTATCAGAGAGGGTTAGAACCACGCATCTTTTGTCTGCTTCAATTCCGCTGGAAGCTTACAGAGGACAGCTGTGTCAGAGCCCTCTCTGTGTCCCTGCCGGGTGCCCAGTCCTGGACTCTGACTTTGAATAGAATCCCAAGCTTCCACATCTTTCAGAAGCTAAGCTCAAGGCTAAGCAGCTCATTACTGAGTACTGCAAATCCCAGCCCTGTGAACGTTCTGGAAATACCAGCTGCACTCAGCTGTGGACTCAGACGGGCCCCTCTGAAGGCTGGGCTGAGCCTCAGGCCCACGCCCGGCCACCTAGGGCAGCTGCCTGTGGCCAGTGCTCACCATCTGCCTGGGAGACATTCTCAGGTAGGAGAAATATGACCACAGGGTAAGGAGTTGTCAGTGTCCAACCCCAGAGGCCACTGGCACTGCGTGGCTCTCAGCTCTTTCACTGGAAAGGTAGGAAAAGTGAGAAGTCCCTGAAAAATAGTAAGATCCCCATGTACCTCAGCAGTCACTCCAAGAACTAAACTGGGTAACACATGTCAGGTACCTGTATTAGCAACTGACACATAGTAGGTCAACAAAATCCCCTCCTCTGCCCCTCCCTAAAACAACATTTACTTATGCTCACACAGAGCAGAATCCCTGGTGTAAAAATCACAGCACTGGACTGGAGTGAAGACACAAGGATTCGGATCCCTGCTGCTGACCCCTGGGCTAGGACACGGTTGCTCTGCACCTGAGGGTTAACTCATGTATAAGACACTTCAGGTCTCTTGGGACACAAACATCTTCCTACTCCATATCACAGTCACCACCTAAAAATGAACTTGGCTGTGCTTCCAAGGAATCATCACTGTAAGCAGAGAAAAATCCAGATCCACCTAAAATGTTCTTAAAACATGGAAAAGGGATGGGCATTTGGCACAGCAGTTAAGATGTCACTTGGCACACTAGCAGCCCAGGTCAGAAAGCCCGGTTAGAGTCCCAGACACTCTGCCTCCTATCCAGCTTCCTGCTAGTGCACATCCTGGGAGACAGCAGATGATGGCTCAGGTACTTGGGTCCCTGCCACCCAGGTGGGAGCCCCGAGGGAATTCCTGGCTCCTGGCTTTGGCCTGGCCCAGCCCTGGTGGGAGGAGGCAGATAAGTTAATAACAGCCAATAGAAGGGGAAATCTCTTTAAGATGGCACAAAACTCTTCCGTGCCCCCAAAAGCTGCCTTTAGCAAGACAAAAGTGCCAATCCCACTCCTTTCCCATGAGAATAGGAAGGAAGTAGTGATTCCACCCTCTGAGTTTTCAGTTTACAGTGCAAACAGAAAGAAGGCCCTTTTTGTTTTATCATGAGCAGGCGAGACAGGACAGACAAGATTACAAACCCAGCCTTTTGATGTGTTTTGTCGCAGCCTTCTAACTGACTGTTAGCTACTATTCTGTTTTTTACCCCCAAAGTCATACTTAAGAGACTGGACAGACAGTTTCTGGGGGCTGTCTCTCTTGGATAACCCTCCTGGCTGCGGTGGCAGCAGGTTTCTGACTTAAATAAAATAAAGCTCACTTTGCTCACTGCTGTGTCCAGGTGGAAATGTTTCTTTCACGGGAGACAAAGAACTGACGATGCCTTTCTTCACTGCTGTTTTACCCATAATACTAGCTGTGGCAGCCATTTTGGAGAGTGAACCAGCAGATGGAAGATCTCTCTCTCTCTCCCTCCCTCTCTCATTCTTATTCTCGCTCTCACTCTCACTCTCTTATTTTCTGTCACACTGCCTTTCAAATAAAATGAAAATAAATTTAAAAAATTTAAATATGTAAAAGCATTCCAAGGGCTCTTGAGGCAACAGTCATGTTTGTTCTTCAGTGTTAATTATGTGTGAGGTCAGAGGACAAAAAACTCATTTACCTGTACACATGTGCGTACTTCTTGGTATGTATACTGTTTTTCAACAAAAATCTTTTCTTATAAATGTGAAACTGTATATATTATATTGTGTCTTTTTTATTTATTTATTTATTTTTATTTGACAGGTAGAGTTATAGAGAGTGAGAGAGAGACACAGAGAAAGGTCTTTCTTCCATTGTTTCATTCCCCATATTGCCGTGATGGCCAGCACTATGCCGATCTGAAGCCAGAAGCTGGGTGCTTCCTCCCATTCTCCCATGTGGGTGCAGGTACTTAAGCACTTGGGCCATCATCCACTTTGCACTCCCGGGCCACAGCAGAGAGCTGGACTGGACTGGGACTAGTATCCAGTGCCCCAACCGGGACTAGAACCTGGGTGCCGGTGCCGCAAGTGGAAGATTAGCCAAGTGAGCCATGGCGCCGGCCTTCAACAAAGTTGTTTAAAAAGGGGTTGGGGGCTGGAGCCGTGGCTCAACAGGCTAATCCTCCACCTTGAGGCGCCGGCACACCAGGTTCTAGTCCCAGTCAGGGCACCGTATTCTGTCCCGGTTGCCCCTCTTCCAGGCCAGCTCTTTGCTGTGGCCCGGGAGTGCAGTGGAGGATGGCCCAAGTGCTTGGGCCCTGCACCCCATGGGAGACCAGGAGAAGCACCTGGCTCCTGCCTTTGGATCAGCGTGGTGAGCCGGCTGTAGCACGCCAGCTGCAGTGACCGACCATTAGAGGGTGAACCAACGGCAAAGGAAGACCTTTCTCTCTCTCTCTCTCTCTCTCTCTCTCTCTCACTGTCCACTCTGCCTGTCAAAAAAAAAAAGAAGAAAAAAGGGGTTGGGCCAGTGCCGTGGCTTAATGGGCTAATCCTCTGCCTTGCGGCGCCAGCACACCGGGTTCTAGTCCCGGTTGGGGCGCCGGATTCTATCCCGGTTGCCCCTCTCCCAGGCCAGCTCTCTGCTATGGCCCGGGAAGGCAGTGGAGGATGGCCCAAGTCCTTGGGCCCTGCACCCACATGGGAGACCGGGAGAAGCACCTGGCTCTGGCTCCTGGCTTTGGATCAGCATGATGAGCTGGCCACAGCAGCCATTGGAGGGTGAACCAACAGCAAAAAGGAAGACCTTTCTCTCTCTCTCTCTCTCTCTCTCTCTCTCACTATGCACTCTGCCTGTCACAAAAAGGGGGGTTGGGGGGCAGTGCTGCAGCTCAATAGGCTAATCCTCCTCCTGTAACACCAGCACACCGGGTACTAGTCCCGGTTTTGGCACCGGATTCTGTCCCGGTCACTCCTTTTCCTGTCCAGCTCTCTGCTATGACCCAGGGGTGCAGTGGAGGAAGGCCCAAGTCCTTGGGCCCTCACCTGCATGGGAGATCAGGAGAAGCACCTGACTCCTGGCTTCGGATTAGTGCGGTGCGCCGGCCTCAGCAGTGTTTGGGGGCTGATCCAATGAAAGGAAACCTTTCTCTCTCTCTCTCACTGTCCACTCTACCTGTCAAAAAAATAAAAAATAAAAATAAAAAATAAAAAAATAAAAAGGCGGGAGGGCTCTGAGGGCAAGATCAGCCAGTAAAGTACGCATGCTGAGTTGTCATAGCTCAAGTTTTTGCATTTATGTCATTTTATAAAATATGACCCCCACCACTACCACAGAAAACTGTCCAAGGATCCTGCCATAAAGGTAACATAATTTGTGTGGCACAGATCACCACAGAACTCAATCACTTGGCCTGTGACACTGCCAATGGCGGAGTAGGATCCCTGGGGTAAGCAGTCCCAGAGAAGGAATGTTCTTCCAGATTCTATGTGGAAAGCATGGCTCTGCTCAGCACAATGTGGCTAACTGGAATCAAGCAAAGCAACAGTGGGATGCTAGTTAGCAAACCAACAGAAAATCAAGTGGATAAGAGGGATGAGACAGGACAAAGAACACTCCTTTCTCTTCTCCCCTCTTATTTCCTCAGCTTGCCTTGGGGGAAGCGTGGAAGATAACACCAGAGAGCAGGTAACAGAAGGGTGAGAGCTGTGAGAGGCCTAACTTGTCCTGCAGGTGGAGAAGCAGGGATATTGAGAGTTACACAAAGAGGGGAAGAGAAGGGGGAAATGAAGGAGGGAGGGAGAGATAGAGATAGAGAGAGAGAGAGAGAGAGAGTGTGTTCCACCTGCTGCAACACTACCCAACTGGCAGCAGTGAGCTGAGCAGAGTATCGGAAGCCAGGAGCCAGGAACCATGCCGGGAACTCCTAATGGATGCAGAGGCACAAGGACCTTGGGGCGTTTTCTGCTGCCTTTGCAGACCACAGCAGAGAGCTGCGTCGGAAGTGGAGCAGCCGTACTCGAACTGGCGCCCATATGGGAAGCCGGCACTGCGGGCGGTGGCTTCACCCGCTAGCTCACAGCGCCGACCCTCCCGGAAGCCGTTCGCCGTGGGATGCAGCTGTCTGCTAACCTGCCTGGGAAAGCAGAGGGAGACGGCCCAAGGACTTAGGCCCCTGGGCCCAGAATGGAGTGCCGGCTAAAGTCCCTGGCTTCTGCTTCAGCTCCTGGCTTCTGTCCCAGTCCGGGCATTTGTAGCCACCTCAGCGGTGAACCCCTAAAATGACGATCACTGAGAGAGAGAGACGGACAGAGAGAGAGGGAGAGAGAGAGAGAGAGAGAGAGAGCGAGCACTGGCGATGCCTCCTGCACTGCTTCTCTCCCCAAGCAGCTGCAACGAAAGGCCGGCGCTGGGCCAGGCAGAAGCGAGGGGGCAGGAGGCAGGAGCTCCATTGAGGACTCCCACGAGGCAGGGAGGTGGGGCCCAAAGAACCTGGGCCATCAGCGTCTGCGTTCCTGGTCGCAGCCTGGAGGGGCGGACTGGAAGCGGCCCTGGGGCTTCGGACGCTGGATGCAGCAGTGTGCAGGTGCGTCCTGGGGTGCCATGGTGACGGCCCGTGGGGCGTGCGCCTGCGCCTGGTGCTGTGACCCGGAAGTGCACCCGCACGCCCAGCGCCAACTGCCCCGTGGTGCTCTGCTGGGAGTCAGCGCCGCGGGTCCGCTCCTGCTCCAGAGCCTGCGCAAGCCGTGAGGAGAGGAGCCGTCCTCGACGCTTCTGGCCGAGCCTGAGGGAGAGCCAGCGTCCCCAGGGTCAGGCCGGGATCAAGGGAGGCTTCGTGTCCGAGGCTGCCGCGCCATTTCCAGGTGTGTTTCTCCTCTTTGGCCCCTTCCGGAGGCAACGGCCTTCACGGACCTCTGTCCCGCCAGCAGCCCGGGCCCCCGTTGGAGGTGAGTGACGCGCGCGGCTGTTGCGGTTTCCCGCTAGGGGTCTTGGCTGCCCGCGTGCCTCTTGCTCTTGGGTCCCGAAGGCGCGAGTGGAGTCGCGGTGGTGCTGTGTGGATGGTCTGGAAGGGTCCCCAGGGTGCGAGCAGCTGTGCGAGAGCAGAGGTGGCTCGGTCTCCTCCCGGAAGGGCCCCGCGTTCCCGTCGGTTTGCTTTTTGAGGGCCCAGCCGCCCTGCTCTAGACCTCCGAGACTGTTGCTGGGAGGATGGAGAGCGAAAGTGCGTGTCTGTTTCCTGGTCTCGGAGGCCAGGTTCTGGTTCCTCGCATTGGGTGTGATGTCAGTGCTCTGTGGGCTTTTCATGAAAGAGCCTTGTCAGGCCGAGGTGTACGTTCCGTTCCTGATCTGAGGATTTGTGTTTTAGTATGGCAAGAGTCAGGGTCGTTTTTGTGAACGAGGTTTTCTGTGTCTGTCGGGATACTTTGTGGGCTTTGCCCATGAGTGTTCTGTTCTGGGATTGATTGATTGTGTAGGGTAGCCACCCTTGCATTTGCAGAGTAACTCTCGGTTGCGCACAGTGTGCTGAGCTTTGGTTGTGCTTCTGGATGGTGTCTGGTAATATTTTGTTGAAGCATGTGACACATTCGTGACGGATCTGTGTGTGCCATTTTCCTTATGATGTGCTTGTGTTGGATGTTGGGATAAGGCTGCTCTGATGGGATGCAATGGAAGACTTTTCCTTTTCATCTGCTTGTTGGAAGGGTTTGTGAATCACGGATTTTAATTATCATTTCCATGGGAGTTCTCACCGGTGGAGGCATCTGGTCCTGTGAACCTCACTTTGGAGTTCACTCCGGCTCTATTCAGGTCCTCAGATAGGTGGGGAGAGGCCATTGCCCAGCAGGCCCTGACTCCTGGTTCCACAACTTACCAGCTACTTGGCTTTGGGGAATTTGCTGGAACTCTCTGTGCTGTAATCGGCTCTTTCATGACTTGGGATGGAGCATCTCTGTTGGGAAGCTGCTCACTAGGCAGTTGCTCCAATTCCTGCCCTGCTTGCCTGGGGCTGTTCCTGCTGGGTGGTCCCTCTGGATGGTCCCTGCCTTGCCAAGTGAGCACAGTAGTGAGGTGGAGAGGCAGAGCTCACCTAATTAGTGTGGGCTAGTTTTTCCTTAGCCTGGCCAAACTCTTTGTAGGCATCTGATTGCCTGCCAATCGGCATGGCTGCCACAGAGTTAATCTGCTGCCCCAGGGAAGTTTATTCAGCTGGCTTAGATGAGCCCGGGACTTGGGGATACACAGTCCCTGTGGTTTGCTGCCCCTGTCATCAGGAAACATTACTGTGTTGCCACAACGTGGGGCACCATGAGGCCATCTGCATTGGCTTAGAACCCACCTCTCTTTGTTGTGTGGGCCACAGGCCTTGGTGTGGTTGGTCTTGCAAGTGGATGTGCAGGCTGGACCAACTGGCTTCTCCCTGCATGAAACCACTCAGAGAGCTGTTAGTGCAGGTTTATACAAATATATATGTGTGTGTGTGTGTGTGTGCAGGCTCAAGTGGATTTCCCAAAGCCCATGGAAGAACAGAACTAAAAGTAATTTATTTTAGTGCCAAACGCTTTTGAAATCCATGCATGCTTTATTCATATTGTACATTTCTCATGAATGGTTTGAAGGTTCCTCATATGCAAGCATTTCAATTTTTTGGCATCAAAATAAAGTTACCCTTTAATTCTATTTTCTGTAAACTTCTTGAAGTATCTTTGTGTGTATTTCTTTATAAAAGCATGATAAAAGCTCATTGCAGAAAATTAAAAAAAGCAAAACCATTTGAAATTACCCATGATCCCCTGACTCAAAGCAAACTAATATTAATGTAGAGATATATTTCTTTTTTTTTCTACTTGAGTACTATGTTGCATTTGAAATTACATTGTACATTCAGTGTGGCATCCTGTTTTTTTTTTTTCCCCGTTGAACTTGGCTTCCATTACCTTGTTGACCTGGCACGACAGCCCAACTTTTTTTTTTTTTTGTATTTTTTGACAGGCAGAGTGGACAGTGAGAGAGAGAGAGACAGAGAGAAAGGTCTTCCTTTGCCATCGGTTCGCCCTCTAATGGCCGCCACGGCCAGCGCGCTGTGACTGGTGCACTGCGCTGATCCAAACCCAGGAGCCAGGTGCTTCTCCCGTACTCCCATGGGGTGCAGGGCCCAAGGACTTGGGCCATCCTCCACTGCACTCCCGGGCCACAGCAGAGAGCTGGCCTGGAAGAGGGGAAACCGGGACAGAATCTGGCGCCCCGACTGGGACTAGAACCCGGTGTGCTGGCGACCCAAGCAGGAGGATTAGCCTATTGAGCTGTGGCACCGGCTGACAGCCCATCTTACAGATGGCTAAACTGACAGACATGGGAGTTTGTTGGCTTACCTAGGACATGCAGCAGAGTTGGTAGGTGAGCCCAGGTACCCTGTCCTGAAGCAGGTGCTCCTAATCCTCACAGTGCCTGCCTCTCTAGGCAGGTGCTGGATCTCAGTGGTAGGGGCTGATGCCTTCCATTGATTGATTGGAGGGAGAGTAAGTCCCTTGAATATAGTGTCCTACTTTTCAGGGCGTGCAAGGGTTGTGTGTATGTGTGTGTGGGGGGGGGGAGGCAAGGCCCACAGGAATGTAGCCCGTGAGTGGGGCTGTGAAGGACAGGTGGGACCCCACTGTGGAGACAGTGGGCCTGGCCCTCTCCACAGAGGCAGCAGGCTGTGTTGATGCAGGAGAGCTGGCAGCATGTAGGGCTGGAGTCCCCTCCTGAGGCGCCTCAGTGTGTGTGCTCCTCCCGCTGCAGGTGCGCTTGCTCAAGGCCTACCCATGCTTCCTGCCCATCCCCGGCTGTGTGAACCGGGCAGCTGACACAGTGGCTGCTGTTTACAGACTGTACTCTTAGAAACAGCTTGGACAGGATGTTGGGAGGTGAGGATTTGCAAGGCCTTGGTGTCTTTTCTGACATGGGCCGTGCTTAGGAAGGGGGTGGCTGCTTGTGTGGCTCATGCACAGGCCATGGAGGCAGTCAGCTTGCATTTCCTGTGTTCTTGGGGCCTTGGAACTGGCCCCAGGAAGCAGGGACCACTTGGCTTTCTGTCACCTGGCGTCTCTTACCCGTTCCATTTCTGAATGGATGGACTGGCTAAAAAGCAAACAAGTGGAGTTCATTAAAATCCACGTAATATGTTTGTAGGCTTCCTGAGTCGCTGGAGGGTCTCGGTCCCATCTGTGTGGCGGGAGGAATGGCACAACTTCTGACTGGAGCTGGTACAGCACCCAGAGCAGATGTCCTGGAATAGTTTGGACCTCAGGGCTGCAGTGCAGACTGGAGAGTAGGAACACACACATGGCTTCAGCGATCTTTGTGGGCTAGGGCGGTGCCGTGCCCATCAAGGAGAACTGCTGTGAATGTCTGAAGTCCCCATGTGCTGCAGCTGCACAGGAGGCAGACCACAAAGCCAGTGTGTGAAGGCGGTTTTGAGCATGACATCTGTTAAGCTGTGCCACATACCAAGATCGTGCTGAACACAGCACAAGTCCAGAATCCTCCTCCTACTAACCATCACTGGCTTCTCATTCTCCCCTCAAGTCTCCCTGGAAGGTTTCCTCGTGCTGCAGACCTGGACACCGGGCTCTGCAGTGCACTGCCCAGGAGCCACTACCTTGCCCCGGCACTTTATTAGCAGCGTGGCTTACTGCAGGCACATTATAGAGACAATTTCTCAATTCCCACTCTTGACTGTCTTGTCCTGATGCGCTAGGTGGTCATCCTAAGGGAGTGGAATGATGTGATTTTTCCTCCTAAGTGTACCTGCTGTGTCAGTGGGACACACAGTGGTGATGATGGAGTTCTCCCATATGGTGATGCCAGTACGGAGACAGAGCTGGGGGCAATGGGAATTGTATCTGCTGTAGCACCAGGCCTGGCCATGTGGGGATATGAGTTCACAGGTTAGCTGTGTCAGGTTGTCACATGCTGTTCTGGAGGCCTTGGGGGTGTGTTAGTCAGCTCAGGCTGCTGTAACAAACCCCACAGCTGGCCTGTCCCCACCACAGGCATTGATTTTCTGATGGTTCACAGCATTGCAAGTCTGACCCAGGTGCTAGCATGGTTAGGTTCCTGGTGAGGGCGGCCAAATGCTTGCTGTGTTCTCATGGGGTGGAGACAGACCAGCTCTCTGATTTTTATTCCCCTTCCCTTTATTGTTTCTTAAGATTTATTTATTTACTTGAAGGGCAGTTATGGGTGTGGGGTGAGGGAGACCCACACAGGGACGCCTGAGCACGCACACCCACACACAAACACTGAGAGTGGTTGAGAAGAAAGATCTTCCATCTGCTGGTTCACTCCCCAAATAGCCACAATGGCTGGGACTGTGCCTGACAGAAATCAGGAACCTGGAACACCATCTAGGTTTCCAGTGTGTGTGTCAGGGGCCCAAGCATGTTCCATCTCCTGCTCTTTTTCCTGGTACGTTAGTAGAGAACTGGATCAGAAGTGGAGTAGCCAAGACATGAACTGATGTTCACATGCGGTGCTGGGGACACAGGCAGTGACATAACCCCCTGTGCTGTAACACCAGCCCCAGTAAGAACATTTCAATCCTGTCTTTTAAGGACTTTGGAGTCCTCATATACAGTGCGTGACTTTCATCTCCATGAACATGCTGTAAATGACAGACCCTCCTGTGGGTGTTTTGTGTCCGGTATTCCTGGGTGAGCTTCAGCTGCCATTCCTTGTCTGTTCACCTGCCAAGGGTGCATTCATGTGTTTCCATTGTCTTGACTGTGATGAGCAGTGCTGCAGTGGACATGTGAGTGCAGACATGGCTCTGCCATATACATATATGTATTCGTATATATACCACATGCACAACATTATATTCACATGTACATATCACATGCATGTACA
This sequence comes from Lepus europaeus, assembly GCF_033115175.1. Classification (NCBI taxonomy): domain Eukaryota; kingdom Metazoa; phylum Chordata; class Mammalia; order Lagomorpha; family Leporidae; genus Lepus; species Lepus europaeus. The sequence goes on along the minus strand of NW_026909007.1, from coordinate 269,178 downwards.
CAAACATATCACACATATACATTCACCTACAGATACCACACACAATACTTGCATGTACATATACACCTTACATGCACATGTACATAAATCCGGATGTGGGCTGGTGGGGTCCTGGGAGAGTTTGAGTTGTTTTTAGCTTTTAGGGACCCTCCATGCTTGTTTTCAACATGCTGTACTGACTGTCGTTCCCTGGAGAAGTGTGCTAGACCGCTCTTTCTGCACCTATGGCCTGGGTCTTTTGGTAATAGCCAGTCTGGTGGAGTGACATGCCATCTTATATGATTTTATTTTTATTTATCTATTTTAAAGATTTATATGTTTATTTGAAATTTAGAGTTGGAAGAGAGAGGGAGGGACAGAGAGGGCTCTTTCATCTGCTGGTTTGCTCCCCAGATGGCTGCAGTGGCCAGAGCTATGCCAGGCCAAAGCCAGGAGGTAGGAGCCCATGGATGCAGGGGCCCATACACGTGGGCCATCCTCCACTGCTTTTCCCAGAGCATTAGCAGAGAGCTGGATTGGAAGTGAAGCGAGTGGGACAAAATCCAGTACCCGTGTGGGATGTCAGCGTCTCAGGTGGCAGCTTACCCGCCGTGTCACAACATTGGCCTCTCTGTTGTGATTTTAATTTGCATTTTTCTGATAATTGGAGATAGTTACTTGTATGTCTTCTTTCGAGAAATGTCCATTCAGGAGCTGTTTGTTCTCTTGTTACTGATTCATTTGAGTTCTTTGTATTAAGATAGTAGCCCCTCACTTGATAAATGATTTCAAGTATCCTCTCTCAGTGTATGGGTCAGTTCTCTATCGAGAGAACTGTTGCTTGTTTCCTTTACTTGGAGAAGGATTTTCTTGTATGCAGTCTCATATGTTTATGTTTGCTTTTGTCACCCATGCCTTTGGGGTCACATCCAAGAAATTACTGCTCAGACCAATGCCATGAACCTTTCCCTCTGATTTTTTCTAGTCATTTAGATGTTTTGGGGTCTTATGATTAAGAATTTATTTATTTACTTATTGGGATATGTGTGCATGTGTGTGTGAATGTGTACCTATATGGATATCAAATCTCTAGCAGAAACCACATTCACAGGCATTTAATTTTAATTTATTTTCATCTTATTTGAAAGGCAAAGGAGGCTGAGAGAGAGAGAAATGGGGAGAGGGATCTCCCATTTTCCAGTTCACTCCCAGAATGCCCAAAATGGCCCCAGGGCTGAAACTAGGAATCAGGAACTCCATCCAGGTCTCTGACATTGGTGGCAAGAACCCACTTATTTGAGCCATCACCACTGCTTCCCAGGGTCTGCCCTGGTAGGAACCTGGAGTCAGGAGCCCGAGCCCTGATGTGTGGCATGGGTGTCCTAAGCACTAGGCCAGATGCCATCGTTTAGAAGGTGCGTGGCACAAGGACCCTGTCTCGTTCTGTCCTGTGTTCCCAGTGTTTTGGCAGTGACAGGCAAAGGGCTTTGTGTCTTGTGGTGTTGATCATGAATGGGGCCTCTTTCTCCTGCTCCTCCCCTGAGTGTGTGGGTTCTGAGTTGTGTTCCTGTTCTTTCCTTTTTTTGTGACAAGCAGAGTTAGACAGTGAGAGAGAGAGAGACAGAGAGAAAGATCCTCCCTCCATTAGTTCACCCCGAAATGGCCACCACGGCCGGTGCGCTGCGCCAATCCGAAGCCAGGAGCTAGACGCCACTCCCTGGTCTCCCATGCGGGTGCAGGGCCCAAGCACTTGGGCCATCCTCCACTGCCCTCCCGGGCCACAGCAGAAAGCTGGACTGGAAGAGGAGCAACAGGGACAGAATCTGGTGCCCCAATGTGGACCAGAACCCAGGGTACCAGCGCCGCAAGTAGAGGATCAGCCTAGTGATCTGTGGCTTGGTCCCTGTTCTTTCTTGTGAGCATATCTGCCTCAGAATTCCCCCCAGCTTCTCTGGGCAGTTGCTGAAGTTCTCAGAGTTCTGCTCCACGCGTTTGGCTCAGCTCCCTGCACGGCCGTTTCATCTGCTTTCCTCTAACAGGGAGCTTGTTGGGGTCTCTCCTGCTACTCTGTGTTGGGCAGCTGCGACTGCTGGAACATAGCACCACAGGATGAGTTGTTCAGGCAGCAGGAATTGCTTTCTCACATCTGGAGACTGGGAAGGCCGAGAGCACGGTGCTGGCAGAGTTTTTTTCCCGCTCGCTAAGTCCTCACTTGGAGGAGGCCAAGGGGAACTCTGGTGTTTCTACCTCTTCTTATCATGGGGAGACCCCACCCTCCTGAGCTTAGCCACCCCAGCCACCTCCTAAATGCCTTGCCTCCTCATGCCCTCGCCTTGGGGTCCAGGGCCTCAGCACATGGATTTTAGAGGGACAGGCAGTTCAGTCCATGGCAGCCTGCATAGAATTTGCTGTCTCTGCAGTGTTTGACGAACCATCGGGAAGTTCCTTTGCCTCTGCTGGTGCTTAAGAAAACATTCTCTTTATGTGCTTCACAAGCAGGCTTAGCACTGGGCGCATTAGCAATGGAGAAAGTCAACGGGACGTCTTACCAGGCTTCAAGCATCAGATGTGGTGGATTTTACCGGTTTGTGCGGTGTTCTGTGCCTCTGCACTGCGTGTTCCTCTCAGTGGGCAGTGGGTAAACACATCCGAACTTCTCCCCAATAAGTGAGTTGGACATAATGAGTGGTGCCCAGGGCTGGGGTCCTAGGAAGGCTCGGCAGTCAGACTCCCAGTGGGGACTGTTTGAGAGCAGCAGGGCAATACCACCCGTGTAATGTCATTCCCTAGGAACAGCATAGAAGCTTAAGTGTACCTCTGAGCTCTGTGGGTTCTGGTGGCACCTCCAGTGTTCTATGCTAACCTGATTTGTGCACACAATACTAAATTATAAAAAATCACTAGTAGCTGGACTTGATGTGGTATTTTATTTATAGCTATGTCTTCTTTTTTTAAATTCTTTACTTTTCTTGAAGATCTCCTAATTTATTTGACAGTGAGAATTACACAAAGAGCAGATGAGAAGGAGGGAGGGAGAGAGGGGAGGAGAGAGAGAGAGAGAGAGAGAGAGAGAGAGAGAGAGAGAGAGAAAGAGAAGTCTTCCATCTGCTGGTCCATTACCCAGTTGGCTTCAATAGGCGTAGCTGAGAGTATCTGATTTCCTCATGTGCAAGTGAGAGACAATGCCACACAGAATGTTTGTAAGGAAGAAGAGAATGACTGGGTGCCAAAATCTGTCCTAAGACCGAGTTAAACTATTTCCCAAATTCTGGGTTAATAGGGTAGGTAATGCATAAAATACCAAATTCTAAAGAAAAAACTTTAGTAGTTGGCCTTGGTGTGGTATTTTATTTGTAGCTATGTTTTCCTTTTTGAATTTCTTTACTTTTCTCAAAGACCTTATTTATTTGACATTGAGAGTTACACACAGAGGAGATGAGAGGGAGGCAAGGAGGGAGAGAGGGATGGAGGGAGGGAGGGATGAGAGTGAAAGCAAGAGAGCGAAAGAGAGAGAGATTGCGAGAGAGAGGATGAGAGGAGAGAAGTCTTCCATCTGCTGGTCCATTACCCAGTTGGCTGAATGGGTGTGGCTGAGAGTATCTGAAGCTAGGAGCCAGGAGCCTTGCTGAGATGTCATCATGGGTGCAGAGGCACAAGGACTTGGGGCGTCTCTTGCTGCCTTCCCAGACCGCAGCAGAGAGCTCCGTCAGAATTAGAGCAGCTGTACTCGAACTGGCGCCCATATGGGAAGCCGGCACTGCGGGCGGTGGCTTCACCCGCTAGCTCACAGCGCCGACCCTCCCGGAAGCCGTTCGCCGTGGGATGCAGCTGTCTGCTAACCTGCCTGGGAAAGCAGAGGGAGACGGCCCAAGGACTTAGGCCCCTGGGCCCAGAATGGAGTGCCGGCTAAAGTCCCTGGCTTCTGCTTCAGCTCCTGGCTTCTGCCCCAGTCCGGGCCTTTGTAGCCACCTCAGGGGTGAACCCCCAGATGGACGATCACACAGAGTGAGAGCGAGAGCGAGAGCGAGAGCGAGAGCGAGAGCGAGCGCTGGTGATGCCTCCTGCACTGTTTCTCACCCCAAGCGGCTGCAACGAAAGGCCAGCGCTGGGCCAGGCAGAAGCGAGGAGGCAGGAGGCAGGAGCTCCATTGAGGACTCCCACGAGGCAGGGAGGTGGGGCCCAAAGAACCTGGGCCATCAGCGTCTGCGTTCCTGGTCACAGCCTGGAGGGGCGGACTGGAAGCGGCCCTGGGGCTTCGGACGCTGGATGCAACAGTGTACAGGTGCGTCCTGGGGTGCCATGGTGACGGCCCGTGGGGCGTGCGCCTGCGCCTGGTGCTGTGACCCGGAAGTGCACCCGCATGCCCAGCGCCGACTGCCCCGCGGTGCTCTGCTGGGAGTCAGCGCCGCGGGTCCGCTCCTGCTCCAGAGCCTGCGCAAGCCGTGAGGAGAGGAGCCGTCCTCGACGCTGCTGGCCGAGCCTGAGGGAGAGCCAGCGTCCCCAGGGTCAGGCCGGGATCAAGGGAGGCTTCGTGTCCGAGGCTGCCGCGCCGTTTCCAGGTGCGTTTCTCCTCTTCGGCCCCTTCCGGAGGCAACGGCCTTCACGGACCTCTGTCCCGCTAGCAGCCCGGGCGCGCGGCTGTTGCGGTTTCCCGCTGGGGGTCTTGGCTGCCCGCGTGCCTGTTGCTCTTGGGTCCCGAAGGCGCGGGTGGAGTCGCGGTGGTGCAGTGCGGATGGTCTGGAAGGGTCCCCAGGGTGCGAGCAGCTGTGCGAGAGCAGAGGTGGCTCGGTCTCCTCCCGGAAGGGCCCCGCGTTCCCGTCGGTTTGCTTTTTGAGGGCCCAGCCGCCCTGCTCTAGACCTCCGAGACTGTTGCTGGGAGGATGGAGAGCGAAAGTGCGTGTCTGTTTCCTGGTCTCGGAGGCCAGGTTCTGGTTCCTCGCGTTGGGTGTGATGTCAGCGCTCTGTGGGCTGTTCATGAAAGAGCCTTGTCAGGCCGAGGTGTACGTTCCGTTCCTGATCTGAGGATTTGTGTTTTAGTATGGTAAGAGTCAGGGTCGTTTTTGTGAACGAGGTTTTCTGTGTCTGTCGGGATACTTTGTGGGCTTTGCCCATGTGTGTTCTGTTCTGGGATTGATTGATTTGGTAGGGTAGCCACCCTTGCATTTCCGGAGTAACTCTCGGTTGCGCACAGTGTGCTGAGCTTTGGTTGTGCTTCTGGTTGGCGTCTGGTAATATTTTGTTGGGGCATATGACACATTCGTGATGGATCTGTGTGTGCCATTTTCTTTATGATGTGCTTGTGTTGGATGTTGGGATAAGGCTGCTCTGATGGGATGCAATGGAAGACCTTTCCTCTTCATCTGCTTGTTGGAAGGGTTTGCGAACCACGGATATTAATTTTCTTTTAAAAGGGCGTTCTCACTGCTGGAGCCATCTGGTCCTGGACTTTTCTTCATGTCTGTTTGGTTTGTTTGGTTCGGTTTCCCTGCTGCGACAGTGTCTTTGCAAATTATAAGTGTATTCAGAGTTTCTTGTTTCACTGTATCCAGTTTTAGTGGTTTGCGTCTTTGTGCGAGTCCATCCACTCTATCTAGGTTGACCAAATCCTTGTGGCTTGTATTTTCCATAGCGTTTTTGGATGATTATTTTGGCAAGGTTGGTAGTGATGTCCTCTCTGTCATTTCTGTTGTCAAGTCCCTTGATTCTGTCCTCCCCCCCCGCCCCGCTTCCTGTGAATAAACGTTTTGTCAGGTTGACTGAGCTTTCAAGCACTGTAGTTTGGTCTCACTGAATGTCTGTTGTGATATTTTCTGTGCCGTTGGGTGGAATTCCATTGGAATCTTTTTCCTCCTTCCAGTTTCTTAAGGTGTACTTTGCTGTTCTAGTGTTTGAAGGCAAAATTGGGTGTATGGCTCCTCGGATGTCTGCATTCTGTAATATATACCTGTATAGCAATACAGTTTCTCCTGTGAAATTAGTCCTGTCAACATGGAAAACTGTATGGATGCACCCACTACTGGGAACATATTGAAGGAAACGAAGTCATTGTGTAGACAGAGAGGTTTCCACAGGCCTCTGCTTATTACTGCAGTAGGATGCACAGTCGCCAGGCTGTGCAGTCTGTTTATGTATGTCATGGTGTCCATAGCCCATAATGTCTTTCTTCAATCTTCAGGGTAATTGGCATGTTGGCTGATTGCATATCTTTGCTGTTGTGAAGTGAGCTGTAGTAAATACGGGGGCAGAGATCACTCTCTTTTTTTCGTATGCTGATTTCATTTCCCTTGGGTGTATTCCCAGGGGTGGAATGGCTGGCTCATATGGTACGCCTGCATTCAGATTTCTGACTTACCTCCATACTGCCTTCCACAGGGGCGATACCAGTTTACATTCCCACCAGCAGTGGATGAGGGTGCCTTTCCCCCCACATCCTCAAGGCCGTTGTCGTATCGACTTGCATTTCCCCGATGGCTAGTGATCCTGAGCATTTCTGCATGTGTTTGCTGGCCATTTAGATTTGCTTTCTTGTTATATTTAGCCTGTTGAAGTCCCTTGCCCATTTCTTGAGTGGGTGGTTTGTTTTGCTGGTGTTGAGTTTCTTGAAAGTTTGCGGCAGTTGATTCTTTATCAGTTGCGTGCTTTGCAACTGTGAGTTTGCTTCTTCACTTTGCTGAGTGTGTCTTTGGCAATGCAGAAGCTGCTCAATTTGTTGTGGTGGTGGTTTGTTTTTGTTTGTTTGTCTTTGGTGTCCTCTTCTATTTCATTCTTTAATCTTTTGTGATTCTCAGCTATCGCACATCCTTGGCTCAATTGATTCCAAGCTATTGTCTTTTCTTTGTAGCTATGCGAACGGGATTGGCCTTTGAAGTGCTTTCTCAGCCATGCCATTGTCTGTGTCTACAAATAGGCTGCTGATGTTCTCTCCTGTCACTTGACCACACTCTACTCTGAGTTTTGATAGTGTCTTAGTGGAATCTTTTGGATCTCCTATATAGAGAGAGAATCATGTCATCTGCAAATAGGGATAGTTGGACTTCCCCCCTCTCAATGTGTAAGTGACATTGAGCAATGAGAGAAAAAAGTACCAACATGATAATGTGCACGCCGAAAATGCCGACAGTGACCTCAGATGCTTCCTTTCTGTATTCTCTCTTGCTTTGTGGAAGACACGATTTGGTCTATTTCCAACAGCATCCATACTTTAAAGGCAGGGCTAGAGTGTGGAGGGCGGGGACTGGGAAGCAGAGCTGTGTTCTGTGGAGAACTCTGTAGATCACAGGTGTTTCAAGTCCTTGTGCCAGTGGGTACGTAAGTGTCTGAATTCGTAAATTCGAAAGATTTCCTCATGCGCAAGTGAGAGACAATGCCACACAGAATGTTTGTAAGGAAGAAGAGAATGACTGGGTGCCAAAATCTGTCCTAAGACCGAGTTAAACGCTTTCTCAAATTCTGGGTTAACAGGGTAGGTAATGCATACAATACCAAATTCTAAAGAAAAAACTCTAGTAGTTGGCCTTGGTGTGGTATTTTATTTATAGCTATGTTTTCCTTTTTGAATTTCTTTACTTTTCTCGAAGACCTTATTTATTTATTTGACATTGAGAGTTACACACAGAGGAGATGAGAGGGAGGCAAGGAGGGAGAGAGGGACGGAGGGAGGGAGGGAGAACGAGAGCGAGAGCGAGAGTGAGAGCGAGAGAGAGAGAGAGAGAGCAAGAGAGAGGAAGAGAGGAGAGAAGTCTTCCATCTGCTGGTCCATTACCCAGTGGGCTGCAGTGGGCGTAGCTGAGAGTATCTGAAGCTAGAGCCAGGAGCCTCGCTGAGATGTCATCATGGGTGCAGAGGCACAAGGACTTGGGGCGTCTTCTGCTGCCTTCCCAGGCCACAGCAGAGAGCTGCGTCGGAAGTGGAGCAGCCGTACTCGAACTGGCGCCCATATGGGAAGCCGGCACTGCGGGCGGTGGCTTCACCCGCTAGCTCACAGCGCCGACCCTCCCGGAAGCCGTTCGCCGTGGGATGCAGCTGTCTGCTAACCTGCCTGGGAAAGCAGAGGGAGACGGCCCAAGGACTTAGGCCCCTGGGCCCAGAATGGAGTGCCGGCTAAAGTCCCTGGCTTCTGCTTCAGCTCCTGGCTTCTGTCCCAGTCCGGGCCTTTGTAGCCACCTCAGGGGTGAACGCCCAGATGGACGATCACACAGAGTGAGAGCGAGAGCGAGAGCGAGAGCGAGAGCGAGAGCGAGAGCGAGAGCGAGCGCTGGTGATGCCTCCTGCACTGCTTCTCTCCCCAAGCGGCTGCAACGAAAGGCCAGCGCTGGGCCAGGCAGAAGCGAGGAGGCAGGAGGCAGGAGCTCCATTGAGGACTCCCACGAGGCAGGAAGGTGGGGCCCAAAGAACCTGGGCCATCAGCGTCTGCGTTCCTGGTCACAGCCTGGAGAGGCGGACTGGAAGCGGCCCTGGGGCTTCGGACGCTGGATGCAACAGTGTGCAGGTGCGTCCTGGGGTGCCATGGTGACGGCCCGTGGGGCGTGCGCCTGCGCCTGGTGCTGTGACCCGGAAGTGCACCCGCACGCCCAGCGCCAACTGCCCCGCGGTGCTCTGCTGGGAGTCAGCGCCGCGGGTCCGCTCCTGCTCCAGAGCCTGCGCAAGCCGTGAGGAGAGGAGCCGTCCTCGACGCTGCTGGCCGAGCCTGAGGGAGAGCCAGCGTCCCCAGGGTCAGGCCGGGATCAAGGGAGGCTTCGTGTCCGAGGCTGCCGCGCCGTTTCCAGGTGCGTTTCTCCTCTTCGGCCCCTTCCGGAGGCAACGGCCTTCACGGACCTCTGTCCCGCCAGCAGCCCGGGCCCCCGTTGGAGGTGAGTGACGCGTGCGGCTGTTGCGGTTTCCCGCTGGGGGTCTTGGCTGCCCGCCTGCCTGTTGCTCTTGGGTCCCGAAGGCGCGGGTGGAGTCGCGGTGGTGCAGTGCGGATGGTCTGGAAGGGTCCCCAGGGTGCGAGCAGCTGTGCGAGAGCAGAGGTGGCTCGGTCTCCTCCCGGAAGGGCCCCGCGTTCCCGTCGGTTTGCTTTTTGAGGGCCCAGCCGCCCTGCTCTAGACCTCCGAGACTGTTGCTGGGAGGATGGAGAGCGAAAGTGCGTGTCTGTTTCCTGGTCTCGGAGGCCAGGTTCTGGTTCCTCGCGTTGGGTGTGATGTCAGCGCTCTGTGGGCTGTTCATGAAAGAGCCTTGTCAGGCCGAGGTGTACGTTCCGTTCCTGATCTGAGGATTTGTGTTTTAGTATGGCAAGAGTCAGGGTCGTTTTTGTGAACGAGGTTTTCTGTGTCTGTCGGGATACTTTGTGGGCTTTGCCCATGTGTGTTCTGTTCTGGGATCGATTGATTGTGTAGGGTAGCCACCCTTGCATTTCCGGAGTAACTCTCGGTTGCGCACAGTGTGCTGAGCTTTGGTTGTGCTTCTGGTTGGCGTCTGGTAATATTTTGTTGTGGCATGTGACATATTCGTGACGGATCTGTGTGTGCCATTTTCTTTATGATGTGCTTGTGTTGGATGTTGGGATAAGGCTGCTCTGATGGGATGCAATGGAAGACTTTTCCTCTTCATCTGCTTGTTGGAAGGGTTTGCGAACCACGGATATTAATTATCTTTTAAAAGGGCGTTCTCACTGCTGGAGCCATCTGGTCCTGGACTTTTCTTCATGTCTGTTTGGTTTGTTTGGTTCGGTTTCCCTGCTGCGACAGTGTCTTTGCAAATTATAAGTGTATTCAGAGTTTCTTGTTTCACTGTATCCAGTTTTAGTGGTTTGCGTCTTTGTGCGAGTCCATCCACTCTATCTAGGTTGACCAAATCCTTGTGGCTTGTATTTTCCATAGCGTTTTTGGATGATTATTTTGGCAAGGTTGGTAGTGATGTCCTCTCTGTCATTTCTGTTGTCAAGTCCCTTGATTCTGTCCTCCCCCCCGCCCTGCTTCCTGTGAATAAACGTTTTGTCAGGTTGACTGAGCTTTCAAGCACTGTAGTTTGGTCTCACTGAATGTCTGTTGTGATATTTGCTGTGCCGTTGGGTGGAATTCCATTGGAATCTTTTTCCTCCTTCCAGTTTCTTAAGGTGTACTTTGCTGTTCTAGTGTTTGAAGGTAAAATTGGGTTTATGGCTCCTCGGATGTCTGCATTCTGTAGTATATACCTGTATAGCAATACAGTTTCTCATGTGAAATTAGTCCTGTCAACATGGAAAACTGTATGGATGCACCCACTACTGGGAACATATTGAAGGAAACGAAGTCATTGTGTAGACAGAGAGGTTTCCACAGGCCTCTGCTTATTACTGCAGTAGGATGCACAGTCGCCAGGCTGTGCAGTCTGTTTATGTATGTCATGGTGTCCATAGCCCATAATGTCTTTCTTCAATCTTCAGGGTAATTGGCATGTTGGCTGATTGCATATCTTTGCTGTTGTGAAGTGAGCTGTAGTAAATACGGGGGCAGAGATCACTCTCTTTTTTTCGTATGCTGATTTCATTTCCCTTGGGTGTATTCCCAGGGGTGGAATGGCTGGCTCATATGGTACGCCTGCATTCAGATTTCTGACTTACCTCCATACTGCCTTCCACAGGGGCGATACCAGTTTACATTCCCACCAGCAGTGGATGAGGGTGCCTTTCCCCCCACATCCTCAAGGCCGTTGTCGTATCGACTTGCATTTCCCCGATGGCTAGTGATCCTGAGCATTTCTGCATGTGTTTGCTGGCCATTTAGATTTGCTTTCTTGTTATATTTAGCCTGTTGAAGTCCCTTGCCCATTTCTTGAGTGGGTGGTTTGTTTTGCTGGTGTTGAGTTTCTTGAAAGTTTGCGGCAGTTGATTCTTTATCAGTTGCATGCTTTGCAACTGTGAGTTTGCTTCTTCACTTTGCTGAGTGTGTCTTTGGCAATGCAGAAGCTGCTCAATTTGTTGTGGTGGTGGTTTGTTTTTGTTTGTTTGTCTTTGGTGTCCTCTTCTATTTCATTCTTTAATCTTTTGTGATTCTCAGCTATCGCACATCCTTGGCTCAATTGATTCCAAGCTATTGTCTTTTCTTTGTAGCTATGCGAACGGGATTGGCCTTTGAAGTGCTTTCTCAGCCATGCCATTGTCTGTGTCTACAAATAGGCTGCTGATGTTCTCTCCTGTCACTTGACCACACTCTACTCTGAGTTTTGATAGTGTCTTAGTGGAATCTTTTGGATCTCCTATATAGAGAGAGAATCATGTCATCTGCAAATAGGGATAGTTGGACTTCCCCCCTCTCAATGTGTAAGTGACATTGAGCAATGAGAGAAAAAAGTACCAACATGATAATGTGCACGCCGAAAATGCCGACAGTGACCTCAGATGCTTCCTTTCTGTATTCTCTCTTGCTTTGTGGAAGACACGATTTGGTCTATTTCCAACAGCATCCATACTTTAAAGGCAGGGCTAGAGTGTGGAGGGCGGGGACTGGGAAGCAGAGCTGTGTTCTGTGGAGAACTCTGTAGATCACAGGTGTTTCAAGTCCTTGTGCCAGTGGGTACGTAAGTGTCTGAATTCGTAAATTCGAAAGATTTCCTCATGCGCAAGTGAGAGACAATGCCACACAGAATGTTTGTAAGGAAGAAGAGAATGACTGGGTGCCAAAATCTGTCCTAAGACCGAGTTAAACGCTTTCTCAAATTCTGGGTTAACAGGGTAGGTAATGCATACAATACCAAATTCTAAAGAAAAAACTCTAGTAGTTGGCCTTGGTGTGGTATTTTATTTATAGCTATGTTTTCCTTTTTGAATTTCTTTACTTTTCTCGAAGACCTTATTTATTTATTTGACATTGAGAGTTACACACAGAGGAGATGAGAGGGAGGCAAGGAGGGAGAGAGGGACGGAGGGAGGGAGGGAGAACGAGAGCGAGAGCGAGAGCGAGAGAGAGAGAGAGAGAGAGCAAGAGAGAGGAAGAGAGGAGAGAAGTCTTCCATCTGCTGGTCCATTACCCAGTGGGCTGCAGTGGGCGTAGCTGAGAGTATCTGAAGCTAGAGCCAGGAGCCTCGCTGAGATGTCATCATGGGTGCAGAGGCACAAGGACTTGGGGCGTCTTCTGCTGCCTTCCCAGGCCACAGCAGAGAGCTGCGTCGGAAGTGGAGCAGCCGTACTCGAACTGGCGCCCATATGGGAAGCCGGCACTGCGGGCGGTGGCTTCACCCGCTAGCTCACAGCGCCGACCCTCCCGGAAGCCGTTCGCCGTGGGATGCAGCTGTCTGCTAACCTGCCTGGGAAAGCAGAGGGAGACGGCCCAAGGACTTAGGCCCCTGGGCCCAGAATGGAGTGCCGGCTAAAGTCCCTGGCTTCTGCTTCAGCTCCTGGCTTCTGCCCCAGTCCGGGCCTTTGTAGCCACCTCAGGGGTGAACCCCCAGATGGACGATCACACAGAGCGAGAGCGAGAGCGAGAGCGAGAGCGAGAGCGAGAGCGAGAGCGAGAGCGAGCGCTGGTGATGCCTCCTGCACTGCTTCTCTCCCCAAGCGGCTGCAACGAAAGGCCAGCGCTGGGCCAGGCAGAAGCGAGGAGGCAGGAGGCAGGAGCTCCATTGAGGACTCCCACGAGGCAGGAAGGTGGGGCCCAAAGAACCTGGGCCATCAGCGTCTGCGTTCCTGGTCACAGCCTGGAGAGGCGGACTGGAAGCGGCCCTGGGGCTTCGGACGCTGGATGCAACAGTGTATAGGTGCGTCCTGGGGTGCCATGGTGACGGCCCGTGGGGCGTGCGCCTGCGCCTGGTGCTGTGACCCGGAAGTGCACCCGCACGCCCAGCGCCGACTGCCCGGCGGTGCTCTGCTGGGAGTCAGCGCCGCGGGTCCGCTCCTGCTCCAGAGCCTGCACAAGCCGTGAGGAGAGGAGCCGTCCTCGACGCTGCTGGCCGAGCCTGAGGGAGAGCCAGCGTCCCCAGGGTCAGGCCGGGATCGAGGGAGGCTTCATGTCCGAGGCTGCCACGCCGTTTCCAGGTGCGTTTCTCCTCTTCGGCCCCTACCGGAGGCAACGGCCTTCACGGACCTCTGTCCCGCCAGCAGCCCGGGCCCCCGTTGGAGGTGAGTGACGCGCGCGGCTGTTGCGGTTTCCCGCTGGGGGTCTTGGCTGCCCGCCTGCCTGTTGCTCTTGGGTCCCGAAGGCGCGGGTGGAGTCGCGGTGGTGCAGTGCGGATGGTCTGGAAGGGTCCCCAGGGTGCGAGCAGCTGTGCGAGAGCAGAGGTGGCTCGGTCTCCTCCCGGAAGGGCCCCGCGTTCCCGTCGGTTTGCTTTTTGAGGGCCCAGCCGCCCTGCTCTAGACCTCCGAGACTGTTGCTGGGAGGATGGAGAGCGAAAGTGCGTGTCTGTTTCCTGGTCTCGGAGGCCAGGTTCTGGTTCCTCGCGTTGGGTGTGATGTCAGCGCTCTGTGGGCTGTTCATGAAAGAGCCTTGTCAGGCCGAGGTGTACGTTCCGTTCCTGATCTGAGGATTTGTGTTTTAGTATGGCAAGAGTCAGGGTCGTTTTTGTGAACGAGGTTTTCTGTGTCTGTCGGGATACTTTGTGGGCTTTGCCCATGTGTGTTCTGTTCTGGGATCGATTGATTGTGTAGGGTAGCCACCCTTGCATTTCCGGAGTAACTCTCGGTTGCGCACAGTGTGCTGAGCTTTGGTTGTGCTTCTGGTTGGCGTCTGGTAATATTTTGTTGGGGCATGTGACACATTCGTGACGGATCTGTGTGTGCCATTTTCTTTATGATGTGCTTGTGTTGGATGTTGGGATAAGGCTGCTCTGATGGGATGCAATGGAAGACTTTTCCTCTTCATCTGCTTGTTGGAAGGGTTTGCGAACCACGGATATTAATTATCTTTTAAAAGGGCGTTCTCACTGCTGGAGCCATCTGGTCCTGGACTTTTCTTCATGTCTGTTTGGTTTGTTTGGTTCGGTTTCCCTGCTGCGACAGTGTCTTTGCAAATTATAAGTGTATTCAGAGTTTCTTGTTTCACTGTATCCAGTTTTAGTGGTTTGCGTCTTTGTGCGAGTCCATCCACTCTATCTAGGTTGACCAAATCCTTGTGGCTTGTATTTTCCATAGCGTTTTTGGATGATTATTTTGGCAAGGTTGGTAGTGATGTCCTCTCTGTCATTTCTGTTGTCAAGTCCCTTGATTCTGTCCTCCCCCCCGCCCCGCTTCCTGTGAATAAACGTTTTGTCAGGTTGACTGAGCTTTCAAGCACTGTAGTTTGGTCTCACTGAATGTCTGTTGTGATATTTTCTGTGCCGTTGGGTGGATTTCCGTTGGAATCTTTTTCCTCCTTCCAGTTTCTTAAGGTGTACTTTGCTGTTCTAGTGTTTGAAGGTAAAATTGGGTTTATGGCTCCTCGGATGTCTGCATTCTGTAATATATACCTGTATAGCAATACAGTTTCTCATGTGAAATTAGTCCTGTCAACATGGAAAACTGTATGGATGCACCCACTACTGGGAACATATTGAAGGAAACGAAGTCATTGTGTAGACAGAGAGGTTTCCACAGGCCTCTGCTTATTACTGCAGTAGGATGCACAGTCGCCAGGCTGTGCAGTCTGTTTATGTATGTCATGGTGTCCATAGCCCATAATGTCTTTCTTCGATCTTCAGGGTAATTGGCATGTTGGCTGATTGCATATCTTTGCTGTTGTGAAGTGAGCTGTAGTAAATACGGGGGCAGAGATCACTCTCTTTTTTTCGTATGCTGATTTCATTTCCCTTGGGTGTATTCCCAGGGGTGGAATGGCTGGCTCATATGGTACGCCTGCATTCAGATTTCTGACTTACCTCCATACTGCCTTCCACAGGGGCGATACCAGTTTACATTCCCACCAGCAGTGGATGAGGGTGCCTTTCCCCCCACATCCTCAAGGCCGTTGTCGTATCGACTTGCATTTCCCCGATGGCTAGTGATCCTGAGCATTTCTGCATGTGTTTGCTGGCCATTTAGATTTGCTTTCTTGTTATATTTAGCCTGTTGAAGTCCCTTGCCCATTTCTTGAGTGGGTGGTTTGTTTTGCTGGTGTTGAGTTTCTTGAAAGTTTGCGGCAGTTGATTCTTTATCAGTTGCATGCTTTGCAACTGTGAGTTTGCTTCTTCACTTTGCTGAGTGTGTCTTTGGCAATGCAGAAGCTGCTCAATTTGTTGTGGTGGTGGTTTGTTTTTGTTTGTTTGTCTTTGGTGTCCTCTTCTATTTCATTCTTTAATCTTTTGTGAGTCTCAGCTATCGCACATCCTTGGCTCAATTGATTCCAAGCTATTGTCTTTTCTTTGTAGCTATGCGAACGGGATTGGCCTTTGAAGTGCTTTCTCAGCCATGCCATTGTCTGTGTCTACAAATAGGCTGCTGATGTTCTCTCCTGTCACTTGACCACACTCTACTCTGAGTTTTGATAGTGTCTTAGTGGAATCTTTTGGATCTCCTATATAGAGAGAGAATCATGTCATCTGCAAATAGGGATAGTTGGACTTCCCCCCTCTCAATGTGTAAGTGACATTGAGCAATGAGAGAAAAAAGTACCAACATGATAATGTGCACGCCGAAAATGCCGACAGTGACCTCAGATGCTTCCTTTCTGTATTCTCTCTTGCTTTGTGGAAGACACGATTTGGTCTATTTCCAACAGCATCCATACTTTAAAGGCAGGGCTAGAGTGTGGAGGGCGGGGACTGGGAAGCAGAGCTGTGTTCTGTGGAGAACTCTGTAGATCACAGGTGTTTCAAGTCCTTGTGCCAGTGGGTACGTAAGTGTCTGAATTCGTAAATTCGAAAGATTTCCTCATGCGCAAGTGAGAGACAATGCCACACAGAATGTTTGTAAGGAAGAAGAGAATGACTGGGTGCCAAAATCTGTCCTAAGACCGAGTTAAACGCTTTCTCAAATTCTGGGTTAACAGGGTAGGTAATGCATACAATACCAAATTCTAAAGAAAAAACTCTAGTAGTTGGCCTTGGTGTGGTATTTTATTTATAGCTATGTCTTCCTTTTTGAATTTCTTTTCTTTTCTCGAAGACCTTATTTATTTATTTGACATTGAGAGTTACACACAGAGGAGATGAGAGGGAGGCAAGGAGGGAGAGAGGGACGGAGGGAGGGAGGGAGAACGAGAGCGAGAGCGAGAGTGAGAGCGAGAGAGAGAGAGAGAGAGAGCAAGAGAGAGGAAGAGAGGAGAGAAGTCTTCCATCTGCTGGTCCATTACCCAGTGGGCTGCAGTGGGCGTAGCTGAGAGTATCTGAAGCTAGAGCCAGGAGCCTCGCTGAGATGTCATCATGGGTGCAGAGGCACAAGGACTTGGGGCGTCTTCTGCTGCCTTCCCAGGCCACAGCAGAGAGCTGCGTCGGAAGTGGAGCAGCCGTACTCGAACTGGCGCCCATATGGGAAGCCGGCACTGCGGGCGGTGGCTTCACCCGCTAGCTCACAGCGCCGACCCTCCCGGAAGCCGTTCGCCGTGGGATGCAGCTGTCTGCTAACCTGCCTGGGAAAGCAGAGGGAGACGGCCCAAGGACTTAGGCCCCTGGGCCCAGAATGGAGTGCCGGCTAAAGTCCCTGGCTTCTGCTTCAGCTCCTGGCTTCTGCCCCAGTCCGGGCCTTTGTAGCCACCTCAGGGGTGAACCCCCAGATGGACGATCACACAGAGCGAGAGCGAGAGCGAGAGCGAGAGCGAGAGCGAGAGCGAGATCGAGAGCGAGCGCTGGTGATGCCTCCTGCACTGCTTCTCTCCCCAAGCGGCTGCAACGAAAGGCCAGCGCTGGGCCAGGCAGAAGCGAGGAGGCAGGAGGCAGGAGCTCCATTGAGGACTCCCACGAGGCAGGAAGGTGGGGCCCAAAGAACCTGGGCCATCAGCGTCTGCGTTCCTGGTCACAGCCTGGAGAGGCGGACTGGAAGCGGCCCTGGGGCTTCGGACGCTGGATGCAACAGTGTATAGGTGCGTCCTGGGGTGCCATGGTGACGGCCCGTGGGGCGTGCGCCTGCGCCTGGTGCTGTGACCCGGAAGTGCACCCGCACGCCCAGCGCCGACTGCCCCGCGGTGCTCTGCTGGGAGTCAGCGCCGCGGGTCCGCTCCTGCTCCAGAGCCTGCACAAGCCGTGAGGAGAGGAGCCGTCCTCGACGCTGCTGGCCGAGCCTGAGGGAGAGCCAGCGTCCCCAGGGTCAGGCCGGGATCGAGGGAGGCTTCATGTCCGAGGCTGCCACGCCGTTTCCAGGTGCGTTTCTCCTCTTCGGCCCCTACCGGAGGCAACGGCCTTCACGGACCTCTGTCCCGCCAGCAGCCCGGGCCCCCGTTGGAGGTGAGTGACGCGCGCGGCTGTTGCGGTTTCCCGCTGGGGGTCTTGGCTGCCCGCCTGCCTGTTGCTCTTGGGTCCCGAAGGCGCGGGTGGAGTCGCGGTGGTGCAGTGCGGATGGTCTGGAAGGGTCCCCAGGGTGCGAGCAGCTGTGCGAGAGCAGAGGTGGCTCGGTCTCCTCCCGGAAGGGCCCCGCGTTCCCGTCGGTTTGCTTTTTGAGGGCCCAGCCGCCCTGCTCTAGACCTCCGAGACTGTTGCTGGGAGGATGGAGAGCGAAAGTGCGTGTCTGTTTCCTGGTCTCGGAGGCCAGGTTCTGGTTCCTCGCGTTGGGTGTGATGTCAGCGCTCTGTGGGCTGTTCATGAAAGAGCCTTGTCAGGCCGAGGTGTACGTTCCGTTCCTGATCTGAGGATTTGTGTTTTAGTATGGCAAGAGTCAGGGTCGTTTTTGTGAACGAGGTTTTCTGTGTCTGTCGGGATACTTTGTGGGCTTTGCCCATGTGTGTTCTGTTCTGGGATCGATTGATTGTGTAGGGTAGCCACCCTTGCATTTCCGGAGTAACTCTCGGTTGCGCACAGTGTGCTGAGCTTTGGTTGTGCTTCTGGTTGGAGTCTGGTAATATTTTGTTGGGGCATGTGACACATTCGTGACGGATCTGTGTGTGCCATTTTCTTTATGATGTGCTTGTGTTGGATGTTGGGATAAGGCTGCTCTGATGGGATGCAATGGAAGACCTTTCCTCTTCATCTGCTTGTTGGAAGGGTTTGCGAACCACGGATATTAATTATCTTTTAAAAGGGCGTTCTCACTGCTGGAGCCATCTGGTCCTGGACTTTTCTTCATGTCTGTTTGGTTTGTTTGGTTCGGTTTCCCTGCTGCGACAGTGTCTTTGCAAATTATAAGTGTATTCAGAGTTTCTTGTTTCACTGTATCCAGTTTTGGTGGTTTGCGTCTTTGTGCGAGTCCATCCACTCTATCTAGGTTGACCAAATCCTTGTGGCTTGTATTTTCCATAGCGTTTTTGGATGATTATTTTGGCAAGGTTGGTAGTGATGTCCTCTCTGTCATTTCTGTTGTCAAGTCCCTTGATTCTGTCCTCCCCCCCGCCCCGCTTCCTGTGAATAAACGTTTTGTCAGGTTGACTGAGCTTTCAAGCACTGTAGTTTGGTCTCACTGAATGTCTGTTGTGATATTTTCTGTGCCGTTGGGTGGATTTCCGTTGGAATCTTTTTCCTCCTTCCAGTTTCTTAAGGTGTACTTTGCTGTTCTAGTGTTTGAAGGTAAAATTGGGTTTATGGCTCCTCGGATGTCTGCATTCTGTAATATATACCTGTATAGCAATACAGTTTCTCATGTGAAATTAGTCCTGTCAACATGGAAAACTGTATGGATGCACCCACTACTGGGAACATATTGAAGGAAACGAAGTCATTGTGTAGACAGAGAGGTTTCCACAGGCCTCTGCTTATTACTGCAGTAGGATGCACAGTCGCCAGGCTGTGCAGTCTGTTTATGTATGTCATGGTGTCCATAGCCCATAATGTCTTTCTTCAATCTTCAGGGTAATTGGCATGTTGGCTGATTGCATATCTTTGCTGTTGTGAAGTGAGCTGTAGTAAATACGGGGGCAGAGATCACTCTCTTTTTTTCGTATGCTGATTTCATTTCCCTTGGGTGTATTCCCAGGGGTGGAATGGCTGGCTCATATGGTACGCCTGCATTCAGATTTCTGACTTACCTCCATACTGCCTTCCACAGGGGCGATACCAGTTTACATTCCCACCAGCAGTGGATGAGGGTGCCTTTCCCCCCACATCCTCAAGGCCGTTGTCGTATCGACTTGCATTTCCCCGATGGCTAGTGATCCTGAGCATTTCTGCATGTGTTTGCTGGCCATTTAGATTTGCTTTCTTGTTATATTTAGCCTGTTGAAGTCCCTTGCCCATTTCTTGAGTGGGTGGTTTGTTTTGCTGGTGTTGAGTTTCTTGAAAGTTTGCGGCAGTTGATTCTTTATCAGTTGCATGCTTTGCAACTGTGAGTTTGCTTCTTCACTTTGCTGAGTGTGTCTTTGGCAATGCAGAAGCTGCTCAATTTGTTGTGGTGGTGGTTTGTTTTTGTTTGTTTGTCTTTGGTGTCCTCTTCTATTTCATTCTTTAATCTTTTGTGAGTCTCAGCTATCGCACATCCTTGGCTCAATTGATTCCAAGCTATTGTCTTTTCTTTGTAGCTATGCGAACGGGATTGGCCTTTGAAGTGCTTTCTCAGCCATGCCATTGTCTGTGTCTACAAATAGGCTGCTGATGTTCTCTCCTGTCACTTGACCACACTCTACTCTGAGTTTTGATAGTGTCTTAGTGGAATCTTTTGGATCTCCTATATAGAGAGAGAATCATGTCATCTGCAAATAGGGATAGTTGGACTTCCCCCCTCTCAATGTGTAAGTGACATTGAGCAATGAGAGAAAAAAGTACCAACATGATAATGTGCACGCCGAAAATGCCGACAGTGACCTCAGATGCTTCCTTTCTGTATTCTCTCTTGCTTTGTGGAAGACACGATTTGGTCTATTTCCAACAGCATCCATACTTTAAAGGCAGGGCTAGAGTGTGGAGGGCGGGGACTGGGAAGCAGAGCTGTGTTCTGTGGAGAACTCTGTAGATCACAGGTGTTTCAAGTCCTTGTGCCAGTGGGTACGTAAGTGTCTGAATTCGTAAATTCGAAAGATTTCCTCATGCGCAAGTGAGAGACAATGCCACACAGAATGTTTGTAAGGAAGAAGAGAATGACTGGGTGCCAAAATCTGTCCTAAGACCGAGTTAAACGCTTTCTCAAATTCTGGGTTAACAGGGTAGGTAATGCATACAATACCAAATTCTAAAGAAAAAACTCTAGTAGTTGGCCTTGGTGTGGTATTTTATTTATAGCTATGTCTTCCTTTTTGAATTTCTTTTCTTTTCTCGAAGACCTTATTTATTTATTTGACATTGAGAGTTACACACAGAGGAGATGAGAGGGAGGCAAGGAGGGAGAGAGGGACGGAGGGAGGGAGGGAGAACGAGAGCGAGAGCGAGAGCGAGAGCGAGAGAGAGAGAGAGAGAGAGCAAGAGAGAGGAAGAGAGGAGAGAAGTCTTCCATCTGCTGGTCCATTACCCAGTGGGCTGCAGTGGGCGTAGCTGAGAGTATCTGAAGCTAGAGCCAGGAGCCTCGCTGAGATGTCATCATGGGTGCAGAGGCACAAGGACTTGGGGCGTCTTCTGCTGCCTTCCCAGGCCACAGCAGAGAGCTGCGTCGGAAGTGGAGCAGCCGTACTCGAACTGGCGCCCATATGGGAAGCCGGCACTGCGGGCGGTGGCTTCACCCGCTAGCTCACAGCGCCGACCCTCCCGGAAGCCGTTCGCCGTGGGATGCAGCTGTCTGCTAACCTGCCTGGGAAAGCAGAGGGAGACGGCCCAAGGACTTAGGCCCCTGGGCCCAGAATGGAGTGCCGGCTAAAGTCCCTGGCTTCTGCTTCAGCTCCTGGCTTCTGCCCCAGTCCGGGCCTTTGTAGCCACCTCAGGGGTGAACCCCCAGATGGACGATCACACAGAGTGAGAGCGAGAGCGAGAGCGAGAGCGAGAGCGAGAGCGAGAGCGAGCGCTGGTGATGCCTCCTGCACTGCTTCTCTCCCCAAGCGGCTGCAACGAAAGGCCAGCGCTGGGCCAGGCAGAAGCGAGGAGGCAGGAGGCAGGAGCTCCATTGAGGACTCCCACGAGGCAGGAAGGTGGGGCCCAAAGAACCTGGGCCATCAGCGTCTGCGTTCCTGGTCACAGCCTGGAGAGGCGGACTGGAAGCGGCCCTGGGGCTTCGGACGCTGGATGCAACAGTGTGCAGGTGCGTCCTGGGGTGCCATGGTGACGGCCCGTGGGGCGTGCGCCTGCGCCTGGTGCTGTGACCCGGAAGTGCACCCGCACGCCCAGCGCCGACTGCCCCGCGGTGCTCTGCTGGGAGTCAGCGCCGCGGGTCCGCTCCTGCTCCAGAGCCTGCACAAGCCGTGAGGAGAGGAGCCGTCCTCGACGCTGCTGGCCGAGCCTGAGGGAGAGCCAGCGTCCCCAGGGTCAGGCCGGGATCGAGGGAGGCTTCGTGTCCGAGGCTGCCACGCCGTTTCCAGGTGCGTTTCTCCTCTTCGGCCCCTTCCGGAGGCAACGGCCTTCACGGACCTCTGTCCCGCCAGCAGCCCGGGACCCCGTTGGAGGTGAGTGACGCGCGCGGCTGTTGCGGTTTCCCGCTGGGGGTCTTGGCTGCCCGCCTGCCTGTTGCTCTTGGGTCCCGAAGGCGCGGGTGGAGTCGCGGTGGTGCAGTGCGGATGGTCTGGAAGGGTCCCCAGGGTGCGAGCAGCTGTGCGAGAGCAGAGGTGGCTCGGTCTCCTCCCGGAAGGGCCCCGCGTTCCCGTCGGTTTGCTTTTTGAGGGCCCAGCCGCCCTGCTCTAGACCTCCGAGACTGTTGCTGGGAGGATGGAGAGCGAAAGTGCGTGTCTGTTTCCTGGTCTCGGAGGCCAGGTTCTGGTTCCTCGCGTTGGGTGTGATGTCAGCGCTCTGTGGGCTGTTCATGAAAGAGCCTTGTCAGGCCGAGGTGTACGTTCCGTTCCTGATCTGAGGATTTTTTGTTTTTTAGTATGGCAAGAGTCAGGGTCGTTTTTGTGAACGAGGTTTTCTGTGTCTGTCGGGATACTTTGTGGGCTTTGCCCATGTGTGTTCTGTTCTGGGATCGATTGATTGTGTAGGGTAGCCACCCTTGCATTTCCGGAGTAACTCTCGGTTGCGCACAGTGTGCTGAGCTTTGGTTGTGCTTCTGGTTGGCGTCTGGTAATATTTTGTTGGGGCATGTGACACATTCGTGACGGATCTGTGTGTGCCATTTTCTTTATGATGTGCTTGTGTTGGATGTTGGGATAAGGCTGCTCTGATGGGATGCAATGGAAGACTTTTCCTCTTCATCTGCTTGTTGGAAGGGTTTGCGAACCACGGATATTAATTATCTTTTAAAAGGGCGTTCTCACTGCTGGAGCCATCTGGTCCTGGACTTTTCTTCATGTCTGTTTGGTTTGTTTGGTTCGGTTTCCCTGCTGCGACAGTGTCTTTGCAAATTATAAGTGTATTCAGAGTTTCTTGTTTCACTGTATCCAGTTTTAGTGGTTTGCGTCTTTGTGCGAGTCCATCCACTCTATCTAGGTTGACCAAATCCTTGTGGCTTGTATTTTCCATAGCGTTTTTGGATGATTATTTTGGCAAGGTTGGTAGTGATGTCCTCTCTGTCATTTCTGTTGTCAAGTCCCTTGATTCTGTCCTCCCCCCCGCCCCGCTTCCTGTGAATAAACGTTTTGTCAGGTTGACTGAGCTTTCAAGCACTGTAGTTTGGTCTCACTGAATGTCTGTTGTGATATTTTCTGTGCCGTTGGGTGGATTTCCGTTGGTATCTTTTTCCTCCTTCCAGTTTCTTAAGGTGTACTTTGCTGTTCTAGTGTTTGAAGGTAAAATTGGGTTTATGGCTCCTCGGATGTCTGCATTCTGTAATATATACCTGTATAGCAATACAGTTTCTCATGTGAAATTAGTCCTGTCAACATGGAAAACTGTATGGATGCACCCACTACTGGGAACATATTGAAGGAAACGAAGTCATTGTGTAGACAGAGAGGTTTCCACAGGCCTCTGCTTATTACTGCAGTAGGATGCACAGTCGCCAGGCTGTGCAGTCTGTTTATGTATGTCATGGTGTCCATAGCCCATAATGTCTTTCTTCGATCTTCAGGGTAATTGGCATGTTGGCTGATTGCATATCTTTGCTGTTGTGAAGTGAGCTGTAGTAAATACGGGGGCAGAGATCACTCTCTTTTTTTCGTATGCTGATTTCATTTCCCTTGGGTGTATTCCCAGGGGTGGAATGGCTGGCTCATATGGTACGCCTGCATTCAGGTTTCTGACTTACCTCCATACTGCCTTCCACAGGGGCGATACCAGTTTACATTCCCACCAGCAGTGGATGAGGGTGCCTTTCCCCCCACATCCTCAAGGCCGTTGTCGTATCGACTTGCATTTCCCCGATGGCTAGTGATCCTGAGCATTTCTGCATGTGTTTGCTGGCCATTTAGATTTGCTTTCTTGTTATATTTAGCCTGTTGAAGTCCCTTGCCCATTTCTTGAGTGGGTGGTTTGTTTTGCTGGTGTTGAGTTTCTTGAAAGTTTGCGGCAGTTGATTCTTTATCAGTTGCATGCTTTGCAACTGTGAGTTTGCTTCTTCACTTTGCTGAGTGTGTCTTTGGCAATGCAGAAGCTGCTCAATTTGTTGTGGTGGTGGTTTGTTTTTGTTTGTTTGTCTTTGGTGTCCTCTTCTATTTCATTCTTTAATCTTTTGTGAGTCTCAGCTATCGCACATCCTTGGCTCAATTGATTCCAAGCTATTGTCTTTTCTTTGTAGCTATGCGAACGGGATTGGCCTTTGAAGTGCTTTCTCAGCCATGCCATTGTCTGTGTCTACAAATAGGCTGCTGATGTTCTCTCCTGTCACTTGACCACACTCTACTCTGAGTTTTGATAGTGTCTTAGTGGAATCTTTTGGATCTCCTATATAGAGAGAGAATCATGTCATCTGCAAATAGGGATAGTTGGACTTCCCCCCTCTCAATGTGTAAGTGACATTGAGCAATGAGAGAAAAAAGTACCAACATGATAATGTGCACGCCGAAAATGCCGACAGTGACCTCAGATGCTTCCTTTCTGTATTCTCTCTTGCTTTGTGGAAGACACGATTTGGTCTATTTCCAACAGCATCCATACTTTAAAGGCAGGGCTAGAGTGTGGAGGGCGGGGACTGGGAAGCAGAGCTGTGTTCTGTGGAGAACTCTGTAGATCACAGGTGTTTCAAGTCCTTGTGCCAGTGGGTACGTAAGTGTCTGAATTCGTAAATTCGAAAGATTTCCTCATGCGCAAGTGAGAGACAATGCCACACAGAATGTTTGTAAGGAAGAAGAGAATGACTGGGTGCCAAAATCTGTCCTAAGACCGAGTTAAACGCTTTCTCAAATTCTGGGTTAACAGGGTAGGTAATGCATACAATACCAAATTCTAAAGAAAAAACTCTAGTAGTTGGCCTTGGTGTGGTATTTTATTTATAGCTATGTCTTCCTTTTTGAATTTCTTTTCTTTTCTCGAAGACCTTATTTATTTATTTGACATTGAGAGTTACACACAGAGGAGATGAGAGGGAGGCAAGGAGGGAGAGAGGGACGGAGGGAGGGAGGGAGAACGAGAGCGAGAGTGAGAGCGAGAGCGAGAGAGAGAGAGAGAGAGCAAGAGAGAGGAAGAGAGGAGAGAAGTCTTCCATCTGCTGGTCCATTACCCAGTGGGCTGCAGTGGGCGTAGCTGAGAGTATCTGAAGCTAGAGCCAGGAGCCTCGCTGAGATGTCATCATGGGTGCAGAGGCACAAGGACTTGGGGCGTCTTCTGCTGCCTTCCCAGGCCACAGCAGAGAGCTGCGTCGGAAGTGGAGCAGCCGTACTCGAACTGGCGCCCATATGGGAAGCCGGCACTGCGGGCGGTGGCTTCACCCGCTAGCTCACAGCGCCGACCCTCCCGGAAGCCGTTCGCCGTGGGATGCAGCTGTCTGCTAACCTGCCTGGGAAAGCAGAGGGAGACGGCCCAAGGACTTAGGCCCCTGGGCCCAGAATGGAGTGCCGGCTAAAGTCCCTGGCTTCTGCTTCAGCTCCTGGCTTCTGCCCCAGTCCGGGCCTTTGTAGCCACCTCAGGGGTGAACCCCCAGATGGACGATCACACAGAGTGAGAGCGAGAGCGAGCGCTGGTGATGCCTCCTGCACTGCTTCTCTCCCCAAGCGGCTGCAACGAAAGGCCAGCGCTGGGCCAGGCAGAAGCGAGGAGGCAGGAGGCAGGAGCTCCATTGAGGACTCCCACGAGGCAGGAAGGTGGGGCCCAAAGAACCTGGGCCATCAGCGTCTGCGTTCCTGGTCACAGCCTGGAGAGGCGGACTGGAAGCGGCCCTGGGGCTTCGGACGCTGGATGCAACAGTGTGCAGGTGCGTCCTGGGGTGCCATGGTGACGGCCCGTGGGGCGTGCGCCTGCGCCTGGTGCTGTGACCCGGAAGTGCACCCGCGCGCCCAGCGCCGACTGCCCCGCGGTGCTCTGCTGGGAGTCAGCGCCGCGGGTCCGCTCCTGCTCCAGAGCCTGCACAAGCCGTGAGGAGAGGAGCCGTCCTCGACGCTGCTGGCCGAGCCTGAGGGAGAGCCAGCGTCCCCAGGGTCAGGCCGGGATCGAGGGAGGCTTCGTGTCCGAGGCTGCCGCGCCGTTTCCAGGTGCATTTCTCCTCTTCGGCCCCTTCCGGAGGCAACGGCCTTCACGGACCTCTGTCCCGCCAGCAGCCCGGGACCCCGTTGGAGGTGAGTGACGCGCGCGGCTGTTGCGGTTTCCCGCTGGGGGTCTTGGCTGCCCGCCTGCCTGTTGCTCTTGGGTCCCGAAGGCGCGGGTGGAGTCGCGGTGGTGCAGTGCGGATGGTCTGGAAGGGTCCCCAGGGTGCGAGCAGCTGTGCGAGAGCAGAGGTGGCTCGGTCTCCTCCCGGAAGGGCCCCGCGTTCCCGTCGGTTTGCTTTTTGAGGGCCCAGCCGCCCTGCTCTAGACCTCCGAGACTGTTGCTAGGAGGATGGAGAGCGAAAGTGCGTGTCTGTTTCCTGGTCTCGGAGGCCAGGTTCTGGTTCCTCGCGTTGGGTGTGATGTCAGCGCTCTGTGGGCTGTTCATGAAAGAGCCTTGTCAGGCCGAGGTGTACGTTCCGTTCCTGATCTGAGGATTTTTTGTTTTTTAGTATGGCAAGAGTCAGGGTCGTTTTTGTGAACGAGGTTTTCTGTGTCTGTCGGGATACTTTGTGGGCTTTGCCCATGTGTGTTCTGTTCTGGGATCGATTGATTGTGTAGGGTAGCCACCCTTGCATTTCCGGAGTAACTCTCGGTTGCGCACAGTGTGCTGAGCTTTGGTTGTGCTTCTGGTTGGCGTCTGGTAATATTTTGTTGGGGCATGTGACACATTCGTGACGGATCTGTGTGTGCCATTTTCTTTATGATGTGCTTGTGTTGGATGTTGGGATAAGGCTGCTCTGATGGGATGCAATGGAAGACTTTTCCTCTTCATCTGCTTGTTGGAAGGGTTTGCGAACCACGGATATTAATTATCTTTTAAAAGGGCGTTCTCACTGCTGGAGCCATCTGGTCCTGGACTTTTCTTCATGTCTGTTTGGTTTGTTTGGTTCGGTTTCCCTGCTGCGACAGTGTCTTTGCAAATTATAAGTGTATTCAGAGTTTCTTGTTTCACTGTATCCAGTTTTAGTGGTTTGCGTCTTTGTGCGAGTCCATCCACTCTATCTAGGTTGACCAAATCCTTGTGGCTTGTATTTTCCATAGCGTTTTTGGATGATTATTTTGGCAAGGTTGGTAGTGATGTCCTCTCTGTCATTTCTGTTGTCAAGTCCCTTGATTCTGTCCTCCCCCCCGCCCCGCTTCCTGTGAATAAACGTTTTGTCAGGTTGACTGAGCTTTCAAGCACTGTAGTTTGGTCTCACTGAATGTCTGTTGTGATATTTTCTGTGCCGTTGGGTGGATTTCCGTTGGAATCTTTTTCCTCCTTCCAGTTTCTTAAGGTGTACTTTGCTGTTCTAGTGTTTGAAGGTAAAATTGGGTTTATGGCTCCTCGGATGTCTGCATTCTGTAATATATACCTGTATAGCAATACAGTTTCTCATGTGAAATTAGTCCTGTCAACATGGAAAACTGTATGGATGCACCCACTACTGGGAACATATTGAAGGAAACGAAGTCATTGTGTAGACAGAGAGGTTTCCACAGGCCTCTGCTTATTACTGCAGTAGGATGCACAGTCGCCAGGCTGTGCAGTCTGTTTATGTATGTCATGGTGTCCATAGCCCATAATGTCTTTCTTCAATCTTCAGGGTAATTGGCATGTTGGCTGATTGCATATCTTTGCTGTTGTGAAGTGAGCTGTAGTAAATACGGGGGCAGAGATCACTCTCTTTTTTTCGTATGCTGATTTCATTTCCCTTGGGTGTATTCCCAGGGGTGGAATGGCTGGCTCATATGGTACGCCTGCATTCAGATTTCTGACTTACCTCCATACTGCCTTCCACAGGGGCGATACCAGTTTACATTCCCACCAGCAGTGGATGAGGGTGCCTTTCCCCCCACATCCTCAAGGCCGTTGTCGTATCGACTTGCATTTCCCCGATGGCTAGTGATCCTGAGCATTTCTGCATGTGTTTGCTGGCCATTTAGATTTGCTTTCTTGTTATATTTAGCCTGTTGAAGTCCCTTGCCCATTTCTTGAGTGGGTGGTTTGTTTTGCTGGTGTTGAGTTTCTTGAAAGTTTGCGGCAGTTGATTCTTTATCAGTTGCGTGCTTTGCAACTGTGAGTTTGCTTCTTCACTTTGCTGAGTGTGTCTTTGGCAATGCAGAAGCTGCTCAATTTGTTGTGGTGGTGGTTTGTTTTTGTTTGTTTGTCTTTGGTGTCCTCTTCTATTTCATTCTTTAATCTTTTGTGATTCTCAGCTATCGCACATCCTTGGCTCAATTGATTCCAAGCTATTGTCTTTTCTTTGTAGCTATGCGAACGGGATTGGCCTTTGAAGTGCTTTCTCAGCCATGCCATTGTCTGTGTCTACAAATAGGCTGCTGATGTTCTCTCCTGTCACTTGACCACACTCTACTCTGAGTTTTGATAGTGTCTTAGTGGAATCTTTTGGATCTCCTATATAGAGAGAGAATCATGTCATCTGCAAATAGGGATAGTTGGACTTCCCCCCTCTCAATGTGTAAGTGACATTGAGCAATGAGAGAAAAAAGTACCAACATGATAATGTGCACGCCGAAAATGCCGACAGTGACCTCAGATGCTTCCTTTCTGTATTCTCTCTTGCTTTGTGGAAGACACGATTTGGTCTATTTCCAACAGCATCCATACTTTAAAGGCAGGGCTAGAGTGTGGAGGGCGGGGACTGGGAAGCAGAGCTGTGTTCTGTGGAGAACTCTGTAGATCACAGGTGTTTCAAGTCCTTGTGCCAGTGGGTACGTAAGTGTCTGAATTCGTAAATTCGAAAGATTTCCTCATGCGCAAGTGAGAGACAATGCCACACAGAATGTTTGTAAGGAAGAAGAGAATGACTGGGTGCCAAAATCTGTCCTAAGACCGAGTTAAACGCTTTCTCAAATTCTGGGTTAACAGGGTAGGTAATGCATACAATACCAAATTCTAAAGAAAAAACTCTAGTAGTTGGCCTTGGTGTGGTATTTTATTTATAGCTATGTCTTCCTTTTTGAATTTCTTTTCTTTTCTCGAAGACCTTATTTATTTATTTGACATTGAGAGTTACACACAGAGGAGATGAGAGGGAGGCAAGGAGGGAGAGAGGGACGGAGGGAGGGAGGGAGAACGAGAGCGAGAGCGAGAGCGAGAGCGAGAGCGAGAGAGAGAGAGAGCAAGAGAGAGGAAGAGAGGTGAGAAGTCTTCCATCTGCTGGTCCATTACCCAGTGGGCTGCAGTGGGCGTAGCTGAGAGTATCTGAAGCTAGAGCCAGGAGCCTCGCTGAGATGTCATCATGGGTGCAGAGGCACAAGGACTTGGGGCGTCTTCTGCTGCCTTCCCAGGCCACAGCAGAGAGCTGCGTCGGAAGTGGAGCAGCCGTACTCGAACTGGCGCCCATATGGGAAGCCGGCACTGCGGGCGGTGGCTTCACCCGCTAGCTCACAGCGCCGACCCTCCCGGAAGCCGTTCGCCGTGGGATGCAGCTGTCTGCTAACCTGCCTGGGAAAGCAGAGGGAGACGGCCCAAGGACTTAGGCCCCTGGGCCCAGAATGGAGTGCCGGCTAAAGTCCCTGGCTTCTGCTTCAGCTCCTGGCTTCTGCCCCAGTCCGGGCCTTTGTAGCCACCTCAGGGGTGAACCCCCAGATGGACGATCACACAGAGTGAGAGCGAGAGCGAGAGCGAGAGCGAGAGCGAGAGCGAGAGCGAGCGCTGGTGATGCCTCCTGCACTGCTTCTCTCCCCAAGCGGCTGCAACGAAAGGCCAGCGCTGGGCCAGGCAGAAGCGAGGAGGCAGGAGGCAGGAGCTCCATTGAGGACTCCCACGAGGCAGGAAGGTGGGGCCCAAAGAACCTGGGCCATCAGCGTCTGCGTTCCTGGTCACAGCCTGGAGAGGCGGACTGGAAGCGGCCCTGGGGCTTCAGACGCTGGATGCAACAGTGTGCAGGTGCGTCCTGGGGTGCCATGGTGACGGCCCGTGGGGCGTGCGCCTGCGCCTGGTGCTGTGACCCGGAAGTGCACCCGCACGCCCAGCGCCGACTGCCCCGCGGTGCTCTGCTGGGAGTCAGCGCCGCGGGTCCGCTCCTGCTACAGAGCCTGCGCAAGCCGTGAGGAGAGGAGCCGTCCTCGACGCTGCTGGCCGAGCCTGAGGGAGAGCCAGCGTCCCCAGGGTCAGGCCGGGATCAAGGGAGGCTTCGTGTCCGAGGCTGCCGCGCCGTTTCCAGGTGCGTTTCTCCTCTTCGGCCCCTTCCGGAGGCAACGGCCTTCACGGACCTCTGTCCCGCCAGCAGCCCGGGCCCCCATTGGAGGTGAGTGACGCGCGCGGCTGTTGCGGTTTCCCGCTGGGGGTCTTGGCTGCCCGCCTGCCTGTTGCTCTTGGGTCCCGAAGGCGCGGGTGGAGTCGCGGTGGTGCAGTGCGGATGGTCTGGAAGGGTCCCCAGGGTGCGAGCAGCTGTGCGAGAGCAGAGGTGGCTCGGTCTCCTCCCGGAAGGGCCCCGCGTTCCCGTCGGTTTGCTTTTTGAGGGCCCAGCCGCCCTGCTCTAGACCTCCGAGACTGTTGCTGGGAGGATGGAGAGCGAAAGTGCGTGTCTGTTTCCTGGTCTCGGAGGCCAGGTTCTGGTTCCTCGCGTTGGGTGTGATGTCAGCGCTCTGTGGGCTGTTCATGAAAGAGCCTTGTCAGGCCGAGGTGTACGTTCCGTTCCTGATCTGAGGATTTGTGTTTTAGTATGGCAAGAGTCAGGGTCGTTTTTGTGAACGAGGTTTTCTGTGTCTGTCGGGATACTTTGTGGGCTTTGCCCATGTGTGTTCTGTTCTGGGATCGATTGATTGTGTAGGGTAGCCACCCTTGCATTTCCGGAGTAACTCTCGGTTGCGCACAGTGTGCTGAGCTTTGGTTGTGCTTCTGGTTGGAGTCTGGTAATATTTTGTTGGGGCATGTGACACATTCGTGACGGATCTGTGTGTGCCATTTTCTTTATGATGTGCTTGTGTTGGATGTTGGGATAAGGCTGCTCTGATGGGATGCAATGGAAGACCTTTCCTCTTCATCTGCTTGTTGGAAGGGTTTGCGAACCACGGATATTAATTATCTTTTAAAAGGGCGTTCTCACTGCTGGAGCCATCTGGTCCTGGACTTTTCTTCATGTCTGTTTGGTTTGTTTGGTTCGGTTTCCCTGCTGCGACAGTGTCTTTGCAAATTATAAGTGTATTCAGAGTTTCTTGTTTCACTGTATCCAGTTTTGGTGGTTTGCGTCTTTGTGCGAGTCCATCCACTCTATCTAGGTTGACCAAATCCTTGTGGCTTGTATTTTCCATAGCGTTTTTGGATGATTATTTTGGCAAGGTTGGTAGTGATGTCCTCTCTGTCATTTCTGTTGTCAAGTCCCTTGATTCTGTCCTCCCCCCCGCCCCGCTTCCTGTGAATAAACGTTTTGTCAGGTTGACTGAGCTTTCAAGCACTGTAGTTTGGTCTCACTGAATGTCTGTTGTGATATTTTCTGTGCCGTTGGGTGGATTTCCGTTGGAATCTTTTTCCTCCTTCCAGTTTCTTAAGGTGTACTTTGCTGTTCTAGTGTTTGAAGGTAAAATTGGGTTTATGGCTCCTCGGATGTCTGCATTCTGTAATATATACCTGTATAGCAATACAGTTTCTCATGTGAAATTAGTCCTGTCAACATGGAAAACTGTATGGATGCACCCACTACTGGGAACATATTGAAGGAAACGAAGTCATTGTGTAGACAGAGAGGTTTCCACAGGCCTCTGCTTATTACTGCAGTAGGATGCACAGTCGCCAGGCTGTGCAGTCTGTTTATGTATGTCATGGTGTCCATAGCCCATAATGTCTTTCTTCAATCTTCAGGGTAATTGGCATGTTGGCTGATTGCATATCTTTGCTGTTGTGAAGTGAGCTGTAGTAAATACGGGGGCAGAGATCACTCTCTTTTTTTCGTATGCTGATTTCATTTCCCTTGGGTGTATTCCCAGGGGTGGAATGGCTGGCTCATATGGTACGCCTGCATTCAGATTTCTGACTTACCTCCATACTGCCTTCCACAGGGGCGATACCAGTTTACATTCCCACCAGCAGTGGATGAGGGTGCCTTTCCCCCCACATCCTCAAGGCCGTTGTCGTATCGACTTGCATTTCCCCGATGGCTAGTGATCCTGAGCATTTCTGCATGTGTTTGCTGGCCATTTAGATTTGCTTTCTTGTTATATTTAGCCTGTTGAAGTCCCTTGCCCATTTCTTGAGTGGGTGGTTTGTTTTGCTGGTGTTGAGTTTCTTGAAAGTTTGCGGCAGTTGATTCTTTATCAGTTGCATGCTTTGCAACTGTGAGTTTGCTTCTTCACTTTGCTGAGTGTGTCTTTGGCAATGCAGAAGCTGCTCAATTTGTTGTGGTGGTGGTTTGTTTTTGTTTGTTTGTCTTTGGTGTCCTCTTCTATTTCATTCTTTAATCTTTTGTGAGTCTCAGCTATCGCACATCCTTGGCTCAATTGATTCCAAGCTATTGTCTTTTCTTTGTAGCTATGCGAACGGGATTGGCCTTTGAAGTGCTTTCTCAGCCATGCCATTGTCTGTGTCTACAAATAGGCTGCTGATGTTCTCTCCTGTCACTTGACCACACTCTACTCTGAGTTTTGATAGTGTCTTAGTGGAATCTTTTGGATCTCCTATATAGAGAGAGAATCATGTCATCTGCAAATAGGGATAGTTGGACTTCCCCCCTCTCAATGTGTAAGTGACATTGAGCAATGAGAGAAAAAAGTACCAACATGATAATGTGCACGCCGAAAATGCCGACAGTGACCTCAGATGCTTCCTTTCTGTATTCTCTCTTGCTTTGTGGAAGACACGATTTGGTCTATTTCCAACAGCATCCATACTTTAAAGGCAGGGCTAGAGTGTGGAGGGCGGGGACTGGGAAGCAGAGCTGTGTTCTGTGGAGAACTCTGTAGATAACAGGTGTTTCAAGTCCTTGTGCCAGTGGGTACGTAAGTGTCTGAATTCGTAAATTCGAAAGATTTCCTCATGCGCAAGTGAGAGACAATGCCACACAGAATGTTTGTAAGGAAGAAGAGAATGACTGGGTGCCAAAATCTGTCCTAAGACCGAGTTAAACGCTTTCTCAAATTCTGGGTTAACAGGGTAGGTAATGCATACAATACCAAATTCTAAAGAAAAAACTCTAGTAGTTGGCCTTGGTGTGGTATTTTATTTATAGCTATGTCTTCCTTTTTGAATTTCTTTTCTTTTCTCGAAGACCTTATTTATTTATTTGACATTGAGAGTTACACACAGAGGAGATGAGAGGGAGGCAAGGAGGGAGAGAGGGACGGAGGGAGGGAGGGAGAACGAGAGCGAGAGCGAGAGCGAGAGCGAGAGAGAGAGAGAGAGAGAGCAAGAGAGAGGAAGAGAGGAGAGAAGTCTTCCATCTGCTGGTCCATTACCCAGTGGGCTGCAGTGGGCGTAGCTGAGAGTATCTGAAGCTAGAGCCAGGAGCCTCGCTGAGATGTCATCATGGGTGCAGAGGCACAAGGACTTGGGGCGTCTTCTGCTGCCTTCCCAGGCCACAGCAGAGAGCTGCGTCGGAAGTGGAGCAGCCGTACTCGAACTGGCGCCCATATGGGAAGCCGGCACTGCGGGCGGTGGCTTCACCCGCTAGCTCACAGCGCCGACCCTCCCGGAAGCCGTTCGCCGTGGGATGCAGCTGTCTGCTAACCTGCCTGGGAAAGCAGAGGGAGACGGCCCAAGGACTTAGGCCCCTGGGCCCAGAATGGAGTGCCGGCTAAAGTCCCTGGCTTCTGCTTCAGCTCCTGGCTTCTGCCCCAGTCCGGGCCTTTGTAGCCACCTCAGGGGTGAACCCCCAGATGGACGATCACACAGAGTGAGAGCGAGAGCGAGAGCGAGAGCGAGAGCGAGAGCGAGAGCGAGCGCTGGTGATGCCTCCTGCACTGCTTCTCTCCCCAAGCGGCTGCAACGAAAGGCCAGCGCTGGGCCAGGCAGAAGCGAGGAGGCAGGAGGCAGGAGCTCCATTGAGGACTCCCACGAGGCAGGAAGGTGGGGCCCAAAGAACCTGGGCCATCAGCGTCTGCGTTCCTGGTCACAGCCTGGAGAGGCGGACTGGAAGCGGCCCTGGGGCTTCGGACGCTGGATGCAACAGTGTGCAGGTGCGTCCTGGGGTGCCATGGTGACGGCCCGTGGGGCGTGCGCCTGCGCCTGGTGCTGTGACCCGGAAGTGCACCCGCACGCCCAGCGCCGACTGCCCCGCGGTGCTCTGCTGGGAGTCAGCGCCGCGGGTCCGCTCCTGCTCCAGAGCCTGCACAAGCCGTGAGGAGAGGAGCCGTCCTCGACGCTGCTGGCCGAGCCTGAGGGAGAGCCAGCGTCCCCAGGGTCAGGCCGGGATCGAGGGAGGCTTCGTGTCCGAGGCTGCCACGCCGTTTCCAGGTGCGTTTCTCCTCTTCGGCCCCTTCCGGAGGCAACGGCCTTCACGGACCTCTGTCCCGCCAGCAGCCCGGGACCCCGTTGGAGGTGAGTGACGCGCGCGGCTGTTGCGGTTTCCCGCTGGGGGTCTTGGCTGCCCGCCTGCCTGTTGCTCTTGGGTCCCGAAGGCGCGGGTGGAGTCGCGGTGGTGCAGTGCGGATGGTCTGGAAGGGTCCCCAGGGTGCGAGCAGCTGTGCGAGAGCAGAGGTGGCTCGGTCTCCTCCCGGAAGGGCCCCGCGTTCCCGTCGGTTTGCTTTTTGAGGGCCCAGCCGCCCTGCTCTAGACCTCCGAGACTGTTGCTGGGAGGATGGAGAGCGAAAGTGCGTGTCTGTTTCCTGGTCTCGGAGGCCAGGTTCTGGTTCCTCGCGTTGGGTGTGATGTCAGCGCTCTGTGGGCTGTTCATGAAAGAGCCTTGTCAGGCCGAGGTGTACGTTCCGTTCCTGATCTGAGGATTTTTTGTTTTTTAGTATGGCAAGAGTCAGGGTCGTTTTTGTGAACGAGGTTTTCTGTGTCTGTCGGGATACTTTGTGGGCTTTGCCCATGTGTGTTCTGTTCTGGGATCGATTGATTGTGTAGGGTAGCCACCCTTGCATTTCCGGAGTAACTCTCGGTTGCGCACAGTGTGCTGAGCTTTGGTTGTGCTTCTGGTTGGCGTCTGGTAATATTTTGTTGGGGCATGTGACACATTCGTGACGGATCTGTGTGTGCCATTTTCTTTATGATGTGCTTGTGTTGGATGTTGGGATAAGGCTGCTCTGATGGGATGCAATGGAAGACTTTTCCTCTTCATCTGCTTGTTGGAAGGGTTTGCGAACCACGGATATTAATTATCTTTTAAAAGGGCGTTCTCACTGCTGGAGCCATCTGGTCCTGGACTTTTCTTCATGTCTGTTTGGTTTGTTTGGTTCGGTTTCCCTGCTGCGACAGTGTCTTTGCAAATTATAAGTGTATTCAGAGTTTCTTGTTTCACTGTATCCAGTTTTAGTGGTTTGCGTCTTTGTGCGAGTCCATCCACTCTATCTAGGTTGACCAAATCCTTGTGGCTTGTATTTTCCATAGCGTTTTTGGATGATTATTTTGGCAAGGTTGGTAGTGATGTCCTCTCTGTCATTTATGTTGTCAAGTCCCTTGATTCTGTCCTCCCCCCCGCCCCGCTTCCTGTGAATAAACGTTTTGTCAGGTTGACTGAGCTTTCAAGCACTGTAGTTTGGTCTCACTGAATGTCTGTTGTGATATTTTCTGTGCCGTTGGGTGGATTTCCGTTGGAATCTTTTTCCTCCTTCCAGTTTCTTAAGGTGTACTTTGCTGTTCTAGTGTTTGAAGGTAAAATTGGGTTTATGGCTCCTCGGATGTCTGCATTCTGTAATATATACCTGTATAGCAATACAGTTTCTCATGTGAAATTAGTCCTGTCAACATGGAAAACTGTATGGATGCACCCACTACTGGGAACATATTGAAGGAAACGAAGTCATTGTGTAGACAGAGAGGTTTCCACAGGCCTCTGCTTATTACTGCAGTAGGATGCACAGTCGCCAGGCTGTGCAGTCTGTTTATGTATGTCATGGTGTCCATAGCCCATAATGTCTTTCTTCGATCTTCAGGGTAATTGGCATGTTGGCTGATTGCATATCTTTGCTGTTGTGAAGTGAGCTGTAGTAAATACGGGGGCAGAGATCACTCTCTTTTTTTCGTATGCTGATTTCATTTCCCTTGGGTGTATTCCCAGGGGTGGAATGGCTGGCTCATATGGTACGCCTGCATTCAGATTTCTGACTTACCTCCATACTGCCTTCCACAGGGGCGATACCAGTTTACATTCCCACCAGCAGTGGATGAGGGTGCCTTTCCCCCCACATCCTCAAGGCCGTTGTCGTATCGACTTGCATTTCCCCGATGGCTAGTGATCCTGAGCATTTCTGCATGTGTTTGCTGGCCATTTAGATTTGCTTTCTTGTTATATTTAGCCTGTTGAAGTCCCTTGCCCATTTCTTGAGTGGGTGGTTTGTTTTGCTGGTGTTGAGTTTCTTGAAAGTTTGCGGCAGTTGATTCTTTATCAGTTGCATGCTTTGCAACTGTGAGTTTGCTTCTTCACTTTGCTGAGTGTGTCTTTGGCAATGCAGAAGCTGCTCAATTTGTTGTGGTGGTGGTTTGTTTTTGTTTGTTTGTCTTTGGTGTCCTCTTCTATTTCATTCTTTAATCTTTTGTGAGTCTCAGCTATCGCACATCCTTGGCTCAATTGATTCCAAGCTATTGTCTTTTCTTTGTAGCTATGCGAACGGGATTGGCCTTTGAAGTGCTTTCTCAGCCATGCCATTGTCTGTGTCTACAAATAGGCTGCTGATGTTCTCTCCTGTCACTTGACCACACTCTACTCTGAGTTTTGATAGTGTCTTAGTGGAATCTTTTGGATCTCCTATATAGAGAGAGAATCATGTCATCTGCAAATAGGGATAGTTGGACTTCCCCCCTCTCAATGTGTAAGTGACATTGAGCAATGAGAGAAAAAAGTACCAACATGATAATGTGCACGCCGAAAATGCCGACAGTGACCTCAGATGCTTCCTTTCTGTATTCTCTCTTGCTTTGTGGAAGACACGATTTGGTCTATTTCCAACAGCATCCATACTTTAAAGGCAGGGCTAGAGTGTGGAGGGCGGGGACTGGGAAGCAGAGCTGTGTTCTGTGGAGAACTCTGTAGATCACAGGTGTTTCAAGTCCTTGTGCCAGTGGGTACGTAAGTGTCTGAATTCGTAAATTCGAAAGATTTCCTCATGCGCAAGTGAGAGACAATGCCACACAGAATGTTTGTAAGGAAGAAGAGAATGACTGGGTGCCAAAATCTGTCCTAAGACCGAGTTAAACGCTTTCTCAAATTCTGGGTTAACAGGGTAGGTAATGCATACAATACCAAATTCTAAAGAAAAAACTCTAGTAGTTGGCCTTGGTGTGGTATTTTATTTATAGCTATGTCTTCCTTTTTGAATTTCTTTTCTTTTCTCGAAGACCTTATTTATTTATTTGACATTGAGAGTTACACACAGAGGAGATGAGAGGGAGGCAAGGAGGGAGAGAGGGACGGAGGGAGGGAGGGAGAACGAGAGCGAGAGTGAGAGCGAGAGCGAGAGAGAGAGAGAGAGAGCAAGAGAGAGGAAGAGAGGAGAGAAGTCTTCCATCTGCTGGTCCATTACCCAGTGGGCTGCAGTGGGCGTAGCTGAGAGTATCTGAAGCTAGAGCCAGGAGCCTCGCTGAGATGTCATCATGGGCGCAGAGGCACAAGGACTTGGGGCGTCTTCTGCTGCCTTCCCAGGCCACAGCAGAGAGCTGCGTCGGAAGTGGAGCAGCCGTACTCGAACTGGCGCCCATATGGGAAGCCGGCACTGCGGGCGGTGGCTTCACCCGCTAGCTCACAGCGCCGACCCTCCCGGAAGCCGTTCGCCGTGGGATGCAGCTGTCTGCTAACCTGCCTGGGAAAGCAGAGGGAGACGGCCCAAGGACTTAGGCCCCTGGGCCCAGAATGGAGTGCCGGCTAAAGTCCCTGGCTTCTGCTTCAGCTCCTGGCTTCTGCCCCAGTCCGGGCCTTTGTAGCCACCTCAGGGGTGAACCCCCAGATGGACGATCACACAGAGTGAGAGCGAGAGCGAGCGCTGGTGATGCCTCCTGCACTGCTTCTCTCCCCAAGCGGCTGCAACGAAAGGCCAGCGCTGGGCCAGGCAGAAGCGAGGAGGCAGGAGGCAGGAGCTCCATTGAGGACTCCCACGAGGCAGGAAGGTGGGGCCCAAAGAACCTGGGCCATCAGCGTCTGCGTTCCTGGTCACAGCCTGGAGAGGCGGACTGGAAGCGGCCCTGGGGCTTCGGACGCTGGATGCAACAGTGTGCAGGTGCGTCCTGGGGTGCCATGGTGACGGCCCGTGGGGCGTGCGCCTGCGCCTGGTGCTGTGACCCGGAAGTGCACCCGCGCGCCCAGCGCCGACTGCCCCGCGGTGCTCTGCTGGGAGTCAGCGCCGCGGGTCCGCTCCTGCTCCAGAGCCTGCACAAGCCGTGAGGAGAGGAGCCGTCCTCGACGCTGCTGGCCGAGCCTGAGGGAGAGCCAGCGTCCCCAGGGTCAGGCCGGGATCGAGGGAGGCTTCGTGTCCGAGGCTGCCGCGCCGTTTCCAGGTGCATTTCTCCTCTTCGGCCCCTTCCGGAGGCAACGGCCTTCACGGACCTCTGTCCCGCCAGCAGCCCGGGACCCCGTTGGAGGTGAGTGACGCGCGCGGCTGTTGCGGTTTCCCGCTGGGGGTCTTGGCTGCCCGCCTGCCTGTTGCTCTTGGGTCCCGAAGGCGCGGGTGGAGTCGCGGTGGTGCAGTGCGGATGGTCTGGAAGGGTCCCCAGGGTGCGAGCAGCTGTGCGAGAGCAGAGGTGGCTCGGTCTCCTCCCGGAAGGGCCCCGCGTTCCCGTCGGTTTGCTTTTTGAGGGCCCAGCCGCCCTGCTCTAGACCTCCGAGACTGTTGCTAGGAGGATGGAGAGCGAAAGTGCGTGTCTGTTTCCTGGTCTCGGAGGCCAGGTTCTGGTTCCTCGCGTTGGGTGTGATGTCAGCGCTCTGTGGGCTGTTCATGAAAGAGCCTTGTCAGGCCGAGGTGTACGTTCCGTTCCTGATCTGAGGATTTTTTGTTTTTTAGTATGGCAAGAGTCAGGGTCGTTTTTGTGAACGAGGTTTTCTGTGTCTGTCGGGATACTTTGTGGGCTTTGCCCATGTGTGTTCTGTTCTGGGATCGATTGATTGTGTAGGGTAGCCACCCTTGCATTTCCGGAGTAACTCTCGGTTGCGCACAGTGTGCTGAGCTTTGGTTGTGCTTCTGGTTGGCGTCTGGTAATATTTTGTTGGGGCATGTGACACATTCGTGACGGATCTGTGTGTGCCATTTTCTTTATGATGTGCTTGTGTTGGATGTTGGGATAAGGCTGCTCTGATGGGATGCAATGGAAGACTTTTCCTCTTCATCTGCTTGTTGGAAGGGTTTGCGAACCACGGATATTAATTATCTTTTAAAAGGGCGTTCTCACTGCTGGAGCCATCTGGTCCTGGACTTTTCTTCATGTCTGTTTGGTTTGTTTGGTTCGGTTTCCCTGCTGCGACAGTGTCTTTGCAAATTATAAGTGTATTCAGAGTTTCTTGTTTCACTGTATCCAGTTTTAGTGGTTTGCGTCTTTGTGCGAGTCCATCCACTCTATCTAGGTTGACCAAATCCTTGTGGCTTGTATTTTCCATAGCGTTTTTGGATGATTATTTTGGCAAGGTTGGTAGTGATGTCCTCTCTGTCATTTCTGTTGTCAAGTCCCTTGATTCTGTCCTCCCCCCCGCCCCGCTTCCTGTGAATAAACGTTTTGTCAGGTTGACTGAGCTTTCAAGCACTGTAGTTTGGTCTCACTGAATGTCTGTTGTGATATTTTCTGTGCCGTTGGGTGGATTTCCGTTGGAATCTTTTTCCTCCTTCCAGTTTCTTAAGGTGTACTTTGCTGTTCTAGTGTTTGAAGGTAAAATTGGGTTTATGGCTCCTCGGATGTCTGCATTCTGTAATATATACCTGTATAGCAATACAGTTTCTCATGTGAAATTAGTCCTGTCAACATGGAAAACTGTATGGATGCACCCACTACTGGGAACATATTGAAGGAAACGAAGTCATTGTGTAGACAGGTTTCCACAGGCCTCTGCTTATTACTGCAGTAGGATGCACAGTCGCCAGGCTGTGCAGTCTGTTTATGTATGTCATGGTGTCCATAGCCCATAATGTCTTTCTTCAATCTTCAGGGTAATTGGCATGTTGGCTGATTGCATATCTTTGCTGTTGTGAAGTGAGCTGTAGTAAATACGGGGGCAGAGATCACTCTCTTTTTTTCGTATGCTGATTTCATTTCCCTTGGGTGTATTCCCAGGGGTGGAATGGCTGGCTCATATGGTACGCCTGCATTCAGATTTCTGACTTACCTCCATACTGCCTTCCACAGGGGCGATACCAGTTTACATTCCCACCAGCAGTGGATGAGGGTGCCTTTCCCCCCACATCCTCAAGGCCGTTGTCGTATCGACTTGCATTTCCCCGATGGCTAGTGATCCTGAGCATTTCTGCATGTGTTTGCTGGCCATTTAGATTTGCTTTCTTGTTATATTTAGCCTGTTGAAGTCCCTTGCCCATTTCTTGAGTGGGTGGTTTGTTTTGCTGGTGTTGAGTTTCTTGAAAGTTTGCGGCAGTTGATTCTTTATCAGTTGCGTGCTTTGCAACTGTGAGTTTGCTTCTTCACTTTGCTGAGTGTGTCTTTGGCAATGCAGAAGCTGCTCAATTTGTTGTGGTGGTGGTTTGTTTTTGTTTGTTTGTCTTTGGTGTCCTCTTCTATTTCATTCTTTAATCTTTTGTGATTCTCAGCTATCGCACATCCTTGGCTCAATTGATTCCAAGCTATTGTCTTTTCTTTGTAGCTATGCGAACGGGATTGGCCTTTGAAGTGCTTTCTCAGCCATGCCATTGTCTGTGTCTACAAATAGGCTGCTGATGTTCTCTCCTGTCACTTGACCACACTCTACTCTGAGTTTTGATAGTGTCTTAGTGGAATCTTTTGGATCTCCTATATAGAGAGAGAATCATGTCATCTGCAAATAGGGATAGTTGGACTTCCCCCCTCTCAATGTGTAAGTGACATTGAGCAATGAGAGAAAAAAGTACCAACATGATAATGTGCACGCCGAAAATGCCGACAGTGACCTCAGATGCTTCCTTTCTGTATTCTCTCTTGCTTTGTGGAAGACACGATTTGGTCTATTTCCAACAGCATCCATACTTTAAAGGCAGGGCTAGAGTGTGGAGGGCGGGGACTGGGAAGCAGAGCTGTGTTCTGTGGAGAACTCTGTAGATCACAGGTGTTTCAAGTCCTTGTGCCAGTGGGTACGTAAGTGTCTGAATTCGTAAATTCGAAAGATTTCCTCATGCGCAAGTGAGAGACAATGCCACACAGAATGTTTGTAAGGAAGAAGAGAATGACTGGGTGCCAAAATCTGTCCTAAGACCGAGTTAAACGCTTTCTCAAATTCTGGGTTAACAGGGTAGGTAATGCATACAATACCAAATTCTAAAGAAAAAACTCTAGTAGTTGGCCTTGGTGTGGTATTTTATTTATAGCTATGTCTTCCTTTTTGAATTTCTTTTCTTTTCTCGAAGACCTTATTTATTTATTTGACATTGAGAGTTACACACAGAGGAGATGAGAGGGAGGCAAGGAGGGAGAGAGGGACGGAGGGAGGGAGGGAGAACGAGAGCGAGAGCGAGAGCGAGAGCGAGAGCGAGAGAGAGAGAGAGCAAGAGAGAGGAAGAGAGGTGAGAAGTCTTCCATCTGCTGGTCCATTACCCAGTGGGCTGCAGTGGGCGTAGCTGAGAGTATCTGAAGCTAGAGCCAGGAGCCTCGCTGAGATGTCATCATGGGTGCAGAGGCACAAGGACTTGGGGCGTCTTCTGCTGCCTTCCCAGGCCACAGCAGAGAGCTGCGTCGGAAGTGGATCAGCCGTACTCGAACTGGCGCCCATATGGGAAGCCGGCACTGCGGGCGGTGGCTTCACCCGCTAGCTCACAGCGCCGACCCTCCCGGAAGCCGTTCGCCGTGGGATGCAGCTGTCTGCTAACCTGCCTGGGAAAGCAGAGGGAGACGGCCCAAGGACTTAGGCCCCTGGGCCCAGAATGGAGTGCCGGCTAAAGTCCCTGGCTTCTGCTTCAGCTCCTGGCTTCTGCCCCAGTCCGGGCCTTTGTAGCCACCTCAGGGGTGAACCCCCAGATGGACGATCACACAGAGTGAGAGCGAGAGCGAGAGCGAGAGCGAGAGCGAGAGCGAGAGCGAGAGCGAGCGCTGGTGATGCCTCCTGCACTGCTTCTCTCCCCAAGCGGCTGCAACGAAAGGCCAGCGCTGGGCCAGGCAGAAGCGAGGAGGCAGGAGGCAGGAGCTCCATTGAGGACTCCCACGAGGCAGGAAGGTGGGGCCCAAAGAACCTGGGCCATCAGCGTCTGCGTTCCTGGTCACAGCCTGGAGAGGCGGACTGGAAGCGGCCCTGGGGCTTCAGACGCTGGATGCAACAGTGTGCAGGTGCGTCCTGGGGTGCCATGGTGACGGCCCGTGGGGCGTGCGCCTGCGCCTGGTGCTGTGACCCGGAAGTGCACCCGCACGCCCAGCGCCGACTGCCCCGCGGTGCTCTGCTGGGAGTCAGCGCCGCGGGTCCGCTCCTGCTACAGAGCCTGCGCAAGCCGTGAGGAGAGGAGCCGTCCTCGACGCTGCTGGCCGAGCCTGAGGGAGAGCCAGCGTCCCCAGGGTCAGGCCGGGATCAAGGGAGGCTTCGTGTCCGAGGCTGCCGCGCCGTTTCCAGGTGCGTTTCTCCTCTTCGGCCCCTTCCGGAGGCAACGGCCTTCACGGACCTCTGTCCCGCCAGCAGCCCGGGCCCCCATTGGAGGTGAGTGACGCGCGCGGCTGTTGCGGTTTCCCGCTGGGGGTCTTGGCTGCCCGCCTGCCTGTTGCTCTTGGGTCCCGAAGGCGCGGGTGGAGTCGCGGTGGTGCAGTGCGGATGGTCTGGAAGGGTCCCCAGGGTGCGAGCAGCTGTGCGAGAGCAGAGGTGGCTCGGTCTCCTCCCGGAAGGGCCCCGCGTTCCCGTCGGTTTGCTTTTTGAGGGCCCAGCCGCCCTGCTCTAGACCTCCGAGACTGTTGCTGGGAGGATGGAGAGCGAAAGTGCGTGTCTGTTTCCTGGTCTCGGAGGCCAGGTTCTGGTTCCTCGCGTTGGGTGTGATGTCAGCGCTCTGTGGGCTGTTCATGAAAGAGCCTTGTCAGGCCGAGGTGTACGTTCCGTTCCTGATCTGAGGATTTGTGTTTTAGTATGGCAAGAGTCAGGGTCGTTTTTGTGAACGAGGTTTTCTGTGTCTGTCGGGATACTTTGTGGGCTTTGCCCATGTGTGTTCTGTTCTGGGATCGATTGATTGTGTAGGGTAGCCACCCTTGCATTTCCGGAGTAACTCTCGGTTGCGCACAGTGTGCTGAGCTTTGGTTGTGCTTCTGGTTGGCGTCTGGTAATATTTTGTTGGGGCATGTGACACATTCGTGACGGATCTGTGTGTGCCATTTTCTTTATGATGTGCTTGTGTTGGATGTTGGGATAAGGCTGCTCTGATGGGATGCAATGGAAGACTTTTCCTCTTCATCTGCTTGTTGGAAGGGTTTGCGAACCACGGATATTAATTATCTTTTAAAAGGGCGTTCTCACTGCTGGAGCCATCTGGTCCTGGACTTTTCTTCATGTCTGTTTGGTTTGTTTGGTTCGGTTTCCCTGCTGCGACAGTGTCTTTGCAAATTATAAGTGTATTCAGAGTTTCTTGTTTCACTGTATCCAGTTTTAGTGGTTTGCGTCTTTGTGCGAGTCCATCCACTCTATCTAGGTTGACCAAATCCTTGTGGCTTGTATTTTCCATAGCGTTTTTGGATGATTATTTTGGCAAGGTTGGTAGTGATGTCCTCTCTGTCATTTCTGTTGTCAAGTCCCTTGATTCTGTCCTCCCCCCCAGCCCCGCTTCCTGTGAATAAACGTTTTGTCAGGTTGACTGAGCTTTCAAGCACTGTAGTTTGGTCTCACTGAATGTCTGTTGTGATATTTTCTGTGCC
This sequence comes from Lepus europaeus, assembly GCF_033115175.1. NCBI lineage: Eukaryota > Metazoa > Chordata > Mammalia > Lagomorpha > Leporidae > Lepus > Lepus europaeus. Next base: position 225,414 of record NW_026909007.1, on the reverse strand, counting down.
GTTGGGTGGAATTCCGTGGGAATCTTTTTCCTCCTTCCAGTTTCTTAAGGTGTACTTAGCTGTTCTAGTGTTTGAAGGTAAAATTGGGTTTATGGCTCCTCGGATGTCTGCATTCTGTAGTATATACCTGTATAGCAATACAGTTTCTCATGTGAAATTAGTCCTGTCAACATGGAAAACTGTATGGATGCACCCACTACTGGGAACATATTGAAGGAAACGAAGTCATTGTGTAGACAGAGAGGTTTCCACAGGCCTCTGCTTATTACTGCAGTAGGATGCACAGTCGCCAGGCTGTGCAGTCTGTTTATGTATGTCATGGTGTCCATAGCCCATAATGTCTTTCTTCAATCTTCAGGGTAATTGGCATGTTGGCTGATTGCATATCTTTGCTGTTGTGAAGTGAGCTGTAGTAAATACGGGGGCAGAGATCACTCTCTTTTTTTCGTATGCTGATTTCATTTCCCTTGGGTGTATTCCCAGGGGTGGAATGGCTGGCTCATATGGTACGCCTGCATTCAGATTTCTGACTTACCTCCATACTGCCTTCCACAGGGGCGATACCAGTTTACATTCCCACCAGCAGTGGATGAGGGTGCCTTTCCCCCCACATCCTCAAGGCCGTTGTCGTATCGACTTGCATTTCCCCGATGGCTAGTGATCCTGAGCATTTCTGCATGTGTTTGCTGGCCATTTAGATTTGCTTTCTTGTTATATTTAGCCTGTTGAAGTCCCTTGCCCATTTCTTGAGTGGGTGGTTTGTTTTGCTGGTGTTGAGTTTCTTGAAAGTTTGCGGCAGTTGATTCTTTATCAGTTGCATGCTTTGCAACTGTGAGTTTGCTTCTTCACTTTGCTGAGTGTGTCTTTGGCAATGCAGAAGCTGCTCAATTTGTTGTGGTGGTGGTTTGTTTTTGTTTGTTTGTCTTTGGTGTCCTCTTCTATTTCATTCTTTAATCTTTTGTGATTCTCAGCTATCGCACATCCTTGGCTCAATTGATTCCAAGCTATTGTCTTTTCTTTGTAGCTATGTGAACGGGATTGGCCTTTGAAGTGCTTTCTCAGCCATGCCATTGTCTGTGTCTACAAATAGGCTGCTGATGTTCTCTCCTGTCACTTGACCACACTCTACTCTGAGTTTTGATAGTGTCTTAGTGGAATCTTTTGGATCTCCTATATATAGAGAGAATCATGTCATCTGCAAATAGGGATAGTTGGACTTCCCCCCTCTCAATGTGTAAGTGACATTGAGCAATGAGAGAAAAAAGTACCAACATGATAATGTGCACGCCGAAAATGCCGACAGTGACCTCAGATGCTTCCTTTCTGTATTCTCTCTTGCTTTGTGGAAGACACGATTTGGTCTATTTCCAACAGCATCCATACTTTAAAGGCAGGGCTAGAGTGTGGAGGGCGGGGACTGGGAAGCAGAGCTGTGTTCTGTGGAGAACTCTGTAGATCACAGGTGTTTCAAGTCCTTGTGCCAGTGGGTACGTAAGTGTCTGAATTCGTAAATTCGAAAGATTTCCTCATGCGCAAGTGAGAGACAATGCCACACAGAATGTTTGTAAGGAAGAAGAGAATGACTGGGTGCCAAAATCTGTCCTAAGACCGAGTTAAACGCTTTCTCAAATTCTGGGTTAACAGGGTAGGTAATGCATACAATACCAAATTCTAAAGAAAAAACTCTAGTAGTTGGCCTTGGTGTGGTATTTTATTTATAGCTATGTTTTCCTTTTTGAATTTCTTTTCTTTTCTCGAAGACCTTATTTATTTATTTGACATTGAGAGTTACACACAGAGGAGATGAGAGGGAGGCAAGGAGGGAGAGAGGGACGGAGGGAGGGAGGGAGAACGAGAGCGAGAGCGAGAGCGAGAGAGAGAGAGAGAGAGAGGAAGAGAGGAGAGAAGTCTTCCATCTGCTGGTCCATTACCCAGTGGGCTGCAGTGGGCGTAGCTGAGAGTATCTGAAGCTAGAGCCAGGAGCCTCGCTGAGATGTCATCATGGGTGCAGAGGCACAAGGACTTGGGGCGTCTTCTGCTGCCTTCCCAGGCCACAGCAGAGAGCTGCGTCGGAAGTGGAGCAGCCGTACTCGAACTGGCGCCCATATGGGAAGCCGGCACTGCGGGCGGTGGCTTCACCCGCTAGCTCACAGCGCCGACCCTCCCGGAAGCCGTTCGCCGTGGGATGCAGCTGTCTGCTAACCTGCCTGGGAAAGCAGAGGGAGACGGCCCAAGGACTTAGGCCCCTGGGCCCAGAATGGAGTGCCGGCTAAAGTCCCTGGCTTCTGCTTCAGCTCCTGGCTTCTGTCCCAGTCCGGGCCTTTGTAGCCACCTCAGGGGTGAACGCCCAGATGGACGATCACACAGAGTGAGAGCGAGAGCGAGAGCGAGAGCGAGAGCGAGAGCGAGAGCGAGAGCGAGCGCTGGTGATGCCTCCTGCACTGCTTCTCTCCCCAAGCGGCTGCAACGAAAGGCCAGCGCTGGGCCAGGCAGAAGCGAGGAGGCAGGAGGCAGGAGCTCCATTGAGGACTCCCACGAGGCAGGAAGGTGGGGCCCAAAGAACCTGGGCCATCAGCGTCTGCGTTCCTGGTCACAGCCTGGAGAGGCGGACTGGAAGCGGCCCTGGGGCTTCGGACGCTGGATGCAACAGTGTGCAGGTGCGTCCTGGGGTGCCATGGTGACGGCCCGTGGGGCGTGCGCCTGCGCCTGGTGCTGTGACCCGGAAGTGCACCCGCACGCCCAGCGCCGACTGCCCCGCGGTGCTCTGCTGGGAGTCAGCGCCGCGGGTCCGCTCCTGCTCCAGAGCCTGCACAAGCCGTGAGGAGAGGAGCCGTCCTCGACGCTGCTGGCCGAGCCTGAGGGAGAGCCAGCGTCCCCAGGGTCAGGCCGGGATCGAGGGAGGCTTCGTGTCCGAGGCTGCCGCGCCGTTTCCAGGTGCGTTTCTCCTCTTCGGCCCCTTCCGGAGGCAACGGCCTTCACGGACCTCTGTCCCGCCAGCAGCCCGGGCCCCCATTGGAGGTGAGTGACGCGCGCGGCTGTTGCGGTTTCCCGCTGGGGGTCTTGGCTGCCCGCCTGCCTGTTGCTCTTGGGTCCCGAAGGCGCGGGTGGAGTCGCGGTGGTGCAGTGCGGATGGTCTGGAAGGGTCCCCAGGGTGCGAGCAGCTGTGCGAGAGCAGAGGTGGCTCGGTCTCCTCCCGGAAGGGCCCCGCGTTCCCGTCGGTTTGCTTTTTGAGGGCCCAGCCGCCCTGCTCTAGACCTCCGAGACTGTTGCTGGGAGGATGGAGAGCGAAAGTGCGTGTCTGTTTCCTGGTCTCGGAGGCCAGGTTCTGGTTCCTCGCGTTGGGTGTGATGTCAGCGCTCTGTGGGCTGTTCATGAAAGAGCCTTGTCAGGCCGAGGTGTACGTTCCGTTCCTGATCTGAGGATTTGTGTTTTAGTATGGCAAGAGTCAGGGTCGTTTTTGTGAACGAGGTTTTCTGTGTCTGTCGGGATACTTTGTGGGCTTTGCCCATGTGTGTTCTGTTCTGGGATCGATTGATTGTGTAGGGTAGCCACCCTTGCATTTCCGGAGTAACTCTCGGTTGCGCACAGTGTGCTGAGCTTTGGTTGTGCTTCTGGTTGGCGTCTGGTAATATTTTGTTGGGGCATGTGACACATTCGTGACGGATCTGTGTGTGCCATTTTCTTTATGATGTGCTTGTGTTGGATGTTGGGATAAGGCTGCTCTGATGGGATGCAATGGAAGACTTTTCCTCTTCATCTGCTTGTTGGAAGGGTTTGCGAACCACGGATATTAATTATCTTTTAAAAGGGCGTTCTCACTGCTGGAGCCATCTGGTCCTGGACTTTTCTTCATGTCTGTTTGGTTTGTTTGGTTCGGTTTCCCTGCTGCGACAGTGTCTTTGCAAATTATAAGTGTATTCAGAGTTTCTTGTTTCACTGTATCCAGTTTTAGTGGTTTGCGTCTTTGTGCGAGTCCATCCACTCTATCTAGGTTGACCAAATCCTTGTGGCTTGTATTTTCCATAGCGTTTTTGGATGATTATTTTGGCAAGGTTGGTAGTGATGTCCTCTCTGTCATTTCTGTTGTCAAGTCCCTTGATTCTGTCCTCCCCCCCAGCCCCGCTTCCTGTGAATAAACGTTTTGTCAGGTTGACTGAGCTTTCAAGCACTGTAGTTTGGTCTCACTGAATGTCTGTTGTGATATTTTCTGTGCCGTTGGGTGGAATTCCGTGGGAATCTTTTTCCTCCTTCCAGTTTCTTAAGGTGTACTTAGCTGTTCTAGTGTTTGAAGGTAAAATTGGGTTTATGGCTCCTCGGATGTCTGCATTCTGTAATATATACCTGTATAGCAATACAGTTTCTCATGTGAAATTAGTCCTGTCAACATGGAAAACTGTATGGATGCACCCACTACTGGGAACATATTGAAGGAAACGAAGTCATTGTGTAGACAGAGAGGTTTCCACAGGCCTCTGCATATTGCTGCAGTAGGATGCACAGTCGCCAGGCTGTGCAGTCTGTTTATGTATGTCATGGTGTCCATAGCCCATAATGTCTTTCTTCAATCTTCAGGGTAATTGGCATGTTGGCTGATTGCATATCTTTGCTGTTGTGAAGTGAGCTGTAGTAAATACGGGGGCAGAGATCACTCTCTTTTTTTCGTATGCTGATTTCATTTCCCTTGGGTGTATTCCCAGGGGTGGAATGGCTGGCTCATATGGTACGCCTGCATTCAGATTTCTGACTTACCTCCATACTGCCTTCCACAGGGGCGATACCAGTTTACATTCCCACCAGCAGTGGATGAGGGTGCCTTTCCCCCCACATCCTCAAGGCCGTTGTCGTATCGACTTGCATTTCCCCGATGGCTAGTGATCCTGAGCATTTCTGCATGTGTTTGCTGGCCATTTAGATTTGCTTTCTTGTTATATTTAGCCTGTTGAAGTCCCTTGCCCATTTCTTGAGTGGGTGGTTTGTTTTGCTGGTGTTGAGTTTCTTGAAAGTTTGCGGCAGTTGATTCTTTATCAGTTGCGTGCTTTGCAACTGTAAGTTTGCTTCTTCACTTTGCTGAGTGTGTCTTTGGCAATGCAGAAGCTGCTCAATTTGTTGTGGTGGTGGTTTGTTTTTGTTTGTTTGTCTTTGGTGTCCTCTTCTATTTCATTCTTTAATCTTTTGTGAGTCTCAGCTATCGCACATCCTTGGCTCAATTGATTCCAAGCTATTGTCTTTTCTTTGTAGCTATGCGAACGGGATTGGCCTTTGAAGTGCTTTCTCAGCCATGCCATTGTCTGTGTCTACAAATAGGCTGCTGATGTTCTCTCCTGTCACTTGACCACACTCTACTCTGAGTTTTGATAGTGTCTTAGTGGAATCTTTTGGATCTCCTATATAGAGAGAGAATCATGTCATCTGCAAATAGGGATAGTTGGACTTCCCCCCTCTCAATGTGTAAGTGACATTGAGCAATGAGAGAAAAAAGTACCAACATGATAATGTGCACGCCGAAAATGCCGACAGTGACCTCAGATGCTTCCTTTCTGTATTCTCTCTTGCTTTGTGGAAGACACGATTTGGTCTATTTCCAACAGCATCCATACTTTAAAGGCAGGGCTAGAGTGTGGAGGGCGGGGACTGGGAAGCAGAGCTGTGTTCTGTGGAGAACTCTGTAGATCACAGGTGTTTCAAGTCCTTGTGCCAGTGGGTACGTAAGTGTCTGAATTCGTAAATTCGAAAGATTTCCTCATGCGCAAGTGAGAGACAATGCCACACAGAATGTTTGTAAGGAAGAAGAGAATGACTGGGTGCCAAAATCTGTCCTAAGACCGAGTTAAACGCTTTCTCAAATTCTGGGTTAACAGGGTAGGTAATGCATACAATACCAAATTCTAAAGAAAAAACTCTAGTAGTTGGCCTTGGTGTGGTATTTTATTTATAGCTATGTCTTCCTTTTTGAATTTCTTTACTTTTCTCGAAGACCTTATTTATTTATTTGACATTGAGAGTTACACACAGAGGAGATGAGAGGGAGGCAAGGAGGGAGAGAGGGACGGAGGGAGGGAGGGAGAACGAGAGCGAGAGCGAGAGCGAGAGAGAGAGAGAGCAAGAGAGAGGAAGAGAGGAGAGAAGTCTTCCATCTGCTGGTCCATTACCCAGTGGGCTGCAGTGGGCGTAGCTGAGAGTATCTGAAGCTAGAGCCAGGAGCCTCGCTGAGATGTCATCATGGGTGCAGAGGCACAAGGACTTGGGGCGTCTTCTGCTGCCTTCCCAGGCCACAGCAGAGAGCTGCGTCGGAAGTGGAGCAGCCGTACTCGAACTGGCGCCCATATGGGAAGCCGGCACTGCGGGCGGTGGCTTCACCCGCTACCTCACAGTGCCAACCTTCCCGGAAGTCGTGCGCCGTGGGATCCAGCTGTCTGCTAACCTGCCTGGGAAAGCAGAGGGAGACGGCCCAAGGACTTAGGCCCCTGGGCCCAGAATGGAGTGCCGGCTAAAGTCCCTGGCTTCTGCTTCAGCTCCTGGCTTCTGTCCCAGTCCGGGCCTTTGTAGCCACCTCAGGGGTGAACGCCCAGATGGACGATCACACAGAGTGAGAGCGAGAGCGAGAGCGAGAGCGAGAGCGAGAGCGAGCGCTGGTGATGCCTCCTGCACTGCTTCTCTCCCCAAGCGGCTGCAACGAAAGGCCAGCGCTGGGCCAGGCAGAAGCGAGGAGGCAGGAGGCAGGAGCTCCATTGAGGACTCCCACGAGGCAGGAAGGTGGGGCCCAAAGAACCTGGGCCATCAGCGTCTGCGTTCCTGGTCACAGCCTGGAGAGGCGGACTGGAAGCGGCCCTGGGGCTTCGGACGCTGGATGCAACAGTGTGCAGGTGCGTCCTGGGGTGCCATGGTGACGGCCCGTGGGGCGTGCGCCTGCGCCTGGTGCTGTGACCCGGAAGTGCACCCGCACGCCCAGCGCCGACTGCCCCGCGGTGCTCTGCTGGGAGTCAGCGCCGCGGGTCCGCTCCTGCTCCAGAGCCTGCACAAGCCGTGAGGAGAGGAGCCGTCCTCGACGCTGCTGGCCGAGCCTGAGGGAGAGCCAGCGTCCCCAGGGTCAGGCCGGGATCGAGGGAGGCTTCGTGTCCGAGGCTGCCGCGCCGTTTCCAGGTGCGTTTCTCCTCTTCGGCCCCTTCCGGAGGCAACGGCCTTCACGGACCTCTGTCCCGCCAGCAGCCCGGGCCCCCGTTGGAGGTGAGTGACGCGCGCGGCTGTTGCGGTTTCCCGCTGGGGGTCTTGGCTGCCCGCCTGCCTGTTGCTCTTGGGTCCCGAAGGCACGGGTGGAGTCGCGGTGGTGCAGTGCGGATGGTCTGGAAGGGTCCCCAGGGTGCGAGCAGCTGTGCGAGAGCAGAGGTGGCTCGGTCTCCTCCCGGAAGGGCCCCGCGTTCCCGTCGGTTTGCTTTTTGAGGGCCCAGCCGCCCTGCTCTAGACCTCCGAGACTGTTGCTGGGAGGATGGAGAGCGAAAGTGCGTGTCTGTTTCCTGGTCTCGGAGGCCAGGTTCTGGTTCCTCGCGTTGGGTGTGATGTCAGCGCTCTGTGGGCTGTTCATGAAAGAGCCTTGTCAGGCCGAGGTGTACGTTCCGTTCCTGATCTGAGGATTTGTGTTTTAGTATGGCAAGAGTCAGGGTCGTTTTTGTGAACGAGGTTTTCTGTGTCTGTCGGGATACTTTGTGGGCTTTGCCCATGTGTGTTCTGTTCTGGGATCGATTGATTGTGTAGGGTAGCCACCCTTGCATTTCCGGAGTAACTCTCGGTTGCGCACAGTGTGCTGAGCTTTGGTTGTGCTTCTGGTTGGCGTCTGGTAATATTTTGTTGGGGCATGTGACACATTCGTGACGGATCTGTGTGTGCCATTTTCTTTATGATGTGCTTGTGTTGGATGTTGGGATAAGGCTGCTCTGATGGGATGCAATGGAAGACTTTTCCTCTTCATCTGCTTGTTGGAAGGGTTTGCGAACCACGGATATTAATTATCTTTTAAAAGGGCGTTCTCACTGCTGGAGCCATCTGGTCCTGGACTTTTCTTCATGTCTGTTTGGTTTGTTTGGTTCGGTTTCCCTGCTGCGACAGTGTCTTTGCAAATTATAAGTGTATTCAGAGTTTCTTGTTTCACTGTATCCAGTTTTAGTGGTTTGCGTCTTTGTGCGAGTCCATCCACTCTATCTAGGTTGACCAAATCCTTGTGGCTTGTATTTTCCATAGCGTTTTTGGATGATTATTTTGGCAAGGTTGGTAGTGATGTCCTCTCTGTCATTTCTGTTGTCAAGTCCCTTGATTCTGTCCTCCCCCCCCCGCCCCGCTTCCTGTGAATAAACGTTTTGTCAGGTTGACTGAGCTTTCAAGCACTGTAGTTTGGTCTCACTGAATGTCTGTTGTGATATTTTCTGTGCCGTTGGGTGGAATTCCGTGGGAATCTTTTTCCTCCTTCCAGTTTCTTAAGGTGTACTTAGCTGTTCTAGTGTTTGAAGGTAAAATTGGGTTTATGGCTCCTCGGATGTCTGCATTCTGTAGTATATACCTGTATAGCAATACAGTTTCTCATGTGAAATTAGTCCTGTCAACATGGAAAACTGTATGGATGCACCCACTACTGGGAACATATTGAAGGAAACGAAGTCATTGTGTAGACAGAGAGGTTTCCACAGGCCTCTGCTTATTACTGCAGTAGGATGCACAGTCGCCAGGCTGTGCAGTCTGTTTATGTATGTCATGGTGTCCATAGCCCATAATGTCTTTCTTCAATCTTCAGGGTAATTGGCATGTTGGCTGATTGCATATCTTTGCTGTTGTGAAGTGAGCTGTAGTAAATACGGGGGCAGAGATCACTCTCTTTTTTTCGTATGCTGATTTCATTTCCCTTGGGTGTATTCCCAGGGGTGGAATGGCTGGCTCATATGGTACGCCTGCATTCAGATTTCTGACTTACCTCCATACTGCCTTCCACAGGGGCGATACCAGTTTACATTCCCACCAGCAGTGGATGAGGGTGCCTTTCCCCCCACATCCTCAAGGCCGTTGTCGTATCGACTTGCATTTCCCCGATGGCTAGTGATCCTGAGCATTTCTGCATGTGTTTGCTGGCCATTTAGATTTGCTTTCTTGTTATATTTAGCCTGTTGAAGTCCCTTGCCCATTTCTTGAGTGGGTGGTTTGTTTTGCTGGTGTTGAGTTTCTTGAAAGTTTGCGGCAGTTGATTCTTTATCAGTTGCGTGCTTTGCAACTGTGAGTTTGCTTCTTCACTTTGCTGAGTGTGTCTTTGGCAATGCAGAAGCTGCTCAATTTGTTGTGGTGGTGGTTTGTTTTTGTTTGTTTGTCTTTGGTGTCCTCTTCTATTTCATTCTTTAATCTTTTGTGATTCTCAGCTATCGCACATCCTTGGCTCAATTGATTCCAAGCTATTGTCTTTTCTTTGTAGCTATGTGAACGGGATTGGCCTTTGAAGTGCTTTCTCAGCCATGCCATTGTCTGTGTCTACAAATAGGCTGCTGATGTTCTCTCCTGTCACTTGACCACACTCTACTCTGAGTTTTGATAGTGTCTTAGTGGAATCTTTTGGATCTCCTATATAGAGAGAGAATCATGTCATCTGCAAATAGGGATAGTTGGACTTCCCCCCTCTCAATGTGTAAGTGACATTGAGCAATGAGAGAAAAAAGTACCAACATGATAATGTGCACGCCGAAAATGCCGACAGTGACCTCAGATGCTTCCTTTCTGTATTCTCTCTTGCTTTGTGGAAGACACGATTTGGTCTATTTCCAACAGCATCCATACTTTAAAGGCAGGGCTAGAGTGTGGAGGGCGGGGACTGGGAAGCAGAGCTGTGTTCTGTGGAGAACTCTGTAGATCACAGGTGTTTCAAGTCCTTGTGCCAGTGGGTACGTAAGTGTCTGAATTCGTAAATTCGAAAGATTTCCTCATGCGCAAGTGAGAGACAATGCCACACAGAATGTTTGTAAGGAAGAAGAGAATGACTGGGTGCCAAAATCTGTCCTAAGACCGAGTTAAACGCTTTCTCAAATTCTGGGTTAACAGGGTAGGTAATGCATACAATACCAAATTCTAAAGAAAAAACTCTAGTAGTTGGCCTTGGTGTGGTATTTTATTTATAGCTATGTCTTCCTTTTTGAATTTCTTTTCTTTTCTCGAAGACCTTATTTATTTATTTGACATTGAGAGTTACACACAGAGGAGATGAGAGGGAGGCAAGGAGGGAGAGAGGGACGGAGGGAGGGAGGGAGAACGAGAGCGAGAGCGAGAGAGAGAGAGAGCAAGAGAGAGGAAGAGAGGAGAGAAGTCTTCCATCTGCTGGTCCATTACCCAGTGGGCTGCAGTGGGCGTAGCTGAGAGTATCTGAAGCTAGAGCCAGGAGCCTCGCTGAGATGTCATCATGGGTGCAGAGGCACAAGGACTTGGGGCGTCTTCTGCTGCCTTCCCAGGCCACAGCAGAGAGCTGCGTCGGAAGTGGAGCAGCCGTACTCGAACTGGCGCCCATATGGGAAGCCGGCACTGCGGGCGGTGGCTTCACCCGCTAGCTCACAGCGCCGACCCTCCCGGAAGCCGTTCGCCGTGGGATGCAGCTGTCTGCTAACCTGCCTGGGAAAGCAGAGGGAGACGGCCCAAGGACTTAGGCCCCTGGGCCCAGAATGGAGTGCCGGCTAAAGTCCCTGGCTTCTGCTTCAGCTCCTGGCTTCTGTCCCAGTCCGGGCCTTTGTAGCCACCTCAGGGGTGAACGCCCAGATGGACGATCACACAGAGCGAGAGCGAGAGCGAGAGCGAGAGCGAGAGCGAGAGCGAGAGCGAGAGCGAGCGCTGGTGATGCCTCTTGCACTGCTTCTCTCCCCAAGCGGCTGCAACGAAAGGCCAGCGCTGGGCCAGGCAGAAGCGAGGAGGCAGGAGGCAGGAGCTCCATTGAGGACTCCCACGAGGCAGGAAGGTGGGGCCCAAAGAACCTGGGCCATCAGCGTCTGCGTTCCTGGTCACAGCCTGGAGAGGCGGACTGGAAGCGGCCCTGGGGCTTCGGACGCTGGATGCAACAGTGTGCAGGTGCGTCCTGGGGTGCCATGGTGACGGCCCGTGGGGCGTGCGCCTGCGCCTGGTGCTGTGACCCGGAAGTGCACCCGCACGCCCAGCGCCGACTGCCCCGCGGTGCTCTGCTGGGAGTCAGCGCCGCGGGTCCGCTCCTGCTCCAGAGCCTGCACAAGCCGTGAGGAGAGGAGCCGTCCTCGACGCTGCTGGCCGAGCCTGAGGGAGAGCCAGCGTCCCCAGGGTCAGGCCGGGATCGAGGGAGGCTTCGTGTCCGAGGCTGCCGCGCCGTTTCCAGGTGCGTTTCTCCTCTTCGGCCCCTTCCGGAGGCAACGGCCTTCACGGACCTCTGTCCCGCCAGCAGCCCGGGCCCCCATTGGAGGTGAGTGACGCGCGCGGCTGTTGCGGTTTCCCGCTGGGGGTCTTGGCTGCCCGCCTGCCTGTTGCTCTTGGGTCCCGAAGGCGCGGGTGGAGTCGCGGTGGTGCAGTGCGGATGGTCTGGAAGGGTCCCCAGGGTGCGAGCAGCTGTGCGAGAGCAGAGGTGGCTCGGTCTCCTCCCGGAAGGGCCCCGCGTTCCCGTCGGTTTGCTTTTTGAGGGCCCAGCCGCCCTGCTCTAGACCTCCGAGACTGTTGCTGGGAGGATGGAGAGCGAAAGTGCGTGTCTGTTTCCTGGTCTCGGAGGCCAGGTTCTGGTTCCTCGCGTTGGGTGTGATGTCAGCGCTCTGTGGGCTGTTCATGAAAGAGCCTTGTCAGGCCGAGGTGTACGTTCCGTTCCTGATCTGAGGATTTGTGTTTTAGTATGGCAAGAGTCAGGGTCGTTTTTGTGAACGAGGTTTTCTGTGTCTGTCGGGATACTTTGTGGGCTTTGCCCATGTGTGTTCTGTTCTGGGATCGATTGATTGTGTAGGGTAGCCACCCTTGCATTTCCGGAGTAACTCTCGGTTGCGCACAGTGTGCTGAGCTTTGGTTGTGCTTCTGGTTGGCGTCTGGTAATATTTTGTTGGGGCATGTGACACATTCGTGACGGATCTGTGTGTGCCATTTTCTTTATGATGTGCTTGTGTTGGATGTTGGGATAAGGCTGCTCTGATGGGATGCAATGGAAGACTTTTCCTCTTCATCTGCTTGTTGGAAGGGTTTGCGAACCACGGATATTAATTATCTTTTAAAAGGGCGTTCTCACTGCTGGAGCCATCTGGTCCTGGACTTTTCTTCATGTCTGTTTGGTTTGTTTGGTTCGGTTTCCCTGCTGCGACAGTGTCTTTGCAAATTATAAGTGTATTCAGAGTTTCTTGTTTCACTGTATCCAGTTTTAGTGGTTTGCGTCTTTGTGCGAGTCCATCCACTCTATCTAGGTTGACCAAATCCTTGTGGCTTGTATTTTCCATAGCGTTTTTGGATGATTATTTTGGCAAGGTTGGTAGTGATGTCCTCTCTGTCATTTCTGTTGTCAAGTCCCTTGATTCTGTCCTCCCCCCCCCCCCGCCCTGCTTCCTGTGAATAAACGTTTTGTCAGGTTGACTGAGCTTTCAAGCACTGTAGTTTGGTCTCACTGAATGTCTGTTGTGATATTTTCTGTGCCGTTGGGTGGAATTCCATTGGAATCTTTTTCCTCCTTCCAGTTTCTTAAGGTGTACTTTGCTGTTCTAGTGTTTGAAGGTAAAATTGGGTTTATGGCTCCTCGGATGTCTGCATTCTGTAATATATACCTGTATAGCAATACAGTTTCTCATGTGAAATTAGTCCTGTCAACATGGAAAACTGTATGGATGCACCCACTACTGGGAACATATTGAAGGAAACGAAGTCATTGTGTAGACAGAGAGGTTTCCACAGGCCTCTGCTTATTACTGCAGTAGGATGCACAGTCGCCAGGCTGTGCAGTCTGTTTATGTATGTCATGGTGTCCATAGCCCATAATGTCTTTCTTCGATCTTCAGGGTAATTGGCATGTTGGCTGATTGCATATCTTTGCTGTTGTGAAGTGAGCTGTAGTAAATACGGGGGCAGAGATCACTCTCTTTTTTTCGTATGCTGATTTCATTTCCCTTGGGTGTATTCCCAGGGGTGGAATGGCTGGCTCATATGGTACGCCTGCATTCAGATTTCTGACTTACCTCCATACTGCCTTCCACAGGGGCGATACCAGTTTACATTCCCACCAGCAGTGGATGAGGGTGCCTTTCCCCCCACATCCTCAAGGCCGTTGTCGTATCGACTTGCATTTCCCCGATGGCTAGTGATCCTGAGCATTTCTGCATGTGTTTGCTGGCCATTTAGATTTGCTTTCTTGTTATATTTAGCCTGTTGAAGTCCCTTGCCCATTTCTTGAGTGGGTGGTTTGTTTTGCTGGTGTTGAGTTTCTTGAAAGTTTGCGGCAGTTGATTCTTTATCAGTTGCATGCTTTGCAACTGTGAGTTTGCTTCTTCACTTTGCTGAGTGTGTCTTTGGCAATGCAGAAGCTGCTCAATTTGTTGTTGTGGTGGTTTGTTTTTGTTTGTTTGTCTTTGGTGTCCTCTTCTATTTCATTCTTTAATCTTTTGTGATTCTCAGCTATCGCACATCCTTGGCTCAATTGATTCCAAGCTATTGTCTTTTCTTTGTAGCTATGCGAACGGGATTGGCCTTTGAAGTGCTTTCTCAGCCATGCCATTGTCTGTGTCTACAAATAGGCTGCTGATGTTCTCTCCTGTCACTTGACCACACTCTACTCTGAGTTTTGATAGTGTCTTAGTGGAATCTTTTGGATCTCCTATATATAGAGAGAATCATGTCATCTGCAAATAGGGATAGTTGGACTTCCCCCCTCTCAATGTGTAAGTGACATTGAGCAATGAGAGAAAAAAGTACCAACATGATAATGTGCACGCCGAAAATGCCGACAGTGACCTCAGATGCTTCCTTTCTGTATTCTCTCTTGCTTTGTGGAAGACACGATTTGGTCTATTTCCAACAGCATCCATACTTTAAAGGCAGGGCTAGAGTGTGGAGGGCGGGGACTGGGAAGCAGAGCTGTGTTCTGTGGAGAACTCTGTAGATCACAGGTGTTTCAAGTCCTTGTGCCAGTGGGTACGTAAGTGTCTGAATTCGTAAATTCGAAAGATTTCCTCATGCGCAAGTGAGAGACAATGCCACACAGAATGTTTGTAAGGAAGAAGAGAATGACTGGGTGCCAAAATCTGTCCTAAGACCGAGTTAAACGCTTTCTCAAATTCTGGGTTAACAGGGTAGGTAATGCATACAATACCAAATTCTAAAGAAAAAACTCTAGTAGTTGGCCTTGGTGTGGTATTTTATTTATAGCTATGTTTTCCTTTTTGAATTTCTTTTCTTTTCTCGAAGACCTTATTTATTTATTTGACATTGAGAGTTACACACAGAGGAGATGAGAGGGAGGCAAGGAGGGAGAGAGGGACGGAGGGAGGGAGGGAGAACGAGAGCGAGAGCGAGAGAGAGAGAGAGCAAGAGAGAGGAAGAGAGGAGAGAAGTCTTCCATCTGCTGGTCCATTACCCAGTGGGCTGCAGTGGGCGTAGCTGAGAGTATCTGAAGCTAGAGCCAGGAGCCTCGCTGAGATGTCATCATGGGTGCAGAGGCACAAGGACTTGGGGCGTCTTCTGCTGCCTTCCCAGGCCACAGCAGAGAGCTGCGTCGGAAGTGGAGCAGCCGTACTCGAACTGGCGCCCATATGGGAAGCCGGCACTGCGGGCGGTGGCTTCACCCGCTACCTCACAGTGCCAACCTTCCCGGAAGTCGTGCGCCGTGGGATCCAGCTGTCTGCTAACCTGCCTGGGAAAGCAGAGGGAGACGGCCCAAGGACTTAGGCCCCTGGGCCCAGAATGGAGTGCCGGCTAAAGTCCCTGGCTTCTGCTTCAGCTCCTGGCTTCTGTCCCAGTCCGGGCCTTTGTAGCCACCTCAGGGGTGAACGCCCAGATGGACGATCACACAGAGTGAGAGCGAGAGCGAGAGCGAGCGCTGGTGATGCCTCCTGCACTGCTTCTCTCCCCAAGCGGCTGCAACGAAAGGCCAGCGCTGGGCCAGGCAGAAGCGAGGAGGCAGGAGGCAGGAGCTCCATTGAGGACTCCCACGAGGCAGGAAGGTGGGGCCCAAAGAACCTGGGCCATCAGCGTCTGCGTTCCTGGTCACAGCCTGGAGAGGCGGACTGGAAGCGGCCCTGGGGCTTCGGACGCTGGATGCAACAGTGTGCAGGTGCGTCCTGGGGTGCCATGGTGACGGCCCGTGGGGCGTGCGCCTGCGCCTGGTGCTGTGACCCGGAAGTGCACCCGCACGCCCAGCGCCGACTGCCCCGCGGTGCTCTGCTGGGAGTCAGCGCCGCGGGTCCGCTCCTGCTCCAGAGCCTGCACAAGCCGTGAGGAGAGGAGCCGTCCTCGACGCTGCTGGCCGAGCCTGAGGGAGAGCCAGCGTCCCCAGGGTCAGGCCGGGATCGAGGGAGGCTTCGTGTCCGAGGCTGCCGCGCCGTTTCCAGGTGCGTTTCTCCTCTTCGGCCCCTTCCGGAGGCAACGGCCTTCACGGACCTCTGTCCCGCCAGCAGCCCGGGCCCCCATTGGAGGTGAGTGACGCGCGCGGCTGTTGCGGTTTCCCGCTGGGGGTCTTGGCTGCCCGCCTGCCTGTTGCTCTTGGGTCCCGAAGGCGCGGGTGGAGTCGCGGTGGTGCAGTGCGGATGGTCTGGAAGGGTCCCCAGGGTGCGAGCAGCTGTGCGAGAGCAGAGGTGGCTCGGTCTCCTCCCGGAAGGGCCCCGCGTTCCCGTCGGTTTGCTTTTTGAGGGCCCAGCCGCCCTGCTCTAGACCTCCGAGACTGTTGCTGGGAGGATGGAGAGCGAAAGTGCGTGTCTGTTTCCTGGTCTCGGAGGCCAGGTTCTGGTTCCTCGCGTTGGGTGTGATGTCAGCGCTCTGTGGGCTGTTCATGAAAGAGCCTTGTCAGGCCGAGGTGTACGTTCCGTTCCTGATCTGAGGATTTGTGTTTTAGTATGGCAAGAGTCAGGGTCGTTTTTGTGAACGAGGTTTTCTGTGTCTGTCGGGATACTTTGTGGGCTTTGCCCATGTGTGTTCTGTTCTGGGATCGATTGATTGTGTAGGGTAGCCACCCTTGCATTTCCGGAGTAACTCTCGGTTGCGCACAGTGTGCTGAGCTTTGGTTGTGCTTCTGGTTGGCGTCTGGTAATATTTTGTTGGGGCATGTGACACATTCGTGACGGATCTGTGTGTGCCATTTTCTTTATGATGTGCTTGTGTTGGATGTTGGGATAAGGCTGCTCTGATGGGATGCAATGGAAGACTTTTCCTCTTCATCTGCTTGTTGGAAGGGTTTGCGAACCACGGATATTAATTATCTTTTAAAAGGGCGTTCTCACTGCTGGAGCCATCTGGTCCTGGACTTTTCTTCATGTCTGTTTGGTTTGTTTGGTTCGGTTTCCCTGCTGCGACAGTGTCTTTGCAAATTATAAGTGTATTCAGAGTTTCTTGTTTCACTGTATCCAGTTTTAGTGGTTTGCGTCTTTGTGCGAGTCCATCCACTCTATCTAGGTTGACCAAATCCTTGTGGCTTGTATTTTCCATAGCGTTTTTGGATGATTATTTTGGCAAGGTTGGTAGTGATGTCCTCTCTGTCATTTCTGTTGTCAAGTCCCTTGATTCTGTCCTCCCCCCCCCCCGCCCTGCTTCCTGTGAATAAACGTTTTGTCAGGTTGACTGAGCTTTCAAGCACTGTAGTTTGGTCTCACTGAATGTCTGTTGTGATATTTTCTGTGCCGTTGGGTGGAATTCCATTGGAATCTTTTTCCTCCTTCTAGTTTCTTAAGGTGTACTTTGCTGTTCTAGTGTTTGAAGGTAAAATTGGGTTTATGGCTCCTCGGATGTCTGCATTCTGTAATATATACCTGTATAGCAATACAGTTTCTCATGTGAAATTAGTCCTGTCAACATGGAAAACTGTATGGATGCACCCACTACTGGGAACATATTGAAGGAAACGAAGTCATTGTGTAGACAGAGAGGTTTCCACAGGCCTCTGCTTATTACTGCAGTAGGATGCACAGTCGCCAGGCTGTGCAGTCTGTTTATGTATGTCATGGTGTCCATAGCCCATAATGTCTTTCTTCGATCTTCAGGGTAATTGGCATGTTGGCTGATTGCATATCTTTGCTGTTGTGAAGTGAGCTGTAGTAAATACGGGGGCAGAGATCACTCTCTTTTTTTCGTATGCTGATTTCATTTCCCTTGGGTGTATTCCCAGGGGTGGAATGGCTGGCTCATATGGTACGCCTGCATTCAGATTTCTGACTTACCTCCATACTGCCTTCCACAGGGGCGATACCAGTTTACATTCCCACCAGCAGTGGATGAGGGTGCCTTTCCCCCCACATCCTCAAGGCCGTTGTCGTATCGACTTGCATTTCCCCGATGGCTAGTGATCCTGAGCATTTCTGCATGTGTTTGCTGGCCATTTAGATTTGCTTTGTTGTTATATTTAGCCTGTTGAAGTCCCTTGCCCATTTCTTGAGTGGGTGGTTTGTTTTGCTGGTGTTGAGTTTCTTGAAAGTTTGCGGCAGTTGATTCTTTATCAGTTGCATGCTTTGCAACTGTGAGTTTGCTTCTTCACTTTGCTGAGTGTGTCTTTGGCAATGCAGAAGCTGCTCAATTTGTTGTGGTGGTGGTTTGTTTTTGTTTGTTTGTCTTTGGTGTCCTCTTCTATTTCATTCTTTAATCTTTTGTGATTCTCAGCTATCGCACATCCTTGGCTCAATTGATTCCAAGCTATTGTCTTTTCTTTGTAGCTATGCGAACGGGATTGGCCTTTGAAGTGCTTTCTCAGCCATGCCATTGTCTGTGTCTACAAATAGGCTGCTGATGTTCTCTCCTGTCACTTGACCACACTCTACTCTGAGTTTTGATAGTGTCTTAGTGGAATCTTTTGGATCTCCTATATAGAGAATCATGTCATCTGCAAATAGGGATAGTTGGACTTCCCCCCTCTCAATGTGTAAGTGACATTGAGCAATGAGAGAAAAAAGTACCAACATGATAATGTGCACGCCGAAAATGCCGACAGTGACCTCAGATGCTTCCTTTCTGTATTCTCTCTTGCTTTGTGGAAGACACGATTTGGTCTATTTCCAACAGCATCCATACTTTAAAGGCAGGGCTAGAGTGTGGAGGGCGGGGACTGGGAAGCAGAGCTGTGTTCTGTGGAGAACTCTGTAGATCACAGGTGTTTCAAGTCCTTGTGCCAGTGGGTACGTAAGTGTCTGAATTCGTAAATTCGAAAGATTTCCTCATGCGCAAGTGAGAGACAATGCCACACAGAATGTTTGTAAGGAAGAAGAGAATGACTGGGTGCCAAAATCTGTCCTAAGACCGAGTTAAACGCTTTCTCAAATTCTGGGTTAACAGGGTAGGTAATGCATACAATACCAAATTCTAAAGAAAAAACTCTAGTAGTTGGCCTTGGTGTGGTATTTTATTTATAGCTATGTCTTCCTTTTTGAATTTCTTTACTTTTCTCGAAGACCTTATTTATTTATTTGACATTGAGAGTTACACACAGAGGAGATGAGAGGGAGGCAAGGAGGGAGAGATGGACGGAGGGAGGGAGGGAGAACGAGAGCGAGAGCGAGAGCGAGAGAGAGAGAGAGAGAGAGCAAGAGAGAGGAAGAGAGGAGAGAAGTCTTCCATCTGCTGGTCCATTACCCAGTGGGCTGCAGTGGGCGTAGCTGAGAGTATCTGAAGCTAGAGCCAGGAGCCTCGCTGAGATGTCATCATGGGTGCAGAGGCACAAGGACTTGGGGCGTCTTCTGCTGCCTTCCCAGGCCACAGCAGAGAGCTGCGTCGGAAGTGGAGCAGCCGTACTCGAACTGGCGCCCATATGGGAAGCCGGCACTGCGGGCAGTGGCTTCACCCGCTAGCTCACAGCGCCGACCCTCCCGGAAGCCGTTCGCCGTGGGATGCAGCTGTCTGCTAACCTGCCTGGGAAAGCAGAGGGAGACGGCCCAAGGACTTAGGCCCCTGGGCCCAGAATGGAGTGCCGGCTAAAGTCCCTGGCTTCTGCTTCAGCTCCTGGCTTCTGTCCCAGTCCGGGCCTTTGTAGCCACCTCAGGGGTGAACCCCCAGATGGACGATCACACAGAGTGAGAGCGAGAGTGAGAGCGAGAGCGAGAGCGAGAGCGAGAGCGAGCGCTGGTGATGCCTCCTGCACTGCTTCTCACCCCAAGCGGCTGCAACGAAAGGCCAGCGCTGGGCCAGGCAGAAGCGAGGAGGCAGGAGGCAGGAGCTCCATTGAGGACTCCCACGAGGCAGGAAGGTGGGGCCCAAAGAACCTGGGCCATCAGCGTCTGCGTTCCTGGTCACAGCCTGGAGAGGCGGACTGGAAGCGGCCCTGGGGCTTCGGACGCTGGATGCAACAGTGTGCAGGTGCGTCCTGGGGTGCCATGGTGACGGCCCGTGGGGCGTGCGCCTGCGCCTGGTGCTGTGACCCGGAAGTGCACCCGCACGCCCAGCGCCGACTGCCCCGCGGTGCTCTGCTGGGAGTCAGCGCCGCGGGTCCGCTCCTGCTACAGAGCCTGCGCAAGCCGTGAGGAGAGGAGCCGTCCTCGACGCTGCTGGCCGAGCCTGAGGGAGAGCCAGCGTCCCCAGGGTCAGGCCGGGATCAAGGGAGGCTTCGTGTCCGAGGCTGCCGCGCCGTTTCCAGGTGCGTTTCTCCTCTTCGGCCCCTTCCGGAGGCAACGGCCTTCACGGACCTCTGTCCCGCCAGCAGCCCGGGCCCCCATTGGAGGTGAGTGACGCGCGCGGCTGTTGCGGTTTCCCGCTGGGGGTCTTGGCTGCCCGCCTGCCTGTTGCTCTTGGGTCCCGAAGGCGCGGGTGGAGTCGCGGTGGTGCAGTGCGGATGGTCTGGAAGGGTCCCCAGGGTGCGAGCAGCTGTGCGAGAGCAGAGGTGGCTCGGTCTCCTCCCGGAAGGGCCCCGCGTTCCCGTCGGTTTGCTTTTTGAGGGCCCAGCCGCCCTGCTCTAGACCTCCGAGACTGTTGCTGGGAGGATGGAGAGCGAAAGTGCGTGTCTGTTTCCTGGTCTCGGAGGCCAGGTTCTGGTTCCTCGCGTTGGGTGTGATGTCAGCGCTCTGTGGGCTGTTCATGAAAGAGCCTTGTCAGGCCGAGGTGTACGTTCCGTTCCTGATCTGAGGATTTGTGTTTTAGTATGGCAAGAGTCAGGGTCGTTTTTGTGAACGAGGTTTTCTGTGTCTGTCGGGATACTTTGTGGGCTTTGCCCATGTGTGTTCTGTTCTGGGATCGATTGATTGTGTAGGGTAGCCACCCTTGCATTTCCGGAGTAACTCTCGGTTGCGCACAGTGTGCTGAGCTTTGGTTGTGCTTCTGGTTGGCGTCTGGTAATATTTTGTTGGGGCATGTGACACATTCGTGACGGATCTGTGTGTGCCATTTTCTTTATGATGTGCTTGTGTTGGATGTTGGGATAAGGCTGCTCTGATGGGATGCAATGGAAGACTTTTCCTCTTCATCTGCTTGTTGGAAGGGTTTGCGAACCACGGATATTAATTATCTTTTAAAAGGGCGTTCTCACTGCTGGAGCCATCTGGTCCTGGACTTTTCTTCATGTCTGTTTGGTTTGTTTGGTTCGGTTTCCCTGCTGCAACAGTGTCTTTGCAAATTATAAGTGTATTCAGAGTTTCTTGTTTCACTGTATCCAGTTTTAGTGGTTTGCGTCTTTGTGCGAGTCCATCCACTCTATCTAGGTTGACCAAATCCTTGTGGCTTGTATTTTCCATAGCGTTTTTGGATGATTATTTTGGCAAGGTTGGTAGTGATGTCCTCTCTGTCATTTCTGTTGTCAAGTCCCTTGATTCTGTCCTCCCCCCCCCCGCCCCGCTTCCTGTGAATAAACGTTTTGTCAGGTTGACTGAGCTTTCAAGCACTGTAGTTTGGTCTCACTGAATGTCTGTTGTGATATTTTCTGTGCCGTTGGGTGGAATTCCGTTGGAATGTTTTTCCTCCTTCCAGTTTCTTAAGGTGTACTTTGCTGTTCTAGTGTTTGAAGGTAAAATTGGGTTTATGGCTCCGATGTCTGTATTCTGTAGTATATACCTGTATAGCAATACAGTTTCTCATGTGAAATTAGTCCTGTCAACATGGAAAACTGTATGGATGCACCCACTACTGGGAACATATTGAAGGAAACGAAGTCATTGTGTAGACAGAGAGGTTTCCACAGGCCTCTGCTTATTACTGCAGTAGGATGCACAGTCGCCAGGCTGTGCAGTCTGTTTATGTATGTCATGGTGTCCATAGCCCATAATGTCTTTCTTCGATCTTCAGGGTAATTGGCATGTTGGCTGATTGCATATCTTTGCTGTTGTGAAGTGAGCTGTAGTAAATACGGGGGCAGAGATAACTTTTTTGGTATGCTGATTTCATTTCCTTTGGGTATATTACCTTGGGAGTAATGGCTGGCTCGTATTTTATGGCTGTGTTCATATTTCTGATTTATCTCCATAGTGTCTTCTACAGTGGCCATACCAGTTACATTCCCACCAGCAGTGGATGAGGGTGCCTTTTCCCCCCACATCCTCAAGGCCGTTGTAGCATCGACTTGCATTTCCCTGATGGCTAGTGATGCTGAGCATTTCTGCATGTGTTTGTTGGCTGTTGAGATTTCCTTCCTTGTAGTATTTAGCCTGTTGAAGTCCCTTGCCCTTTTCTTTTGAGGGTGTTTCGGTTTATTTGTTGTTGAGATGTTCACACATTCATGAGGGATATTTGTGTGCCATTTTCTTTATACGCGCTTGTTTTGGATTTTGCGATAATGCTCGTGTAATGGAATGAAATCGAAGTCTTTTCTCTTCATCTCCTTTTTGGAAGAGTTTCTCAAATTTGTTTTAATACTATATGTAATGCATATAATATCAAATCCTCATTAAAGTCTACTAGATGTCCTTGATGTAGTATTTTATTTATAGGTTTTTGTTTTTGAAAAACAAGTTCCCTTTTTTTGAAGGTATTTTTTTATTTGAAATTAGGTTTTACACTGCAAGAGAGAGAGAGTGAGAGAGAGGGTGGTTGGTCTGGAGTCTGCTGGTGTACTCTGCAGTTGGCTGCAAGGGACAGAGCTTAGTGGATCCAGAGACAGGAGCCAGGGGTCAGGGGCCAGGAGCCTTGCCAGGGTTTCCTGCATGGGTAGAGAGACAAAAGATCTTGGGCCATCTTCTGGCTTCTGTGACCACATAGATGCATCAGAACTGGAGTAGCTGGGACTCGAAGCAGTGCCAGTATGGGATGCTGGCACTGCAGAGGTGGCTTTATATGCTACCCCACAGTGCCGGCTCCTCCCAAAAGCCATTTGTTGTGGTATCCAGCTGTCTTCTAACACACCTGAGAAAGCAGGAGCTCCACTTCCATTACATCTCTGCTGTGGCTTGGCCAAGCAGTAGAAGAGGGTCCAAGTCCTTGGGCCCCTGAAACTGTTTGGGAGTCCTGGAGGAAGCTGCCGGCTCCTGGCTTCAAATCTGCTTTGCTCCGGCTTTTGGGTCCATCTCATATTTTTATCCTTACATCTCAAGAGCAGTAGCTTTCATGTGTTTTAAAATATAAACTGAGGGAAAGAACAGGTCATCAAAGAAGGAGGTACCTTTATCTGAAGGGAGGAGAGAACTTCCACTTTGACAATGACCTTGTCTAAATGTGATCAGAGTCGGCGAACTCAAAAGGCTTCCATAGCCTTGGCAACTCACGACGAGAGCCTAGGGTGATTACTGACGCTATAAACAAGAGTGTCAGTTTGTGAAGTCAACAACAGGAGTCACTGTGCACTTCCTCCTCATGTAGGATCTCTGTCATTAATGTGCTGTACATTGTGATTTAATGCTGTAACTAGTACTCCAGCAGTATTTTTCACTTTGTGTTTCTGTGTGGGTGCAACCTGTTGAAAGCTTTACTTAATGTATACTAAATTGATCTTCTGTATATAAATATAATTGAAAATGAATCTTGATGTGAATAGAAGGGGAGAGGGAGCGGGAGATGGGAGGGTTGCGGGTAGGAGGGAACTTATGAGGGGGGAAGCCATTGTAATCCGTAAGCTGTACTTTGGAAATTTATATTCACTAAATGAAAGTTAAATAAATAAATAAATAAGACAAAATATAAACTGAGGTTAATAAAATGAAAAGGTTTGAATATTTTCCTGCAGCAGCCTATGCTGCAGCCTCTCCAGTGGGCAGAGCACCGAACACTGCTGTGCATTTCCGAGTTTCAGCTTGGCAAGAAACAAGCCGTGAGCTTTAGGACTGAAGAAACGAATTGTGCAGTGAACATTCTTTACTTTTTTCTGTCAAGTTTATCTGGGATTGTGCTAATAAAGGGAAAACTCAAAGTTAAGTAACTCCCATGAAAGCCTGGGGTATTGATCCTAAAGGGTGACCTTAGGGAATTATTCAGACTTTGAATTTCAGCTTCTTATTGTGTGTCAAGTGATCCAGTGCTTGTCACTGAAGAAGAATGCATGAATATCTTTGACAGTGAGGTTGGCTCTGCCTCACAGCAGTCACTCTTACCCTTTAGTGCACATAATAGTTGACTGGGGAGCTTGCTAAAGCACCGATTCTGGGCCCCACTCCAGAGTCTGGGAAAGGGACAGGAATAGGCATAGCCACAGGGCTCCACACCATGCAGGTACAGCTATGGCTTTAAAGCTGTTTCACTGACCTCATACGTGAGATTGTTCAATTAAGAACAGGAGTCACTGTGTGCTAACTCCCGATGCAGGATCTCTGTCCTCAATGAGTTGCATTATGAGAGTTAACTGTAAAACTAGTTCTCAAACTCTGTGTGTGTGTGAGCCTGTGTGTGTGCAACTTGTTGAAATCTTTACTTAATATAGAATTGGTCTTTTGTGTACTATGTTAATTGAAAAAGAATTTCAATGGAGAATGGGACTGGGAATGGGACAGGGAGGAAAAAGTGGGATGGGAGTGTGGGTGGGAGGATGGGTATGGTGGGAAGATTCACCGTATTCCTAAAGGTGTACTTATAAAATTTATATTCATTAAAAGATAAATAAATAGCCTGGTGCCGTGGTTCACTTGGCTAATCCTCCGCGTGTGGTGCGGGCACCCCGGGTTCTAGTCCTGTTGGGCACAGGGTACTAGTCCCCATTGCTCCTCTTCCAGTCCAGCTCTCTGCTGTGGCTGGAGAGGGCAGTGGAGATTGGCCGAAGTGCTTGGGTCCCTGCACCCACATGGGAGACCGGGAGGAAGCACCTGGTTCCTGGCTTCGGATTGGCATAGCGCCAGCCATAGCGGCCATTAGGGGAGTGAACCAACAGAAGGAAGACCTTTCTCTCTGTCTCTCTCTCTCTCTCACTGTCTATAACTCTACCTGTGAAATAAGAAAAAATATAAATAAATAAATAAATAAATAAAAAGAAAGGAAGGAAGAACAAAAGCTGTTTGTCCACAGTGGGTCTCTCGACATTTGGGTAATTCGTAGCCGTGGGGAGTTTTTTTATGCATTGCAGACTTTAGCATCATCTCTGGTGTTTACCCACTAAGTGTTGGTTGTACCTCATTCCCAAGTTGTGACAGGTAAATTCTCCAGCCTCTGCTTGGTGGGACTCATTGCCGTAGGTTCTGGCTGGCTGGTAGACAGATATCATTCACTGAGTTTTGAGTTGGTAAATGATAAGGTCAGTTTTAGAGTTTGTTGAGTTGAATTGGTTGGTGGGGTACAATGAATGTCCAGTTATTTGGATATAGGAATGATTAGGGCTAGATAGAGGGTTTGGGAGCCTTCATCAACTCTAGTTTAACTCTAAAAATGGCTACAATATCCAACAAAATGATACAATGAGAGAGGAACAATGGCTGGAACAGGGAACGTGGGAGGAGTGCTAACACTGTGGGAGGTGAGTGCAGGAAGAGGCTTTGGTAAGAAGTCATCGGGATGTAAGAGAAGGGCAAGAGGCAGAGGTGTTTCAGAAAGTGATGGAAGTGAGTATAGCCAGGATAAGCAAGGTAGAGTCAGCAGGAGAAATGTTACAGAACTACAAATTCCAGAAAGACTGATTAGACCTGGCTACTGAGAGATCATCATGACTGTAGAGACCTGTACTGTATAAGATGTGGCCACTGAGCACTGGAGGTGTGGCTGGACCATCCTGCAATATGCTGTAAGCATAAAGTTCACACTGGATTTCAGATTTGCTATTAAGAAATGAAAACTGTCCTAGTAGCAATGACTTTTATATTGACTACATAGTAAAATGATAATTTGTTGGACATAGTGGTTTGGCTACATTTTATCATTAAAATCACTTTGTTTAATTTTGTAAGATGTGTGTACTGGGAAATATAGCATGGCATGTGTGGCTGGTATTATACTCAAGTTGTGTTAGACAGCACGGGCACCAGACAGGATTTCTGTGGGGCCCAGCCGAGTGTGTTGAAGAGTGGAAGTGAGGGTATGGAACCAGCGAATGGGCAAGTGACAACTTTGGACAACATGGACTGCCTGCTCCTTGGTGAAACGGGGAAAGGGAGAGGCCACACTACGAGCTAGAAGAGGCAGTGCTGCAGGAGGCAGTGGAGAGATTAGGGAAGCCAGGTGTAAAAATCAGTAGAAACAAAGTAGTGATGGCTACAGAAGAATGAAGGGAGCAAGGCAGGGCTTAGAGAGGTAGCACCTGGACACGGACGGGAAGTGGACAGGGATGATGTTATGTCTTCAATCCCTTTGAACCTCCTTCCTTTCCTTGGCAAAATGGGAGTAAGGATCATGTTGCATTAATTATGCCTTCCTACAGGCTTGTTGTAAAATTTGAATGAGGTAATTGATGAAGACTGACTTTGGAGATGATACAACATTTCCAGCCATCACGAAGCACCATTCTTTCTGATATTTTACTTAGCGTCCCACCATATTCTTAATTTATGTGTTTTTTATTACCACAGGGTTGTGGGAAAAATTCACCCCAAATTTCAAAATAGGGGACCTGCGCAATCTGGAATCTACTGCTAACATGTGGAACATGAGTGGCTTTTAAACAGTGATGGTCGTGTATTGGGGTACCCTTGTGCTGTGGCAAAGTGTGCTCCCTGGGAGGTGACCAAAATGCACATTCCCGGGCCTCCATGGGTCCTGAATCAGAAACTCTGGGTCAGAGCTTCTCAGTTTGTGTTTTCAAGATTATTTTGAGTGATGCTGATTGAATGTAAAAGTTTAAAACCCTGCCCTTGGTAATTTTATCACTTCTCTTTGAGTGCAAGTGTCCACAAAATTTGGAAACTAATTAAAACTCAGAGGATTTGGCTCGCACTCCACAGACTGTCAACCCCTGCTTCAGAATCTAAATATTGCTGTTAGTTAGGATCCTGTTTTGCGTATTTTCCTATGAGTCATTCCCTATGCATCTACTCCTCCTTTAATTCAGCACTTCTTTCTGGGGTCCTGGCTGTGTGCCAGGCTTCAGTGATCCACTGTAGACTTCCTGGAAGAATCCATATTCTCATGGAGCTTGAAGTCTCATCAGGTGTGGGGAGAAACTATTACATGGTATCAAAAGCTGCTTCACATGGGGGAGGAAGAGTTTAACAGCCATCCAGAGGGTCTCTATTCCAGAGCTGAGACCCCATATGCTTTGTGTTCAATTTCATGGATTGAACTTCTAAGCCAAACTTTTAATGAGGTTGAGGAACTTTGGGGAACATTTTCGTTTCTATCCCACCTGTTGCCTGGAGTTCTTTGGAAATGGTTTGCAGAGTTCCCTTCCCCCACCACCAGGCTACAGCCATTTATGAGTCAGATCAGACCAGCTGGCAGATACGGCACAGAGGGTTAGCAGAGGAATCTGTTCTAGCTGTTGATTTGAAAATGCTGAAGCACAAGGCAGTGTTTGTTCTGCCAGCGTGTGAGTGCGCAACTGATAGTATTTAGTGAGAAAGTTTTAATTCATCCAAAACTTTTGTCCACGTGGAAACTCTCGATTTGTGTATCTTTGGAAGTCGTTCTTTAAGACCTGAGTGGTCCCAGGATTTGCAATAATTGCTTAGCATTGCATGCAGACTGGCATCAAATACTCAGGCATTGCCTTCTCACACTCTTGAGTTGGATGCAATAATAACAGTAATTATATCACAGCAGCAAATGAATATTAAGTGCATATCAGAAGCCAGGTATTCTACTAAAGACTGTTGTATGTGGTAGGAAAAATAACAGTTTCCCAAAGATGTCTGTGTCCTAATCCCCAGTCTGTGACTATGTCACCTTCATGGCTAAAAATCCATGCTATTGTGACCTTGAGGTGATGAACCCTGAACTAACCCGTGGAGCCCAGTTCAGTCCTATGAAATCCTTGAACATGGAGTTCTAGGCTATGGTCCAAGAAAGATGGGAAGACACAGGACTGGCCACTCAGAGGCAACAGTGCTGACTTTGATGGTGCAGAAAGTGGCCACGAGCCCAGGAGTGCAGGGGGTCTCTCCGAGCTGTTGAAGAGTGGGGCGATGGATTCTCCTGCAAGCCTCCAAAAAGTAACACAGCTCTTCAGGTGTTAGTCCAGTGAGGCCTGTCTCACGTTTTTGTACAACAGGAGTTAAGATGTGAAATGGGCATCGTTTGAGCTACCACCAAGTGTGATGGGTGATGATTTGTTAGAGAACTCACCCATTATGGTTCATCTCCTTAAACCATCACAAGAGCCTCAAATGCTAACATTTTCAGCAAGAGCAGTCGGAAGCTGAGCAACAGTGTGGGGTCACGTGAGTGTCAGGTGGGGGGCACAGCATTGGTTCCAGAGCCACACCTGGGCTGCGATTTCAGATCATGTGGTTCCCTGGGCATCCCCTGTGAGGTCACGTGGTTGTGCCTTTGTGCACAGACACGCGTGCACACACACACACACACACAGCTTGAAGGATGCTCTTGCCTCCTCCAAGTTGCCACTTGGCAGCCTTTAGCCCTCAACTCTCAGGCTGTGTCGTGTCTTCTTGGCGAGGCTCTCTGAATTTCCACCCAGGCCACTTGGCCCTTTCTTCCTGCCCATAAGGC
Source organism: Lepus europaeus (assembly GCF_033115175.1). NCBI lineage: Eukaryota > Metazoa > Chordata > Mammalia > Lagomorpha > Leporidae > Lepus > Lepus europaeus. Next base: position 197,298 of record NW_026909007.1, on the reverse strand, counting down.
TGCCCCATACCCCATCACAGCACTTGCCATGCAGAGCAATTGGCTGTGAGTTCTTCCAGTTCTAGTTTCTAGAAATACAGAGTTCACCTCCAAAGAGTTTCCCTCATGACTCTTTTCAGTCTCCTACAATGACTCGGACTACAGCCTGGAGGTGAGAGTGAGAGACGTTCTCAGCATCCTAACCACGGCCACGTCTTTCATGTTGGAAAAGCTCTCCTACATCCCCAAGGTCAAGGCTAGCTGCTATGGGCAGACGGAGAAGCCAGAGGCCCCACTGCATATTCTGTGCCAGTAAGAGAGAGCTCTTTGCTTATCTCCTGAAGTGGGATCGCAGTTTTGTGGTTGCTTGTTTAGATGTTTGTTGATGAAAATACGCACTGAAAATAGATAATGTGATGAGTGGGCATTTGGGATTTCTGTTGTGTTTAATTTCACTGTGCTTTCCTCTCCCTTTCTTCTCAACTCCTTTTTCTTTAAAGATAAATAATATTATACTTTCTTTCTTACAAATTAGTTTTTTTTAACAGTGTATTCAATAAACTGACAAATGGATTAGAGTCTCTCTCTATCGATAGATAGATAGATAGATATATCAGGGATATCTAGGTTCCTTATAATGTGCACATCACATTCTTCAATATAGATGAAAGCTGATTTATTTATCCAGTCCATGTAATGATTGCAGCTTAGTTTTTGTCAGATTTTTCCCCTTAGAAGCGTTGAACTACAGTGATAATCATCCAGCTTGACTATGCACATGTGATTCCTTCTAAGAAGTGGGGTTTTGGGTCATAAGTCATGCCTATTTTAAAATTTGAATATCTATGACCCAGTTTGGGTACAGAATAACTGTGCTGATTTCCATTCACACCCACAGGTTGTTAAATCCCCCAGTTTCCCAAGTCCTCAGCAACTTTTGGTATGTCATGTGGTACCTGGCAATTTCCAAATACTAAAAAAAATACAATATGTATATAAATATAATGTATTTTTCTTTTATTTATTAGAGAGGTACCTAATGAAAAATACTCTGTCAAATTTTTTTTTTGACAGGCAGAGTGGACAGTGAGAGAGAGAGACAGAGAGAAAGGTCTTCCTTTTTGCTGTTGGTTCACCCTCCAATGGCCGGCGCACCGCGCTGATCCATTGGCTGGAGCCAGGTGCTTCTCCTGGTCTCCCATGGGGTGCAGGGCCCAAGCACTTGGACCATCCTCCACTGCACTCCCTGGCCACAGCAGAGAGCTGGCCTGGAAGAGGGGCAACCGGGACAGGATCGGTGCCCCGACCGGGACTAGAACCCGGTATGCCGGCGCCACAAGGCGGAGGATTAGCCTAGTGAGGCGCAGCGCCAGCTTTACTCTGTCAAATTTTAAAATGAGTGGCAGAATAATTTCAAAGCAAAAAGTGAAACAAAAAAAAAGACCTGTGGCCCCACTACCCTGAGCCTCGCCTCGCCTCGCTGCCTACTTTTGACAGCTCAAGCTCAGGAGCCGCCTAAAGCCACGCCCCCTGTGCCAGCCTACACAGGCTTGGTCTTTGTTTCATGATTGGTTGGCACCTGAAGGTAATCCCATCAGAACTGACATATGCCAGTGAACACCGATTTTATAAAAGTGGTGCTCAGTCCTGCTATTGCCCTTTAGCTTCTTGGTGTCCAGCATCACGGCATTCTTCCTCGGATCATGGTGGAGCCCCGGCGCTGGACTTGGAACAAGGAGATGAGCACCATGATGAGCAACACCTGCAGGAAGGCTGGGCCACTGGTGTCTGTGGTAGTGGATTCACTGGGACCCTGACTCAGGTTCATCCATCCTTGCCTGGTGAGTCTTTTGGAAATCTTTGTGTGTATTGTGTGCTGTCCCCGAACACGGGTCAGGGACACTCAGGCCTTCAGGAACCAGATATCTGGAAGGAAGAATAAATTGTGTATTATATTGTATGTTACAAATTAAATGGTATATTTTATATTATAAATTACTTTTGGTATATATCATAAGTTGTATGTTGTATAAGTATACTTTAAATTGTATATTGTAAAACGTATATGTGCTCAGAGGTATCACATATAGTTCCAGAAGGAATGAGCCAACCTGGCTGAATTTTTCTGATGCCAGGATGGGTGAACCACCAGGTGGGGCATCTTGTGTTAGGTGGCCGATTAAGATCCCCAGCCACTGTGTTAATTTCCAGTTTGTGTGTGTGTGTGTGTGTATTTTCTGGATTTAGAGTTGTACTTAGTGGATAGGAACTGGGAACTGGATCTAGTCATCCAGAAAGGAAGTTTCTGCTCGCAGGCTTAGACTCCTGTTTTTTCCTAATTTGCTAAGATGGTTTATCTCAGTTTGCCTTGAAGTTTCTCCAGCACAGCAGTGATAACATTGACTGGGAAACCCAAATAGACAGTTGTATGTGTGTCATTGCCCCACTGAATTCTGATTCTTCCTCTGTGATATCCAGTGTTTCCCTAATTTTGTGAAAAAATGTTCCTGAGGAATGTATTCTCTTATATTGTCTTTATGAATGTAGTTATATGGGGAAGCATATAATGTAAAAATGTGCATATCCCAGTCATATTATTACATTAATTGGGAATATGGGGCTCTTTTTATCATCAGAGGCAACTAGATCAGAGGATGGCTATAGAAATTTAAGAACTAATCATCGGCCGGCGCTGTGGCTCAACAGGCTAATCCTCCACCTTGCGGCGCCGGCACACTGGGTTCTAGTCCCTGTCAGGGCACCGGATTCTGTCCCGGTTGCCCCTCTTCCAGGCCAGCTCTCTGCTGTGGCCAGGGAGTGCAGTGGAGGATGGTCCAAGTGCTTGGGCCCTGTACCCCATTGCAGACCAGGAGAAGCACCTGGCTCCTGCCTTCGGATCAGCGCGGTGCGCCGGCCGCAGCGCGCCTACCGCGGCGGCCACTGGAGGGTGAACCAACGGCAAAAGGAAGACTTTTCTCTCTGTCTCTCTCTCACTGTCCACTCTGCCTGTCAAAAAATAAAAAAAAAGAACTAAGCATCAATTGCTGAGTATATTTGTTGCAGTTAGGAAATGTAAAGTCCTGGATACCTCAATACAGGTTATTTTTACTTCCAAATTAGATTTTGAAATGTTGAAATTATTTTAGTTATGATACTATTAGAGCATTTTGAGGTCTGAGTGGGTTGGGGCTGTTGTTGCTGCACAGTATGCAGAAAGGTGGCCATATAATTGGTTCTAAAACTTGGGTTGACGAAATGAAATCCCTATTTGTCCCTGTGTTTCAAAAAACAAAAAATTTCAAAGTATTTAGGTACAGTGCTTTGTGCTTTGGTTCTTACAGAAGGCGGTGAATTAAGTCTTTGTTCCTACTGGTCAGCAGTAACTAGTGTTGACATTGAAGAGTCATTCCTCAGGCTTCATTTCCCCTGGGATTGCTGTTGTGGTGACTCCTTCTCATCCTCCAGGTCTCAGCTCAAGGGCTGGCTCTGAGGCGGCCACCTATGACCCCCCGGGAAGGTTTACTCTGCACACCTATGTCCGTAAAGTTCCTGTTTGCTTTGTAGGGGTTGGTGATCAGTGTGTGGTTTCCATGTTCTGCAACTTTTATTCGTTTGAAATGAGGGGTGGGGTGAAAAAGAGACATTTTCAGATCCTCCATCTGCTGATTCACTCACCAAAGGCTGGCAACAGCCAAGGATGGGCCAGGCTGAAGCCAGAAGCCAGGGGCCAGAAACCTTGGTCCTCAAGTACTGGAGCCATCGTATATCATCTCTCAGGTGCATTAGCAAAAAAGCTGGATCAAAAGTGGAGTGGGCAGGACTCAACCTGGCACTCTCCTATGGGATATGGGTATCCCAAGCAGCTGCTGAACCTGCTGAGCCAAAATGCTCACCGCTATGTGTGTATTTGAAAAACTGCATGAAATATATTTTATTTGAAAGGCATCACTCACAGGTGCGCACGTGCACACAACACACACACAGAGAGAGAGAGAGAAAGAGAGAGAGAGAATATGAATCTTATTTGTTGATTCACCCCCAAAATGTCCACAACAGCAGGAGCAGGGCCAGGCCCAGCAGGCCAAAACTCAGAGTTTCCCATGTGATGGCAGGAACCCAAGCACTGCTGCCTCCCAGGGTGCATATTAGCAAACTGCTGGAATGCACAAGGGAGCTGGGAATGGAAGCAAAGCACCCCCCTGTAGGTTGGGAGCATCCCCAGACAAGTCTTACTTCTGGGCCAAACGACCCCCCCCCTATATCAGTGTTGAATACCCAACAAAAGGATGAATGAATGAAGGAATAAATCAGTGGCAAAGGGTTAGGAAGACAATTAGGCACATGGAATTTGCAGTTTCCCAGGGCTTTGAAGCATGAGTGAGAAGGACTTTTTGCCTCTCCTTATTTCCTTCTTGGGAGCTCACCAGGCAAACTCAACTCTGAGTGCTTCTGCAGCCTTGTTTTTGCTTTGCAGAGTCCAGATACAACAAAGCCCTCATGGCACTTGCTTTAACTATTTCTTTACCAAAGATTGATCTTGGAAGACTTATAGTTCAGCTTTGCAAAACGGTGTTGCCAGGACTGACTGTTCACCAGGGGAGGCCAAGCAGCCTCTTTCAAGAACCTTACATCTTTTGTCTACTATTGCTCTAGAAAGGATAGGGCCCCAGGCGGGATCTATGCAGACATCCAGGGGAAGCTTGGGGGTTCCAGTCTTTGAGCATGTTGGCTGAGCCTGTCAAGGAGCCGGCCTCCCACAGGTGGTGAGCTAGGGGTGCAAGTCCCATTGTCCCCTAGGTGAGGAGGGAGGGACCAAGGGACTGCCGCTCCTGGTTGTCAGGCCTATAAGTGCCCATGATCCTTCACTGGGTGCCTGCCCCTCCTTGGTCAGCCATTGTTTTGGAGACAAACCCATGCAGGAGTGAGTCTGCGAGAGGGCCACAGCTTGGCCTGGTGTGTGTGTAGTGTGTTCCAATGGGAACCTTTAGTTGTTCCTGGCAGCACCAGGCACAGCGGGGCCAGGCTGGAACACTGCTCTTCTGCCCCATTCCTGACTCTTTCAAACATTCTTCAAGCTCCAGGCACATCGCTGTGGTTGCTGGAGAGGAGGTATCCCGCTGGCCTGAGTTGGACACAGGGTCCCCCCATAGCACTTGGACCCGAGGGCACGCAGGAGCTGCAGAGGCTCCCACTCCTGGGCTACACAGCATGGGCGATCATGAGTGGTGAGTGTGTGCTGGGCACGGGGAGGGTCCTGGAGCACCTGGGCGCGTGTGGCTCTCTCAGGCCCAAACCTCGACTTTTCAGGGTTGCCTGGTTTTCTGCTTGGGCACCAACCCCACTGGGCCATCTGGAGTTGGGACTCTGAGGGCAGGAGTGTGGCGGGTCTTCCCAGTTGCTGCCTTCCTTCTCTGAGCAAAAAGTTGCAGAGATATGGGCTGAGTGCCACGTGTGTCGGTGCAGCACGCGGGCAGGTGCAATGGGGGCCTGGGCTGTGCTTGCTGGCACAGGTGCCTCTCTGCCACACTTGATCTTGTGGTGGTTGTGGTGATTAGGAAAGTGGGTTCTTTGCAGACTCCAGGGAGGTGACATCTCTCAGGATGGCATGGCCCTGAGGGAACAGTTGGAACCATGCACAGGCATCTAATGATAGGAGAAAATAGTGATTGCTGACTAACTAGCCACAGGCTGGCGGCTGTGCTGGGTGAGTGAGGAGTCCTCAGCCAACCCCCAGAGCACCTTCAGGCAGAAGTGCTTTGTTCATCGCCGTGTTACTTTGCTGTTTTCTCTCACTGAGTTACAGCTACCCCAAATGGCTTAGAATTTTCTCAAGCATGTAATTTGAGGAGTGACTGTGAACCTAGGAAACAGTTTGGTCTTATTAAGGTAATCATTAAAACTCCATGAAAAGCATTTGTAGGTCAATTTTTCACTGACTAATTTTTGCTCACTGTTTCCTCTGGTTTGTTACTTCTCTTTGTGAATCCCCTCCCCCCCACCTCCCCATGACATGGTCGTCTTGGAATTCATTTTGGAAATGAAGGGAAGGTCTACCTCTCTGGGTTCCACCTTGGTGAATGTCATAGGCAGTCACTTTTTTACAGTGGGGCTTTTGCTCCATACAAGTTATTCTCATTTTCACATGCAGTGTTGGGGCTCAGAGAGGCTGAGGGACTTGCCCATGGTTTCACAGCATGATGGTGCCTGTGTTACATAATCAGGGAATGAGTCTTTATGAGCAGAGAAGTGAGGCTGGTGGGGCAGAATGAGTCCCAAGCCACCACCAGGATTGTCCTCATGGGACCTATCTGAATTCTGACCTTATGCAGTTTCCTCCTCTACCCGATCCATGCTGGCCTCTCAGTTCTGTGACAGCGCCAATTTCTCTTCCACCTCGGGGCACTTACATTGCTTTTCTTTGTTGATTGTTTCTGTCCTTGAAATTCTGCCATGAAACTGAGAAACATACCACATTTCCCGGTGGTTAAGAGTTTGGTATCTAGGGCCGGCGCCGTGGCTCAACAGGCTAATCCTCCGCCTAGCGGCGCCAGCACACCAGGTTCTAGTCCCAGCCGGGGCGCCGGATTCTGTCCCGGTTGCCCCTCTTCCAGGCCAGCTCTCTGCTGTGGCCTGGGAGTGCAGTGGAGGATGGCCCAAGTGCTTGGGCCCTGCACCCCATGGGAGACGAGGAGAAGCACCTGGCTCCTGCCATGGGATCAGCGTGGTGCGCTGGCCACAGCACGCCGGCCGCGGTGGCCATTGGAGGGTGAACCAATGGTAAAGGAAGACCTTTCTCTCTGTCTCTCTCTCTCTCACTCTCCACTCTGCCTGTCAAAAATTAAAAAAAAAAGAGTTTGGTATCTGGGGGAGATGTTCGTAGAAGAATGAGTTTCCAAGCCTCATGCTCCTCTTCTGTAAAATGGGGGCAATAATAGATTGTACCTCACAGGGTCACCAGAACAGATTCCAGGAGGGCTGATGCTCAGTAGGCGTTCAATACACAGGTGTTGAGTGTGCCCATGTTGGACTAATCCATTTACTCACTCCGCAGGCCCCCTGGCTGCCCTGGAGTTGGGAAGGCACAGTTGTGCCGTTGTCCCTCTCGCCCATCCAGTGGCCATGAGTCTGCTTCTGTGGGGGCCTGGCAGCCCTGTGTCCTCTGCCAGCACTTCCCCCCGCCTGTTGCAGTCACAGCCATTGAGGGTCGATGAGATGTTCATGAGTCAGAAGCTGCTTGGTGAGCTTTTTAGCACATAGTCGGAGGTGGGAGCAAGAAGCCAGGGACCAAGCAGCATTGAGCATGCGCAGCAGAGGTGCAGGGACCTGAGCAAGACCTGCAGCAGCTCAGTCAGGTGTCCAGACTCTTGCTGGGATCCTTCATGCCAGGGCTGCCACAGGTAGGCTCCCTGCTGCACCTGGCAGGGGAGCAGTGATGCTGATGGGGACTAGAGCAGTGTTGTTGCTCGGTGTTTTATGTGTACTTAATCAGAGCACATCATGAGTTACACTGTGGTTCTTTACCCTCGGTTTGTGGCTGAGGATTGAACGTTAATCTCCTTGAACCTGATAGCAGGTACTCAGCAGAGTACACATTTGATCTCCTGACTTTGGCGTTCATGTCCTCCTTGTTTAGTCAGAAACTCTACCTGGTGGTCCCCCTTACTCCCAGGTTCCAGTTACCTGCAGTCAGCCATGTTCAGAAAGCATTGCTATTTGTCTTGACTATAGAGAGTGAGACCACATTCTCTTAAGTTTTATTAAAGTATATTGCTTTCATTGTTCTGTTTTACTAGTAATTGTTTTTATTCCCTTGTTCCACCTGGTTTATCAATTAAAATTTATCAGAGCTATGAATGTATGGGAAAAAGCATAGTATACATAAGGTTTGGTACTCCCTGCAGTCTAAGGCTTCCTCTCTGAGTTTACATTTATCATGCACACAGCTGCACTGACCTGCACTGAACACCTGCCTCATTCCCAGTGCAGAGCTTCAACCTCCTGTTTATTGATCACCTACCCCGTAAGAGCTGTCTGTTACATAACTGACTTCTGAACTTCTTGGGAACATGAGGCGGGGAAGGTATGAGAGTTCTCGTTATCCAGATGAAGAAACTGAGTCCAGAAAGGGTCAGTGAGTGTGCACCTGTGTGCTGCTGACACAGGGCAGAGCTTGGGTCTGGAGACAGCCCATGATTCTACCAACCCAGTGCTTCTCAAATAGTGGTGGGATCGGCCTGTTTCTTTGCTTTCATTGTTAATCTCCCATTTGTCAGACACTTCTGTAAAACACAATAACTCAATCACAAGAGAAATAATTGGGCTTGGACGTTGCAGCAGGGCCAAATGGCTGGAGATGCCTTTAAACACTCACTGTCTCAATCTCTGTACTCCCCTGCTGTGGACTAGTAACAGAGAGACCTGTGGACTTTACTTTGGTAACACTTTTTTTTAAGATTTATTTATTTATTTGAAAGTCTGAGTTGGAGAGAGGGAGAGAAAGAGACAGAGAGAAGGAGAGAGAAAATTTTCCATCTGCTGGTTCACTCTTCATGTGGCCACAGTTGCCAGGACTGAGCCAGGCCTGAGCCAGGAGCCGGGAGCTTCATCCGGATCACAAATGTGGGTGGCAGGGGTGCAGGCACTTGGGCCATCTTCTGTTGCTTTTCCCAGGGGCACGAGCAGGGAGCTGGGTCAGAAATGAAGCATCTGGGACTTGAACCAGCACCCATTTGAACGGCAGTATTGCAGGCAGCAGCTTTACCTGCTGTGCCACAGGGCCAGCCCCTTGAGTAGCGCTTTGGAGCTCAGACTGCTTCTCTGCTACTTTAATTACCGCTTTCTCAGCGAATCCCAGCCCACATATGTGTTAGCACCCCCGGAAATCTTTCCGACTTAATAGTTCCTGAGTCGGGTGCTGGCATCTGTAGTCTTACATGTCCCCTGTGTGGTGGTGAAGGGCGTTCTGCCCAGCAGTTGAGATGCCTTGATCCCCAATTGGAGTACCAGGGTTCAATTCTTGGCTCCAGCTCCAGGTGCCCACTTCCTGCTATGCAGACCCTGGGAGGCAGTGGTGATGGTTTAAGTAGTTGAGTTGCTGCAGCTCATGTGGGAAATCTGAATTGAGTTCAGCCAGGCCCAGTTCTGGCTGTTGTGGGCATTTGAGAAGTAAACCTGTGGATGGGAGATCTGTTTGTCCGTCTCTCTAGTAAATAAATGAAGTTAAAAAAATAAAAATTCAGCCAGCTTGAGTGCTTATGTCCGTGATTTTGCTTGAACTAGCCTTTTAAAGGAGCAGTTGGGATTCTGCCCAGATCTTCCATTTCTTCTGGACAGGGAAGCTGAGGGCCAGAGAGACTGGCTTTGTGCTGGAGCCAGATCTTCTACTCAGTACCTGAGTCTCATCTTAGAGCGTGCTTTGCTTTTCCTGTACCCCAGAAGAAGCCCCCTGCTTCCTTGGGGACACAGGAAAGTCCTCCAGCTAAGGAGAGGCTGATTCAATGGGAGTTCACAGGTACTTTCCGGGCCCCTGTCAGGACGCTGTGCCAGAAGCAGAAGGAGGAAGCCAATCCCTGAGTCAAGAAGGAAACGTGGCCAGCCCTGGAGGCCACAGCTGCACCTGTAGTCACAAGGGGTGTTTGCAGGCTGTTAGAGGGGATCTCTTTTGGACTCTTTAAAAAATAAGAAAACATTTTAAGTTCCTTCACCTTCCCTTGGTTATGTTGTGGCTAGAAAAGGAGGGGTTGATTGGCCACTTCTCACGGGCATGCTCACCTGCTCATCATCGGCTCTGGACTCCACCTCATTTTTTTCAATGGAACCACCATGCTTTCTGGAGAACAGAAAGCTGCCCATTGCATCTTACCTCTGAGCAGCTAAATGCAGCCTGTCTGTGGATTTGTGCTCATCCATCATGGCCCATTAGGCAGCAGTGGCCAGGGGCTATTTTTCAGCATGACCGATCCTGTTTGAAGATTCTGCAGAGAAAGTGTGGGAGGCTGGCCTTCCTGCCAGCTCTGTCCTGTTGCTGTCCCATGTGAATAACGGCAATGGGAACAGGGGCAGCTCAGGTCTGCAATGCTCCAGAGCAGGAGGGGCAGTTAGTGCTGGCCCTTGGCGTCAAAGCTGGGAGTCTCAGAGTGCACCGAATGATGCATTAACTGGTATCTGCCATTATGTCAGGAAGCAGTGTACTCACACAATGGAGAAGAGAAACTATTGCAAAATCCCGACTAATCCAGACTGCCAGTCTCTCTGTCCTTATCCATTCATCCTCTGGATCTTTACTGGGTACCCACAGATGAGGGATGCTATGCCAGACACCGGGGTTTCAACAGGGATCAGGGGGGCAGAGCTCTTTGAAATCATACAGCACATAGTTCAGCATGTGCCCTCTGCATTCTCCACTAAAATGGGTTTGTGATTGACAGCCCCTTAGAAACTCCAAATGCAGGGTATTCCTGGGGCATAGCTCTTCTTTCCTGTCCCCTGCAGGTGTGAAAATCCACTGTGCCTTGCCAACCACATTGGTTAGTGAGGCCCTGCCTGGGAGTCCATTTTCTGTACCTATCTCAAACTCCCTCATTGCAAAGGGTGTGTTGTTTCACCTTCCTGCCCCCTGTAGCTGCCAGTGCCTGGCAGATAGTACATGCTCAGCAAATGTTTGCTGAAGGACAGCAGTCAGCTGGTGATTAAGCAGGTTTAAGCGCCTAGGAACCTGCTTATGCTGCAGTATGAAATGCATGCAAGTGAACCTAGTGCAGACTGCATATGTAAGGGAAAAATTATTTTTCAAATACAAGTATGCTCTTGGAAAGCCATGACACGGTGGCAAAAACAATCTAAATGAAAGATCCTGGTGAACAAGACCCCAGCAGAAGGAGCAGGCCATCAAGGAGAGAGGCGCCTTTCTCCGAAGGGAGGAAGGAACCTCCACTGTGATACGGCCTTGACTAAACAAGTTCAGAGTCGGTGAACTCAAGGGGCTTCCATAGCCTAGACAGCTCATAGCAAGAGTCTCGGGTGATTGCTGACGTCATAAATAAGAGTGCCAATTGTTAAATCAACAACGGGAGTCACTGGGTACATGCTCCCCACACAGGATCTCTGTCCTTAATGTGTTTTCCTATGAAAATTAAAAACAACACTACTGGTCGAACAATACCCTATACCTTGTGCGGTTGTGTGAGTGTAACCCGTTGAAATCCTTGCTTAGTATATACTAAGTTGATCTTCAGTATATGTAGGTAATTGAAAATGACACTCGATGAAGGGCGGGATGGGAGAGGGAGTGGGAGAGGGGAGGGCCGTGGGAGGGAGGGAGGTTATGGGGGGGGGGAAGCCACGACAATACAAAAGTTGCACTTTGTAAATTCACATTTATTAAATAAAAAAAACTATATAACAAACAAAAAAAGAAAAAAGAACTTAATACTTTACCCTTTTAGTATTTTTTTATGTTCTACTTAAAACTATTGGTTGAACTCTGTAATTAATACACAATTATTCTTAGGTGTTTAATTAATGCTATAACTAGTGCTCAAATAGTATTTTGCACTTTGTGTTTCTCTGTGGGTGCAAACTGTTGAAATCTTTACTTAATATATGCTAAATTGATCTTCTGTATATAAAGATAATTGAAAATTAATGTTGATGTGAATGGAAGGGCAGAGGGAGTGGGAGAGGGGAGTGTTGTGGGTGGGAGGGAAGTTATGGGGGGAAGCTATTGTAATCCATAAGCTGTACTTCGGAAATTTATGTTCATTAAATAAAATTTAAAAAAAAAACAAATATAAGTATGCTCAGAAATTTGAAATGCTTTCAGAATGAGCAGGAAGTGTGTTTTTTCCCCTTGAGTGAAGGAGTCCTTGTGTCATTGCATTGAAATAAGTCAGCTAGAGGCAGGCCTCTGTGTTTTGTTCTGCTTTACAAACACTGTGATCATTCAAGTCTCTTCCTTCCACTCAGTCCTCCCTCCACCCTTGGTAAGACCCCAGTGGATTCTCATTTAGGCTTTTACAGTAGTCCTTTAAATGCCCTCCTACCTTTCACTCCATCCATTCTCCTATAGACACTTGATTTTCTTACTTGAAATGCAAATAGGTTCCTGTTAATAATCTATCACTTGTTGATCAAGTTAACAATCCATCACTCGTTGATAGATGCCCCTGTCCACAGCTTCCCAGCCTCATCTTTCTTCACTCTCCTGCATGTTTCAGCCATTAAAAATACTTGTCACTTCTCAAAGCACCTCTATGACTTAGTCATGATGTTCCTTCTGTCTAGGACTCCTGCCCCCTCCTCTCCTGGTTACCTCCTACCCACCCTGCCAGAACCCAACTTTCCCTAATAATGACATTCAACTGTTGGCTTCAGAGTGATCTACTGAAATATCTCTCTCCTCTACTGGACCAAGCATTTCAAGAGCAGAGGCCATGATTTATTCCTTTCTGTATTTTTAGCCTCCCTCTGGGCCTGGCTCATAGCACATACTCAGGACATGTTTGTTGAGTGAATGTGGACTCAAGACTCTTACAAATTTTAAATTTATTAAGCCAGGAGGAACAGTTTTAGAAAGGTTTACAAAATAGAATCTGTGTGATTCTGTGAGGTGTGGCATTGGCTAAGAGAAACAGAGGATTAAACGTTGAAATTTTCTGGTGAATAAGAGAAGTTGTAGAATTGAGCTGAAATAGCACTGGGATATTGATTAACAGCAGGAAGACAGTTTGGTGTCAGGAACCTGGGGAAGTTCCTTGGTGGTGAGACAGAGCGTTCTAGTGGAAGACAGGAAGTTTGGGGGCAGGGAAATGAAACTGGAGTGATGTGGAATAAGGTTTTTAAAACTTCTGGCTCCTGACTTCTTTGGATAACAGATTTGCATTTTAGCCTCAATTCATTGCTGTTCTGAGAGTGATTTTTCCATGTTTTCTGGGACAGATTTTCTCATCTGAAGTGGAATAGATAATCTTTAATTTGTTCCCAAAGATAGGAACAAAAAGCAGAATATGTGTGGGGAGGGGGAATGAGAGAGAAAGTGGGGAGAATGCTTTAAATTTTTTTTATTTGACAGGTAGATTTATAGACAGGGAAAGAACGAAAGAAAGAGAGAGAAAGGTCTTCCTTCTGTTGGTTCACTCCCCAAATGGCCGCTACAGCCAGCGCTGCACCGATCCAAAGCCAGGAGCCAGGTGCTTCTTCCTGGTCTCCCAAGTGGATGCAGGGGCAAGCACTTGGGCCAACATTCACTGCCTTCCCAGGCTACAACAGAGAGCTGGACTGGAAGAGGGGCAGCTGAGACTAGAACCTGGTGCCCATGTGGGATGCTGGTGCCGCAGGCGGAGGATTAACCAAGTAAGCCATGTCGCTGGCCCCAAAAACAAGAATATATGTGGGGAGGGGGAAATGGGAGAGAAAGGGGGGAGGATTTTATGAAGCAGCAGTCAATACAGAGTTCTGATCATTGATTGTGGATCACAGTACGTGAGGCAAGTGTTTGGTGCAATGGTTAAGTTGGGACACTGCCTTCCATATTAGAGTGTCTGGGTCCTTATCTGGTTCTATTCCCAATTCCAACTTCCTGCTGATGTGTACCCTGGGAGGACAGGTGATGCCTCAGAGACTTGTGTCCCTGCCACTCATGTGGGAGCCCTGGATTGAGTTCCTGGATCCCAGATTTGCCTCTGTTTCCTGCACCAGAGAAATAAACCAGCAGATAGGGGCTCGCTCTGCATGTTTCTCTGCCTCTCAAATAAATTATTATTTTTAAATATTTATTTTATTTGAACGTACAATTATACAAAGAGAGGAGGGGCAGAGAGAAGAGAAAGAGAGAGAGAGAGAGAAAGAAAGATAAAGAGAGAAGGAGAGAGGAGAGAATTCTTCCATCCGCTAGTTCACTCCCTAGATGGCCGCAATAGCTGGAGCTGCACCGATCCAACACTAAGAGCCAGGAGCTTCTTCCTGGTCTCCCAAATGGGTACAGGGGCCCAAGGACTTGGGCCATCTTCTACTGCTTTCCCAGGCCGTAACAGAGAGCTGGAATGGAAATGGAGCAGCTGGGTCTCGAACCGGCGCCCATACGGGATGCCGGCACCTTAAACAATGGCTTTACTCACTATGTCCCAGCACTGGCCCCATAAGTTAATATTTTTAAAAATTACAATCATAGGGCTTCTTTCCCTGGGAGTGCTTACCACAGTATCTTTTTAAAATATTTTTATTTATTTATTTTTTATTTTTGACAGGCAGAGTGGATAGTGAGAGAGAGAGACAGAGAGAAAGGTCTTCCTTTTGCCATTGGTTCACCCTCCAGTGGCCACCGCGGCCGGTGCACTGCTGCTGGCGCACCGTGCTGATCCGAAGGCAGGAGCCAGGTGCTTCTCCTGGTCTCCCATGGGGTGCAGGGCCCAAGCACTTGGGCCATCCTCCACTGCACTCCCAGGCCACAGCAGAGAGCTGGCCTGGAAGAGGGGCAACCGGGACTAGAACCCAGTGTGCCGGTGCTGCTAGGCAGAGGATTAACCTGTTGAGCCACAGTGCCAGCCACCACAGTATTTTCCTAACAAAAAAGCCCCCAGTTCTATCTAAAACATGTAAGAATTCAATTACCTAAAACAAGCATCTCCCAAAAACCAGGGTATTGGAATAACCAACAGTGTGGCTGGCCATCTGTTGTCACTGAAGTCACTGATTCTGAGTGTGCAGAGATAAATAAATACTACTCTCTTTAATGCCTGTGTGATTTAAATATCTTCATGATAAACTGCTAAGCTTTTCTCATTACTCCTTGATATATTACTTTTTGGAAAAGTTTAACAAACTAAAGTTTATTATAAGCCTTCTTCTTTTGCATATTAGCAAATCAGCCAAGAGGACATATTAATTGTCTGTTAAGCAGTATCTTAAGAAGCAAGTGGTCTATGAATTCAGGGAAGCTAATCTTAGAGCAGGAGGAAAGGTTGGACAGAACTGTATAGATGAGGGAAAGCACTTAGAAGGCCTGGGATGGAGTATGGTAGAGGGTTTGGATGGACAAGGGGAAAAGGCATTCAAAGTAGGAAAAACTGCGTAATCAGAAGTGTAATGGGAGAACTATCTAAAGATTGTGCAGCACCATAAGGAGGGCCCAAGGAGCACAGATGCTTGAGTGGTACAGTGGAAGACAGCTCAGCTGTGAGCTAGAAAGGTTGAATTGGCTTTCCCCTTCGTGTCGCGCTCTCTGCTTCAGCATTGTGGTTGAACACAGAAGCACACAGAGCTGGATGGAGAGCAGGCTTTTTTCTTCAAAGGGTTGGTAATGATGACTGTTATGTGAGGTTTTTTTGTTTAAAAAAAAAGGTATATTATTTGGAAAGCAGTGTTGAGAGGGGGAGGGGGACATTAACTGCTTTACCCCCAATGGCCAGAGTTGAGCAGATCTGAAACCAGGAACCAGGAGCTTCTGGTTCTCCCATATGGGTGACAGGGGCCCAAGAACTTGGAGCATCCTCTGCTTCTTTCCTAGGCACATTAGCAGGTAGCTGAATTGTGAGCAGAGCATCTGGGGCTCTAACCAGTTTCATATGGGATGCCAGCCCCCATTATGCCACAGTGCTGGACCCCATTGTCTGAGTTTTAAGTCAGTGAATGACTCGGAAGACAGCCAGGCAGCTTGTCCCCATCTCCACAGTCCCGAGGCAGAATGCTTGCTCCCTTCTGGGTCGTGATGTGGGATGGGGCCTTTCACTTGAAAGAAGGTGCTTATTGCATGTTCTCAGTGAAAAGACATTGGAGACATATGATCATGCTATCCAAAAGGTACCAAGTCCTTTCCCAAGACAGAGTTGGAATCCTGCTTGTCAGCAAGTCTGTTTGGCTCCAGGCTACAGCCACTTGACACAAAAGAAACCCAGTAAATACACAACAAAAGGATGAATGAATTAATGAATGCCAAAGGGTTAGGAAGACAATTAGGCACATGGAATTTGCAGTTTCCCAGGGCTTTGAAGCATGAGTGAGAAGGACTTTTTGCCTCTCCTTATTTCCTTCTTGGGAGCTCACCAGGCAAACTCAACTCTGAGTGCTTCTGCAGCCTTGTTTTTGCTTTGCAGAGTCCAGATACAACAAAGCCCTCATGGCACTTGCTTTAACTATTTCTTTACCAAAGATTGATCTTGGAAGACTTATAGTTCAGCTTTGCAAAACGGTGTTGCCAGGACTGACTGTTCACCAGGGGAGGCCAAGCAGCCTCTTTCAAGAACCTTACATCTTTTGTCTACTATTGCTCTAGAAAGGATAGGGCCCCAGGCGGGATCTATGCAGACATCCAGGGGAAGCTTGGGGGTTCCAGTCTTTGAGCATGTTGGCTGAGCCTGTCAAGGAGCCGGCCTCCCACAGGTGGTGAGCTAGGGGTGCAAGTCCCATTGTCCCCTAGGTGAGGAGGGAGGGACCAAGGGACTGTGGCTCCTGGCTGGTGTGTGTCTGCCAATCCTCTGTTGGCCACCATCTTGGAGACAAACTCACAGAGGAGCGCATCTATGAGAGGGCTGCATCCTGGCTGCTGTGGGATTGTGCTCCAGTGGGAACCTAGGGACGTGTGGGGCAGCACCAGGCACAGCTGGACCAGGCACAGTGGGGCTGGGCTGGGACATGGCCCCTCTGACCGATTCCTGACTCTTTCCAGACTTTCTTCAGGCTCCAGGTACATAGCAGCAGCTGCTGGAGAGGAGGCATCCCACCTGCGTGCTGCATCATCAGCTGCTCCACGGGCCTGGCCTGAGCTGGGCCCAGTCCCCCCATAGCACTTGACCTGAGGGCATGGGGTAGCTGCAGAGGCTTCCACTCCTGTGCTGCATGACATGGGCTAATGTGAGAGGTAAGTTCGTGAGGAGTGCAGGGAGGGTCCTGGAGCAGCGCCTTGCCCGGCAGGAGTGTCTCTGCAGAGCCCAAGCCTTGATCTTTCAGGGTTGCCTGGATTTCAGCTTGGGCTCTCTGGAGTTGAGATTCTGAGGGCGGGAGTGTGGCGGGTCTTGCTAGTTCCTGCCTTCCTTCTCTGAGCAAAAAAGTAGCCAAGATGAGGCTGAGGGCCCTGTTAATCCCTGCCCCTTGGGCAGGTGCAATGGGGGCCTGGGCTGTGCTTGCTAGCACAGGTGCCTCTCTGCCACACTTGATCTTGTGGCAGTTACGGTGATTAGGAAAGTGGGTTCTTTGCAGACCCCAGGGAGATGACATCTCTCAGCCTCCCATTTCCACATGTGGTATGATGGCATGGCCCTGAGGGAACAGTTGGAACCACGCACAGGCATCTATTGATAGGAGAAAATAGTGATTGCTGACTAACTAGCCACAGGCTGGCGGCTGTGCTGGGTGAGTGAGGAGTCCTCAGCCAACCCCCAGAGCACCTTCAGGCAGAAGTGCTTTGTTCATTGCCGTGTTACCTAACTGTTTTCTCTCACTGAGTTACAGCTACCCCAAATGGCTTAGAATTTTCTCAAGCATGTAATTTGAGGAGTGACTATGAACCTAGGAAACAGTTTGGTCTTATTAAGGTAATCATTAAAACTCCATGAAAAGCATTTGTAGGTCAATTTTTCACTGACTTTTTTTTTGACAGGCAGAGTGGATAGTGAGAGAGAGAGACAGAGAGAAAGGTCTTCCTTTTTGCCATTGGTTCACCCTCCAATGGCCGCTTTGGCCGGCGCACTGCGCTGATCCAAAGCCAGGAGCCAGGTGCTTCTCCTGGTCTCCCATGCGGGTGCAGGGCCCAAGGACCTGGGCCATCCTCCACTGCCTTCCCGTGCCATAGCAGAGAGCTAGCCTGGAAGAGGGGCAACCGGGATAGAATCCGGCGCCCCGACTGGGACTAGAACCCAGTGTGCGGGCGCTGCAAGGCGGAGGATTAGCCTGTTAAGCCACGGCGCCGGCCTCACTGACTAATTTTTGCTCACTGTTTCCTCTGGTTTGTTACTTCTCTTTGTGAATCCCCACCCCCACCTCCCCATGACATGGTCGTCTTGGAATTCATTTTGGAAATGAAGGGAAGGTCTACCTCTCTGGGTTCCACCTTGGTTTATCATAGGCAGTCCCTTCTTTACCAATTGGGCAGTTCCATGCACAGTACTTCATGAGCACATGAACTTTTTGTGTTGCTGAAGGAGGCTTGTTGAGATTATCCATTGAATACTGTGTATCAGAGGTTGGGAACCCTGCTTCCTCTGAGACCTTGGAACTGATGGGTGGTTGTATGTGCCTGATTAATGACATTTCCTTCTTTCTTAACAAGGAGTGATACAGTTAGAAGCATGCTGAGTGAATTAAGCCAGTCCCAAAGAGAAAAATATCATTTGTTTTCCCTGATCGGTGACAACTGAGCGCCAAAGGGGAAACCTGTTAAGTGAAATGGACACTATAAGCAACAATGAACTGATCAGCTCCTGTCCTGACTTTAGATGTACAATGTAATACTTTATCCTTTTTAGTATTTGTTGTTGTTGTTGTTCTTCTAGTACTATTGGTTGAACTCAGTAATTAACACACAATTATTCTGAGGTGTTTAAATTTTAACTGAAAAGTGATCCCTGTTAAATCTAAGAGTGGAAAAAGAGAGGGAGGAGATGAACAATTTGGAACATGCTCAATCAGACTGGCCGCAAATGGTGGAGTTAGAAATGTGCCAGGGGATTCCAACACAATCCCATCAAGATGGCATGTACCAATGCCATCGCACTAGTCCAAGTGATCAATTTCAGCTCACAATTGATAGCTCTGATAGGTCTAAGAGTCAAAGAGATCACACAAACAAGACAAGTATCTGCTAATACTAACTGATAGAATCAAAAAGGGAGAGAAAGATCCAACATGGGAAGTGGGATACACAGCAGACTCATAGGATGGCAGATGTCCTGAACAACACTCTGGCCTCAGAATCAGCCCTCAAGGCATTCAGATCTGGCTGAAGAGCCCATGAGAGTATAGCAGGCATGGAAAGCCAAGATATCATGGAAAAAAAAAGACCTAAATGAATGATCTCTGTGAGTGAGATCCCAGTGGAAAGAACGGGGCCATCAAAGAAGGAGGTACCCTTCTCCGAAGGGAGGAGAGAACTTCCACTTTGACTATGACCCTATCGGAATAAGATCAAAGTCAGCGAACTCTAAAGGCTTCCATAGCCCTGGCAACTCATGACTAGAGCCTAGGGAGACTACTGACGCCATGAACAGGAGTGTCAAATTGTTAAATCAGCAACAGGAGTCACTGTGTACTTACACCCCATGTGGGATCTGTCCCTAATGTGTCGTCTAAAGCCAAGTGATGCTACAACTAGTACTGAAACAGTATTTTTATACTTTGCGTTTCTGTGTGGGCACAAACTGATGAGGTCTCTACTAATTATATACTGAAGTGATCTTCTGTATATAAAGAGAATTGGAAATGAAAAAAAAAAAAAAACAACCTGGTGTTAAAATGGAAATGGCATAGAAAATTAATTAATTTGAAAAAAAATTATGTAGGATCTCTGTCTTTAATGTGCTGTACATTGCTATTTAATGCTATAATTAGTAATCCAATGGTAGTTTTTTCACTTTATGTTGCTATATGGGCAAAATGTTGAAATCTTTACCTAATATATACTAAACTGATCTTCTGTATACAAAGAGAATTGAAAATGAATCTACATGAATGGAAGGGGAAAGAGAGCGGGGAAGGGGAGGGTTGCGGGCGGGAGGGAAGTTATGGGAGGGGGGAAGCCATTGTAACCCATAAGCTATATTTTGGAAATTTATATTCATTAAATAAAAGTTTAATTAAAAAAAAGAAGCATCCAGGCTTGGCTCTGTTCACACCGAGCATTTTTAAGCAAACTGGCCATTCTAAAAAGTCCAGCATGCAGACCCTCCCAGTGAGGATTGTGCACGTGAGATAAGCTTCTTTTGGCTCTTGTGTTTTGAGACGTTTGGACTTCATATAATTAATCTGAGGACATTGGCATCCAACCATCTAGGCAACACTTATGTTACTACCACTAAACAACTAATGAAACTGATCATTTTAGCAAATTTTTCTTATTTATTTATTTGTTATCTTTAGAACTCAAAAGTTTGGAGGTTTGCTTTAGTTTCAAATGACACTTACCTTATTTCTAAGTCTGACAGAATGCATACAGTAATTCCCAGACCCTCTCATTGAAATCAGATGCAGTTTAAGGGTCTGTTTTGTAAGCTGTTTGATAGAACAGGTCTGTGTCTTCTGGGAGTGAAGATAGGTGAAAATAGTAAAAGATATGACCGTCCTTTTCTTTAAAAGATTTTTTATTGATTTGAATGGCAGAGTTACAGAGAGAGGAGGAGAGATACATAGAGATCATCCAACTGCCGGTTCCCTTCCCAAATGACCCCAGTCGCTGGGATTGGTCCATGATAAAGTCAGGAGCTTCCTCTGGGTTTCCCATGTGGATGCTGGGGCCCAAGCACTGTGGCCATCCTCTGCTGCTTTCCCAAGTGCATTAGCAGAGATCTGGATTTGAAAGTGAAGTAGCCAGTGGGTCTCAAACCAGTGCCCAAATGGGATGCAGCAGGCAGAGGCATAACCTGCTAGGACACAATAACAGCCCCATGACAGTTTTTTATGCGTGTCCATCAATACCTATTTGAAACATGACAGCATGTTAACTGTCAGTTTTCAAAAACACACATGCACAGAGGAACAAATGCACACACAGCACTGGAGCCAGGCAGCCACAGAGTGACAGTCTCAAAGTCCCACGTGCACCCATGCAAGGCTGGTTTTGTCTCATGGGGTTTTCCAGCTTCCTGTGGAGGAGCAGCAATCCTCATAACTGAAGCCCAACCTCTTATTTCTTTGGGCTGGGGCAAGGGGAATCCTGAGAACTAGATCAGAATGAATGTTAACGCACATTACTCATTAGCAGTTCTCTTTGGTGTATACCTTAATTCCTTTACACCATTTTGAGGTGAACATTCACTAGCAGCACATGTGCAAAGTTGTGCAGCCAGCACCTGCATCTGATTTCAGAACTTTCTTCTCACTTCTCCCCCCCCCCCAAGATACATTGTGGTGACCATAAACTTTATGGTGACCATAAACTCTGGGGTCAGGTGTTTTGAGAGGGCAATCTTACGTCCATATGTGTATATTTGTGTACTCACCTGGGCCTGTATGTACATACCTATTTATTTATTTATTCATTTATTATTCCTAGGATAAAAGTTTTTAATAACCTTCTTGGAATAAGTTTTTAAGAATACAGTATGTAACTGTTTAATATACATGACAAAGTCCTTAATTTTAGAAATTTGCAAGTGTCTAAATATCCAAAGAATCCCACCATCTGGTATAAACATGAAACGTTTTCTTCCATGATACCAAAATTAAAATTAACCCATATTCTAACATTAAGAAATGAGACAAATAGTACAAACTTCATAAAGTGCACATAGAAAATATCAAGTGACCTCAGATGCTACCTTTCTATAGTCTGTCTTGCTTTGTGGAAGACATGATTTGTCCTATTTCAAACATGATCCATACATTAAATGCAGGACTAGAGCTGTGGAGGGTGGGGATTGGGAAGCAGTGCAGTGGAAAACTGTGTAGATCACAGGTGATTCAAGTCCTTGTGTGAGTGGGTAAATAATTGTCTGAATAAATTACAAAGATTTCCTGATAATACCAGAGATAGTACCACACAGAATTTTTGTAAGGAAGAAGACAATGAATGGATACCAGAATCTTTTCTAAGATGCAGTTAAATACTTTTTCAAATTCTGTGTTAATAGGGTATTTAATGCATATAGTATCAAATTCTATATAAACTCTAGTAGTTGGCCTTGATGTAGTATTTTATTTACAGATATGTCTTCCTTTTTAATTTTTTTTTAATTTTTTTTAAAAAAATATTTATTTGTAATTCAGAGTTACACACAGAGAGGATGAGAGGCAGGGAGAGAGAGAGAGAGAGAGAGAGAGAGAGAGAGAGAGAGAGAGAGATCTTCTGTCAGCTGTTCCACTCCCCAGTTGGCTGCAACAGCCAGAGCTTAGTGGATCTGGAGTCAGGGGCCAGGGGTCAGTGGCCAGGAGCCAGGAACCTCGAGTCTCCCCAGGGTCTCCTGCTTGGGTGCAGGGGCCCAAGGACTTGGGCCATCTTTATTGCCTTCCCAGACCACAGCAGAGAGCTACGTCAGAAGCACAGCAACTGGGAATTGAACCAGCGCCCACATGGGATGTGCACATTGCGGGCGGTGGCTTTACGGTTATGGCACAGCCCCAGCACCTCCAGGAAGCTGTTCCCCATGGGATCCAGTTGTCTGCTAACATGCCTGGGAAACCAGAGGGAGATGACTCAAGGTGTTAGGCCCCTGAACCAAAATGGAGTATGAGAGAAAGTCCCTGGCTTTTGATTCGGCCTGTCCCAGCCCTGGCCTTTGTAGCGACCTCAGGGGTGAACCTCCAGATGGACGATCACTGAGAGAGAGAAGAGTGCTAGTGATGATGCTTACACTGTTTCTCTCCCCAAGCAGCTTCAACAGCATGCACTGGCCCAAACATAAGCCAGGAGTCAGGAGCTCCATTTAGGACTCCCACAAGGCAGCAAGGCAGGGTACAGAGAACCTGGACCATCAGCGGCTGCCTTCCTGGGTCACAGCCTGGAGAGGTGGGACTGGAAGCAGCCCTGGGGCCGTCAGACAGAGGATGCAACAATGCACAGATGCATCCCGTGGTGCCATGGCTACGGCCAGTGGGGAGTGCGCCTGCACCCACTGCTGTGACCTGGAAGTGCACCTGCAGGCGCATCCGTTTCTGCCGCATGGTGCTTGGGTTGGAGTCAAGGCCATGTCCGCTCCTGCCCAGGGCTTGGGCAAGCCTTGAGGAGCCGTGTTGTACGCTGAATGCCGACCCTGAGGAGACACAGCGCCCCCCGCCCCAGGTTCAGGCCAGGATCAGGTGAGGCTGCAGTCTGAGGCAGCCCCATCAGTTATTTTGGGCCTTTGGAAATTTCTAGGTGCGGTCCTCTTCTTCAACCCCTTCCAGAAGACTACACCTCAGGACTCTGTTCATGTTCCAGAGGAACAGAAACACTCTTTCTGCAGAGAGTTTGGTGCGGTGGCCTTCCTGTCACTGGTAGGTGGGGCTGGGGTGCAGAGTGGGGAGGGGTGTGTGTGTGAGGGGTAGCTGGGATAGAGGGTGGAGGAGAGAAGAGGTCAAGGGGGGGTGGCAGGAGGAGAGAGGAAGCGGGGAGAATGAAAAGGTGGCATGAAGGTGGGGAGGCGAGGAAGGGAGGAGCAGAAACCTGCGTGGGGGAGAGGAAAGGGAGGGGGAGAGTGACAGGAGTCCCAGTGGGTGTGTGTTTTGGGGGCTGGGGGATTTGGGAGAGGAAAAACTTTTCCCACGGCCTCGGTTCCATTTGGGGGGTTTTCTGTCCCTGGCCAGAAGTAGCCTTGGCCGCATCCATCAGTAGAGGCCTTGATCATGGCCTCTCTACTCCACGTGGTTTGGAAGTGTAAAGTGTGTGTGTGTGTGCAGGAAAATGGGCACAGGGCGCTTGAATGAATTTGCACGTAATCCAGTGAATTTTCACAGACTGCACACACGGAGGAGGAAGCCGAAGCTTAGAGAAACCCCAAGTATCCCTCTGTGCTCTGTTCCTGCCTGCCCCAAGATTCTGACACCGCATAGTAAGTACTAGGTATTTTTGTCTATTTAAAGACTGGTTTGAAAGGCAGAGTAACAGATGAGGCTGTGCTGGAGAGATTTTCAGTGTATGGTTTCACACCCCAGGTGGCTACAAAGGCCGGAGCTGAGCCAGGCCGGAGCAGAAACCAGGTACTTCATCCACTACTCCAGTGTGGGTTCAGGGGCCCAAGTGTTTGGACCACTTCTTCTGCTTTCCTAGGCTTTTGAGCAGACAGCTGGATTACAAGTGGGAACAGCCTGAGTGGGACGGTGGGTTGAGCCATTGCATAGCGGGATGAAGCAACCACCTTCAGTACCAGCATTGCATATGTGTTGGTTTGAGTCCCAGCAGCTCCACTTTTGTTCCAGCTCTCTGCTGTGGCCAAGCAAAGCAGTTGAAGAGGGCCCAAGTGCTTGGGCCCCTGTACCTGTGTGAGAGTCCTGGAGGAATCTCCTGGCTCCTGGCTTCAAATCTGCTTAGATTCTGCTGTTGCATCCATTTGGGGAGTAAATCCACGATCAAAGACCTTTTCTCTTCCTCTGACTCTCTGTAATTCTACTTTTGAGATGAATAAATAAATATTTTTTCAAAAAAGTGTAACAGGCAGGAATCCAGTTGGCATCTATATGGAATGGCGTTGTTCCAGGCAATGTTGTAACCTGCCATGCCACAAGGCAGGTCCCCCAGAGTACTTTTCTGCCTACTGTTTCTTTTTAGCTGAGCAGAAACGGGATATGTGAATATGGTAACTAATATCTATTTAATAAATTTGTTTTTATGTTACTCTAGTTATTATAAATTGTAACTTATTTAGTAATTATGGAAGCTTGCAAGTTTTTCCTTTCTCTTTGTGTGAGTTTTGGCATATTTTATGTTTCAAGGAATTGACACAATTTAGTTATCTTAGGAAATTTTTGGTCACAGAGTTGTTCATACTGTTCCTTTACAATAATCTTGTCCGTGGAGTCATGGTGGCACTGTTTCATTAACAAACTTAGTAACTTGCACCTTTTTTTCTTGGTTGGTCCTGATAAGAAGTTCATGAATTTTGTTGATGTGTTCAAAGAACCAAATTGTAGTTTTGTTGACATTTTTTTGTGATTGTCCTTTCTTCAGTCCCAGCGACTTGTACTTCTATCTTTCCATGATTTATTTTCTTCACCTTGCTTTAAGTATTTAAGTTGCTGTTCTTCCTCTGATCTCCTAGTGTGAATGCATAGCTCGTTGATCTTGGTTCTTCTTTTCTAAAATATGCATCCATTAATATAAATTGGCAGGATACAGTTTCAATTTAGTTTGAACTATTTTTTATTTGAGATTTATAAACATGTTATTTTGAGGTTGGTTGATTATTCTCCTCACAAGTATTTGGGATTTTCCAGCTTTTTCGTACTGACCTCTCAGGTAGTTGCATTGTGATCAGGGAGCTTCCATTGTGTGGTGCCTCTTCTTAGGAGTTGAGGTCTGCTGTGCACCCATGCACATGCTCAGAATGGATGTGCCGTGTGGGTCTGAGTGTCGTGTTCCTTTTGCTGTGGTTGGAGCATCCTCTAAGGATCTGTTTGACACTTGGTTGCTTCAGGTACTTTTCTGTTCAGCCTTATCCTTACTGATTGTCTAACTGCTGATCTGTTCAAGAAAGAGATGTCTTGACATCTGTGAGTGTAATAGTGCATTTGTTTATTTCTCTTTGTAGTTTTAACAATGGCTGTTTATGTATTTTGGCATGAGGTTTTACTTTTGGACTTACTATCCTACTCCATTGAAACATGTTTCTTCGGGGCCATCAAAGAAGGAGGTACCCTTCTCCGAAGGGAGGAGAGAACCTCCACTTTGACTATGACCCTATCGGAATAAGATCAAAGTCAGCGAACTCTAAAGGCTTCCATAGCCCTGGCAACTCATGACTAGAGCCTAGGGAGATTACTGACGCCATGAACAGGAGTGTCAAATTGTTAAGTCAGCAACAGGAGTCACTGTGTACTTACACCCCATGTGGGATCTGTCCCTAATGTGCCGTCTAAAGCCAAGTGATGCTATGACTGGTACTGAAACAGTTTTTTTTTTTAATTAAACTTTTATTTAATGAATATAAATTTCCAAAGTATAGCTTATGGGTTACAATGGCTTCCCCCCTCCCATAACTTCCCTCCCGCCCGCTACCCTCCCCTTTCCCGCTCCCTTTCCCCTTCCATTCATGTAAAGATTCATTTTCAATTCTCTTTGTATACAGAAGATCAGTTTAGTATATATTAGGTAAAGATTTCAACTTTTTGCCCATATAGCAACATCAAGTGAAAAAACTACCATTGGATTACTAATTATAGCATTAAATAGCAATGTACAGCACATTAAAGACAGAGATCCTACATAATTTTTTTTTTCAAATTAATTAATTTTCTATGCCATTTCCATTTGTGGGATCTGTCCCTAATGTGTCGTCTAAAGCCAAGTGATGCTATGACTGGTACTGAAACGGTATTTTTATACTTTGCGTTTCTGTGTGGGCGCAGACTGATGAGGTCTTTGCTAATTATATACTGAAGTGATCTTCTGTATATAAAGAGAATTGGAAATGAAACAGTATTTTTACACTTTGCGTTTCTGTGTGGGCGCAGACTGATGAGGTCTTTGCTAATTATATACTGAAGCGATCCTCTGTATATAAAGAGAATTGGAAATGAAAAAAAAAAACAACCTGGTGTTAAAATGGAAATGACATAGAAAATTAATTAATTTGAAAAAAAAATTATGTAGGATCTCTGTCTTTAATATGCTATACATTGCTATTTAATGCTATAAATAGTAATCCAATGGTAGTTTTTTCACTTGATGTTGCTATATGGGCAAAATGTTGAAATCTTTACCTAATATATACTAAACTGATCTTCTGTATACAAAGAGAATTGAAAATGAATCTTTACATGAATGGAAGGGGAAAGGGAGCGGGAAAGGGGAGGGTTGCGGGCGGGAGGGAAGTTATGGGAGGGGGGAAGCCATTGTAACCCATAAGCTATACTTTGGAAATTTATATTCATTAAATAAAAGTTTAATAATAAAAAAAAAAAGGACAGGGAAAAAAAAAAGAAACATGTTTCTTCTGTTCTTTCATGAATCCCAAACCATCTTGGTTATTGTCGGTTTATTGATACTCTTGAAAGACAGACAGTATTGTGATTTCACCCAGTTCCTTGTTTTTCATGGTGGACTTGATAGTTGTCTTGAGTTTTCCTAACTACAGTCAGGTTTGTTTTTTCTCAAAAACCTCTTGCTGGAGTTTTTTTTTTTTAAATTATTATTATTTAGATTGCCTTAACCTGATAGAACCATTTTAGAAGAAATGGTATCTTAGTAATATTCAATCTTCCAGTCTTATACACAGCGTTTTTACTTAGATCTTCTTTAGTTTCCTTGATCAGCATTTTAGTCTTCACCCAATATATTGTGTATTTTATTCATAGGGTTTGCGAGTTTTCATTTCAGTAGGCTATTTTAAATTTTATATCAGTGTCTGTCTGTTCACTGATGGTAGTATACAATTGATTTTATAATAAGTAATTGTGTTTTTATAGATTTTCTTATTTATTTGAAAGGTAGAGTTAGAGGCAGAGGCATACGTAAAGAGATAGAGACAGAGACAGAGGTCTTCCATCTGCTGGTTCACTCCCAGATGGCTGCAGTGGCTGCAGCTGAGCCGATCAGAAACCAGGAACCAGGAGCTTCTTCTGGGTGTTGCAAGCAGGTACAGGGGCCCAAGGACTTGTGCCATCTTCCACTGCTTTCCCAAGCCATAGCAAAGAACAGGATGGGAAGTGGAGTGTCTGGGACGCCAGCAAGTGCCCATGTTGGGTGCCAGCGCTGCAGGTGGTGGCTTTATCCGGTAGGCCTCAGCGCTGGCCCTGCATTTGATATTTTCACATTGCCCCTCTAACCTTTCATGGTCTTGCTAAAATAATTTATTATTCCTAGTAGCTCTTTAGAAAATGTTTTTGGAACTCTTTGTAGATAATCATGTCTTTGGGAAATCCAGAGTTTAACATCTCCCCTTTAGCTTTCTTATTTCATTGTGTTTTTCTTGCATTAATCACAGTAAGTGGGCTCTCTGCTGTGATGTCAAGTAGGAGCAATGACTGTGGAAGTCCTTAGCTTTTATGTCATCTTTTGGGGAAACCCTTCTCTACTGGCTTTCACCATTTCAGTGTGATGCTTGCCATAGATTTTTATTTGTTTTCTTGGATCAGCATTTGACTAATTTCTGCACAGCTTTCATATTTTTCTTCTTTAGCCACTCACACATGAATTACATAGATGGGTTTTTCTACCACTGAACCAACTTCCATTTGTGAGAGAAGCCCCGATTAGTCATGATACATTAAAGTATTACTAGATTTTATTCAATTGTATTTTGAGGATTTGGAGAGTTCTCTGTTTATGAGGGACGTTCATGCATAGTTTAATTTCTTGGTAATATATTTGTCTGATTTTGGTATTAAAGTACCTCAGGTGGCATAAAGCGAGTATTTCATCTTCTGTATTCAGGAAGTGTATGGGTAGAAGCTATCAGTGAAGTGGTATTGGATAGGAGGGCTTATCATTTTCTTTGCTGGAGGATTTATAACTGGATTCAATGTCTTGAGTAGATACAGGTGGATACTTCAGAAAGTCACAGGAAGCTGAGGTGGAAAGTTGATTGTGGAGCAGAATAAGTGTGTGTCAAGACGCCAGGAGAAATGCCCTCACAGGTTCTAATTTTTATTTCATCTTCATTCATGAATGAGAGCTTTGCAAAGCACAGTATTGTGGGTTTCCAGCTTTTTTTTTTCTGAAGACTTGGCAAATATACATCTCACCACTTTCTCCTAGCCCGCATAGCTTTTCTGATGAGAAGTCAGATGAGATTCTAATCAGAGATCCTCTGAAAATAGTCTGGTGTTTCTGTTGTGTGATTTTAGAATCTTTTCTTTATGTTTGAGTGAGAAGAATTTGACTGAGGTGTGTCGTTGTGAAGATCTTTCTGGTCATGTGTATTAGGACTTGCATGTGCTTCCTCTGCTCGAACGTCCCTTTCTTCAAATTAAGGAAGTTGTCTGTAATTACTTCAGTAAAAAGGTCTTCTCATCACTTGTCTTTCTATGCCTTCATCTACTTGTTCTGAGAATATCCCTTAGCCTAAAGCATAACAGTGAAAATATTCTTAGTTGGTGACATGCTAGGGAAAGAATGGCAAGGCCTATTCAGAGCAGCTGTCACTCCCGTTGCAGTCCCTAGGCTCCAGCTCCCAAGCACTTGGCCTGGCCAGAGGAGGATAGGGCTGCCCACATAGTGACAGTGCAGATAAAGTGTGTCACCCTCGTTGCCACTATCACCTTGTGTCTGGCCACAGTTGAACCGTGGCCCCAAGGCTCGGAATGGCATCCAGGAGAGGAGTGATGCATATCACATTCCTGTAGGCTGCAGACCAGTGCAGTCCCTGCATGCTGTTTCACCCCAGGAAGAGCAGGGCTCCTGCTGAGTAAAGTGTGAGAGTCTCTGAGGTGCTTCCTTGCTTGGCCTAGGAGAGAAGATGACCCATTATGACAGCTCTGTCACTGGCATCTGTTGGCTGTTCTAAGGCAGGATCTTGAATTGGTTCCCTCTGAGCAGTGGCTCGCACTGCTCTTGCAGTGCTAACACCCTGGGTTTCAGACTTGCAGCCCACCTTTAGCAGGATTTGTGGCTTGCATGGTGGTCTTCTTGTCTTCAGCCACCTTGAGCACGAGTGCCACTGGGATCTGTAGCTATTCTGGTAAGGTCTGGGTGTGGTTTGGTTGAATCTAGGGGGTCAGAGTTAACAGAGAGGATCTGCTGCTTGAGCTGTGAAGGGCAGGATTTAGGGAAAGGATAACTCTTCTCTGACTGAGCATACACCAGGACAGACAGGCCAGAGTATTGGCTCATGTCTTTGCTTGGGATTTCTTTTAGGCATGCTGCTTGACCTGTGTTAAGGCGGTGGGCAAGGGGAGGGTCTGGAGGGAGATAATGGCCTTGACCACGGGTGGTTCCCTTGCTGAGATACTTACCGCAAGGGAACCGCAGCTAGTCTGTTTATCTGTCACCACAGGGCCACACTGAATCATAAAAGCAAGAAGCCAAAGGCCCTTATTCATTCCCACCATACACTCACGTGTACCTCCGTGTGCATTGCACCATGTGTTCCCAAAGTGCTCATGCTGCAAGGCTCTGCCTGGATGTGGAGGCCCCCACATGGAGCCATCAAGTCCTTGTCTTTGTCTTTGTCACAGTCACCTTATGGCATTGCTGGCTATACTTAGTGGCACCAAGAGTCCTACAATTTTCCAAGTCTGCCTTGCTGGGATAGTTCATGGTGAGCAGGAGGGAATGCAGAGGGCACAGCCCCATGGGGCAGCTGACTCCACATGAGGGCCACACAGGTCACATGTGGTGTGGGTGGCCTGGCCTGGCAGGAATCTGCACACCTTCATGCATGCCTGTGCCCCTCAGTGCACCATGTAAGGGTGCAGCTGAGGTGATGGCCCCTTGCTGATGGGTTCAGGACGTGCCCAAGATTAACTCTGAGCCTTCTGGTCAAGTGATGGTGACCATAAACTCTGGAGTCAGGTGTTTTGGGGGGGGGCAGTCTTATGTCCATATGTGTGTGTTTGTGTACTCACATGTGCCTGTATGTACATAGCTATTTTTTATTCATTCATTCATTCATTTATTATTCCTAGGAAAAAAGTTTTTTTATTTATTTTTTTAATTTTTTTATTTTTTTGACAGGCAGAGTGGACAGTGAGAGAGAGAGAGAAAGGTCATCCTTTGCCGTTGGTTCACCCTCCAATGGCCGCCGCGGCTGGCGCACTGCGGCCGGTGCACCACGCTGATCCGATGGCAGGAGCCAGGTGCCTATCCTGGTCTCCCATGGGGTGCAGGGCCCAAGCACTTGGGCCATCCTCCACTGCACTCCCGGGCCACAGCAGAGAGCTGGCCTGGAAGAGGGGCAGCCGGGTCAGAACCGGTGCCCTGACCGGGACTAGAACCCGGTGTGCCAGCGCCACAAGGTGGAGGATTAGCCTAGTGAGCCGTGGCGCCGGCCGGAAAAAAGTTTTTAATATCAACATTCTTGGAATATATTTTTAAGAATACAGTATGTAACTGTGTAATCTATATGACAAAGTTCTTAATTTTAGAAATTCGCAACTGTCTCAATATCCAAAGAATCTCACCTTTTCGGTATAAACAAGAAACATTTACTTCCATTATACCAAAATTAAAATTAACCCATATTCTAACATTAAGAAATGAGATAAAAAGTGAAACGTTATAAAATGTACATAGAAAATGTCAACAGTGAGCTCAGATGCTACCTTTCTGTATTCTATCTTGCTTTGTGGAAGACACGCTATGTCCTATTTCAAACATGATCCATACTTAAAATGCAGGGCTAGACTGTGGAGGGTGGAGAGTGGGAAGAAGACCTGTGTTCAGTGGAGAACTGTGAAGATCACAGGTGTTTCAGGTGCTTGTGCAAGTGGGTACATAAATGTCTGAATAACTAAATTACAAAGATTTCCTGATGCGTAAGTAGGAGATAATACTAATACCACATAGAATGTTTGTAAGGAAGATAAAGGAATGGATACCAGAATCTTTTCTAAGATTTCTAAGATTCTTTTTCAAATTCTGTGCTAATAGGGTATGTAATGCATATAATATCAAATTCTACATAAACTCTATAAGTTGTTCTTTTTAAAATTTATTTCACAGATAGAGTTAGTGAGAGTGAGAGAGATAGAGAGAAAGGTCTTCCTTCCATTGGTTCATTCCCCAAATGGCCTCTACGGCAGGGGCTCCAGGATTGGGCCATGTTCTGCTGCTTTCCCAAATCAAGCAGAGAGCTGCATAAGAAATGGAGCAGCTGTACTGGAAAAGGCGCCCATATGGTGCCAACACTACAGGCGGTGACTTTGCGCGTACCACACAGCAAAGACCCTTCCTGGAAGCTGTTCACGGTAGTATCCAGCTGTCTGCTAACGAGCCTGGGAAAGCAGAGGGAGATGGGCCCAAGGCCTTAGGCCCCTGAACCCAGAACGGAGTGCCGGGTAAAGGCACTGACTTCTGCTTTGGCCTGGACGAGTCCCGGCCTTTTTAGCCACATGGGGTTCAACCCCCAGATGGACGATCACTGAGAAACAGAGTGCTAATGATGTGCTATGCACTGCTTTAAAGAACGGCCAGTGCAGCGCCAGGCAGAAGCCAGGAGGCAAGAGCTCCATTCTGGACACCCAAGAGAAAGGGAGGCGGAATCCAGAGAACCTGTGCCATCAGCGGCTGCATCCCTGGGTCACAACCTGGAGCAGGAGAGGCAGCACTGGAAATGCCCTGGGGCAGTAGGCTCTGGATGCAGCAGTGGGCATTTGCATCCCATGGTGCCATGGTGACGGCCCGTGGGGAGTGCGCCTGCGCCTGGCGTGTGACCCGGAAGTGCACCTGCACGCCTGGTGCCAACTGGCAGGAAGTGCTCCGCTGGTAATCAGTGCCGTGTCCGCTCCTGCCCGAAAGCCTGCGCAAGCCGTGAGGAGAGGAGCCGTCCTCGACGCTGCTGGCTGAGCCTGAGGGAGAGCCAGCGTCCCCAGGGTCAGGCTGGGATCAGAGAGGCTTCGTGTCCGAGGCTGCCGCACCATTTCAAACCAGGTGCATTTCTCCTCCTCGGCCCCTTCTGGAGGCAATGGCCTTTGCGGACCTCTGACCTGGCAGCAGCCCGGGCCCCCGTTGGAGGTGAGTGACGCGCGCGGCTGTTGGGGATTCCCGCTGGGGGTCTTGGCTGCCCGCGTGCCTGTTGCTCTTGGGTCCCAAAGGCGCGGGTGGAGTCGCGGTGGTGCTGTGCGGATGGTCTGGAAGGGTCCCCAGGGTGCGAGCAGCTGTTCGAGAGCAGAGGTGGCTCGGTCTCTTCCCGGAAGGGCCCCGCGTTCCCGTCGGTTTGCTTTTTGAGGGCCCAGCCGCCCTGCTCTAGACCTCCGAGACTGTTGCTGGGAGGATGGAGAGCGAAAGTGCGTGTCTGTTTCCTGGTCTCGGAGGCCAGGTTCTGGTTCCTCGCGTTGGGTGTGATGCCAGCGCTCTGTGGGCAGTTCATGAAAGAGCCTTGTCAGGCCGTTCCTGATCTGAGGATTTTTTGTTTTTTAGTATGGCAAGAGTCAGGGTCGTTTTTGTGAACGAGGTTTTCTGTGTCTGTCGGGATACTTTGTGGGCTTTGCCCATGTGTGTTCTGTTCTGGGATCGATTGATTGTGTAGGGTAGCCACCCTTGCATTTCCGGAGTAACTCTCGGTTGCGCACAGTGTGCTGAGCTTTGGTTGTGCTTCTGGTTGGCGTCTGGTAATATTTTGTTGAGGCATGTGACACATACATGATGGATCTGTGTGTGCCATTTTCTTTATGATGTGCTTGTGTTGGATGTTGGGATAAGGCTGCTCTGATGGAACGAAATGGAAGGCTTTTCCTCTTTATCTCCTTGTTGGAAGGGTTTGCGAATCACGGATATTAATTATCTTTCAAAAGGGCGTTCTCACCGCTGGAGCCATCTGGTCCTGGACTTTCTTCATGTCTTTTTTGGTTTGTTTGTTTCGTTTTCCCTGCTACTACAGTGTCTTTGCAAATTATAAGTGTATTCAGAGTTTCTTGTTTTACTGTATTCAGTTTTAGCAGTTTACGTCTTTGTGCGAGTCCATCCACTCTATCTAGGTTGACCAAATCCTTGTGGCTTGTATTTTCCATAGCGTTTTTGGATGATTATTTTGGCAAGGTTGGTAGTGATGTCCTCTCTGTCATTTTTGTTGTACATAAGTGTTGAATAAATAAATTACAAAGATTTCCTGATGCGTAAGTCAGAGATAAACCACCTAGAATATTTTAAGGAAGAAGATAATGAATGGTTCCCTAAATTTTTCTAGGATGGAGTTAAATACTTTTTCAAATTCTGTGTTAATAGGGTATTTAATGCAAATAGTCTCAAATTTGATATAAACTCTAGTAGTTGGCCTTGATGTAGTATTTTGTTTATAGCTATATCTCCCTTTTTAAAAATTTTTTACTTCTTCTCAAATATCTTATTTAGTTATTTGTAATTCGTAGTTATACACAGAGAGGATGAGAGAAACAGAGAGAGAGACAGAGACAGAGACAGAGAGACAGACAGATAAGTTTTCCATCTGTTGGTCCACTGCCTAGTTGGCTGCAATGGCCAGAGCAGAGCGAATCCAAAGCCAGGATCCAGGAGTCTCCCCGGGGTCTGCTGCATGGGTGCAGGGGCCCAAGGATTTCGGCCATCTTCTACTGTTTTTCCAGACCACAGCAGAGAGCTGCATTGGAAGTGGAGCAGCTAGGACTTGAAGCAGCGCCCTTGTGGGAAGCCAACGCTGCAGGCGGTGGCTTTACCTGCTCCCCCACTGTGCCAGGCCCTCCCAGAAGCCATTCCCTGTGTGATCCAGCTGGCTGCTAACATGCCTCGGAAAGCAGACGGAGATGGTCCAAGGTCTTAGGCCCCTGAACCCCGAATGGAGCACTGGATAAAGTCCCTGGCTTCTCTTCCCCTACCTTGAACACTGAGAGGAACTGGAATGCTGCTGTGTGACAGAGGCCTCCTGCAATTTCTGTGAGCTGTACTAAGTGCCCACGACTCTGCTTCATGTTTCTATGGTACCACACTTTCAGAACTGTGCTGGCAAATGATTCAGCGGACAGTCTGTTCCCGCTCTATTGCTGCTCTGAGCCTGTAATCAAGGTCCACACAAGGCCGATGATAGAAATGTTGCATCCAGAACAGCCCCCTTATAACTAAGGTGACCTCCAGGCCCCACAAATGAATCTTGGATCAGAGGTCTAGACTTTCTGTGCAACTTGAACATTTCCTACCTTGGGAAGTTCACTGCTCCCACCCCCAGGACATGTTCTGAGCTGCTTGGTCCTGGGTGTAGAGGCTCTGGCCGCTGGAAATGTTGTACTGAGTTGACTTCTGAGTGTCTAGATACCAGAAAACATGTAACAGTGTTTCTCGGATCTGTGGGACCACTTGGATATCCAACTGTGGTGGGAGACACACGTGGTGGATTTATGAGTGCTAACTCAGGGTGGAGCTGAGTGCTTCCTGTGGGGACTGTGGGATCTTGCTGGGATGCCAGGGTGGCACAGTGACCCATGTTGCTCTGGTGGCTCTCGCTGAATCTATGTGTAGCTTAGAAGGTAAAACTGTGTCTTTTCACTAGCATGGAGCAGAACCTCAGAAGGATGAGGAGATGGTCCTATAAGAACTTAATGCTAGGGCTGGTGCTATGACACAACGGGATAAATTTTGGTCTGCAGTACAGGCATCCCATATGGGTGCTAGTTCATATCACAGCTGCTCCACTTCCGATCCAGCTCTCTACTATGCCCGGGGAAAACAGTCGAAGATGGCCCGAGTCCTTGGGCCCCTGCACCTGCGTCTGAGACCCAGAAGAAGATTCTGGCTCCTGGCTTTGGATCAGCTCAGCACTGGCCATTGCACTCATTTGGGGAGTGAACCAGCTGTTGGAAGACCTCTCTCTCTCTCTCTCTCTCTCTTTGGCTTTACCTCTCTGTATACCTCCTTCAAATAAATAAAATAAATCCTTTTTAAAAAAGAACTCAGTGCTAATGTGTGCACTTGTTCTAACTTGGAAAGGAAATCTCATTCCTCTGCTTCAAGTCAGCTTGCAGTTCAGGAAGGGCAGCATTTTTGTGCTTCTGGAGAATCTCTAGGCTTCTTATTTGTTCTCTGCTGGCTTCTCCCTTGAAATTATCGTGTATCATCATCCTTTGCTCTGTTAGGATCCATTTTTAAAACCATGATTTTCTCTTCTTCGTGAGGATACTTCAGAAAGTTAATGGAAAATGGAATAAAAGATACCTTTATTTTGGTGTAATTTTTTTGAACTTTTATTTAGTAAATATAAATTTCTAAAGTACGGTTTGAGGATTACAATGGCTTCACCCCCCATAACTTCCCTCCCTCTCCCTCTCCCTCTCCCTCTCCCATTCCATTCACATCAGATTCATTTTCTCTTATCTTTATATACAGAAGATCGATTTAGTATATATTAAGTAAAGATTTCGTCAGTTTGCACCCATTCAGAACATAAAGCATAAAATACTGTTTCAGTACTAGTTATAGCATTAATTCACGTTGGACAACACATTAAGGACAGAGATCCCACATGAGGAGAAAGTACACAGTGACTCCTGTTGTTGACTTAACAATTTGACACTCTTGTTTTTGGCATCAGTAATCTCCCTAGGCTCTAGTCATGAGTTGCCAAGGCTATGGAAGCCTTTTGAGTTCGCTGACTTCGATATTTTTTAGGCAAAGTCATAGTCAAAGTGGCAGTTCTCTCCTCCCTTCAGAGAAAGGTACCTTCTTCTTTGATAGCCCCGTTCTTTCTACTGGGATCTCACTCACAGAGATCTTTCATTTAGGTCCCCTCCCTCCCTCCCTTCCTTTTTTTTTGCAAGAGTGTCTTGGCTTTCCATGCCTAAAATACTCTCATGGGCTCCTCAGCCAGATCCAAATGCCTTAAGGCCTCATTCTGAGGCCAGAGTGCTGTTTAGGACATCTGCCATTCTGTGAGTCTGCTGTGTCTCCCACTTCCCATGTTGGATCTTTCTCTCCCTTTTTGATTCTATCAGTTAGTATTAGCAGACTTGTTTGTGTGATCACTTTGACTCTTAGACCTATCAGTGTGATCAGTTGTGAACTGAAATTGATCACTTGGACTAGTGAGATGATATTGGTACCTGCAGCCTTGATGGGATTGAAATGGAATCCCCTGGCACATTTCTAACTCCACCATTTGAGGCAAGTCCTATGGAGCATGTCCCAAATTGTACATCTCCTTCCTCTCTTATTCCCACTCTTATATTTAACAAGGATCATTTTTCAATTAAATTTAAACACCTAAGAATAATTGTGTGTTAATTACACAGTTCAACCAATAGCATTAACTAGAACAAAAAAATACTAAAAGGGATAATGTATTAAATTGTACATCAACAGTGAGGACAAGGGCTGATCAAGTCACTGTTTCTCATAGTGTCCCCTTCACTTCAATAGGTTTCCTTTTATGTACTTGGTTAGTTGTCACCGATCAGGGAGAACATATGATATTTGCCCCTTTGGGACTGGCTTAATTCACTCAGCATGATGTTTTCCAGATTCCTCCATCTTGTTGCAAATGACTGGATTTCATTGTTTTTGACTGCTGTGTAGTATTCTATAGAGTACATGTCCCATAATTTCTTTATCCAGTCTACTGTTGATGGGCATTTGGGTTGGTTCCAGGTCTTAGCAATTGTGAATTGAGCTGCAATAAACATTAATGTGCAGACAGCTTTTTTGTTTGCCAATTAAATTTCCTTTGGGTAAATTCCAAGGAGTGGTATGGCTGGGTTGTATGGTAGGGTTATATTCAGGTTTCTGAGGAATCTCCAGACTGACTTCTATAGTGGCTTTACCAGTTTGCATTCCCACCAACAGTGGGTCAGTGTCCCTTTTTCCCCACATCCTCTCCAGCATCTATTGTTGATAGATTTCTGAATGTGAGCCATTCTAACTGGGGTGAGATGGAACCTCATTGTGGTTTTGATTTACGTTTCCCTGATTGCTAGTGATCTTGAACTTTTTTTCATGTGTCTGTTATCCGTTTGGATTTCCTCTTTCGAAAAATGTCTACTGAGGTCCTTGGCCCATCTCTTAAATGGGTTGTTTATTTTCATGTTCTGGAATTTCTTGATCTCTTTGTAGATTCTTGGTATTAACCCTTTATCTGTAGTATAGTTTGCAAATATTTTTCCCATTCTGTTGGTTGCCTCTTCACTTTCCTGACTGTTTCTTTTGAAGTACAGAAACTTCTCAATTTGATACAATCCCAAATGTAAATTTTGGCTTTGACTGCCTGTGCTTCTGGGGTCTTTTCTAAGAAGTTTTTGCTGGTACCTATATCTTGCAGGGTTTCTCCAATGCTCTCTAATAATTTGATGGTGTCAGGTTGTAGATTTAAGTCTTTAATGCATGTTGAGTGGATTTTTGTGTAAGGTGGAAGGTAGGGGTCTTGCTTCAAGCTTCTGCATGTGGAAATCCAATTTTCCCAGCACCATTTATTGAATAGACTGTCCTTGCTCCAGGGATTGGTTTTGGATCTTTGATCAAATATAAGTTGGTTATAGATGTTTGGGTTGATTTCTGGTGTTTCTATTCTGTTCCATTGGTCTATCCATCTGTTTCTGTACCAGTACCATGTTGTTTTGATAACAACTGCCCTGTAGTATGTCCTGAAATCTGGTATTGTGATGCCTCCAGCTTTGTTTTTGTTGTACAAAATTGCTTTCGCTATTCGAGGTCTCCTGTGTCTTCATATGAATTTCAGAATCATTTTATTCCAGATCTGAGAAGAATGTCTTTGGTATTTTGATTGGTATCGCATTGAATCTATAAATTGCTTTTGGGAGAATGGACATTTTGATGATATTGATTCTTCCAGTCCATGAGCATGGAAGATTTCTCCATTTTTTGGTATCCTCTTCTATTTCTTTCTTTAAGGTTTTGTAGTTTTCATCGTAGAGATCTTTAATGTCCTTGGTTAAGTTTATTCCAAGGTATTTGATTGTTTTTGTAGCTATTGTGAATGGGATTGATCTTAGAAGTTCTTCCTCAGCCATGGCATTGCCTGTGTATACAAAGGCTGTTGATTTTTGTGTATCGAATTTATATCCTGCTTCTTTGCCAAACTCTTTTATGAGTTCCAATAGTCTATTAGTAGAGTTCTTTGGATCCCCTAAATAAAGAATCATATCATCTGCAAAGAGGAATAGTTTGAGTTCTTCCTTCCCAATTTGTATCCCTGTAATTTCTTTTTCTTGCCTAATAGCTCTGGCAAAAACTTCCAGAACTATATTGAATAGCATTGATGATAGAGGTCATCCCTGTCTGGTACCAGATCTCAGTGGAAATGCTTCCAACTTTTCCCCATTCCATAGGATGTTGCCCGTTGGGTTTTTTTTTTTTTTTTTTTTGGCAGGCAGAGTGGATAGAGAGAGAGAGAGACAGAGAGAAAGGTCTTCCTTTTTGCCGCTGGTTCACCCTCCAATGGCCGCTGCGGCCGGTGCATCTCGCTGATCTGAAGCCAGGAGCTAGGTGCTTCTCCTGGTCTCCCTTGCGGGTGCAGGGTCCAAGGACTTGGGCCATCCTTCACTGCCTTCCCGGGCCATAGCAGACAGCTGGCCTGGAAGAGGGGCAACCAGGACAGAATCCGGCACCCCAACCAGGACTAGAACCTGGTGTGCTGGCTTCACAAGGTGGAGGATTAGCCTGTTAAGCCACGGCGCCGGCAACCGTGGGTTTTTCATAAATTGCTTTTATTGTATTGAGGAATATTCCTTCCATATCCAATTTGCTTAGAGTTTTCATCATGAAAGGGTGTTGTATTTTATCGAATGCTTTCTCTGTGTTTATTGAGATAATCATATGGTTTTTCTTCTGCAGTCTGTTAATGTGGTGTATCACATTGATTGATTTATGAACATGGAACCATCCCTGCATACCAGGGATAAATCCCACTTGGTCTGGGTGGATGATCTTTCTGATGTGTTGTTGCATTCTATTGGCCAGAATTTTATTGAGGATTTTTCCATCTATGTTCATCAGGGATATTGGTCTATAATTCTCTTTCAATACTGCATCTTTTTCCGGCTTAAAAATTAAGGTGATGCTGGCTTCATAGAAAGAATTTGGGAGGATTCCCTCTTTTTTTGATTGTTCTGAATTGTTTGAGAAGAATTGGAGTTAGTCCTTCTTTAAATGTCTGGTAGAACTCAGCAGTGAATCCATCTGGTCCTGAGCTTTTCTTTGTTGGGAGTGCCTTTATTACTGATTCAATTTCTTTCTCAGTTATGGGTCTGTTTAGGTTTTCTATGTCTTTCTGGTTCAATTTGGGTAGGTTGCATGTGTCCAGGATTCTATCCATTTCTGATAGATTTCCCTTTTGCTGGCATTCAGGTACTTGTAGTAATTTCTGATGATTCTTTTTATTTCTGTGGTGTCTGTTGTTACGTTTCCTTTTTCATCGCTGACTTTATTGATTTGGGTCTTTTTTTAGTTAGTTGGGCCAGTGGAGTATCAATTTTGTTTATTTTTTCAAAAAACCAGCTCCTCGTTTGGCTGATTTTTTGTAATTTTTTAAATTCAATTCTATTGATTTCTTCTCTGATTTTAATTATTTCTCTTCTACTACTAGATTTGGGTCTGGTTTGCTGTAGATTTCCTAGATCCTTGAGATGAATTGAAAGCTCATCTATTTGGTGCCTTTCCAATTTCTTGATGTAGGCACCTATTGATATAAACTTTCCTCTTAACACTGCTTTTGTTGTATCCCATAGGTTTTGGTATGTTGTGCTGTTATCCTCATTTACTTCCAGAAAATTATTGATTTCTCTTTTAATTTCTTCTATGACCCATTGTTCATTCAGGAGCATGTTGTTCAATCTCCATGTGTTTGCACGTGCTCTAGGGATTCCCGCGTTGCTAATTTCCAATTTCAATCCTTTGTGGTCTGAGAAGCTGCATGGTATGATTCTAATTCTTTTGAATTTGCTGAGACTTGTTTTATGGCCTAGTATGTGGTCAATCCTAGAGAAGGTTCCATGTACTTCTGAGAAAATGTAAAGTCCTTAGATGTAGGATGAAATGTTTTGTAGATATCTGTTAGATCCATTTGGGCTATAGTGTCATTTAAATCTACTGTCTCCTTCTTGATCTGTCTATCTCTGAGAGTGGAGTATTGAAGTCCCCCAGTACTATTGTATTGGTGTCTAAGTCTCCCTTTAAGTCCCTTAACAAGTCTTTTAAATAAGCTGGTGCCCTGTAATTAGGTGCATATACATTGATAATTGTTATATCTTCCTGTTGAATGGATCCCTTAATCATTATATAGTGCCCCTCTTTGTCTCTCCTAATAGTTTTTGTGGTAAAATTTATGTTATCTGATATTAAGATGGCTACTCCCGCTCTTTTTTTCATTTCTGTTGGCATGGTATATATTTTTCCAGCCTTTCACTTTCAGTCTATATGCATCTTTGTTGGAAAGATGTGTTTCTTGTAAGCAACACAAAGATGGGTTTTGTTCCTTAACCCAATCAGCCAATCTGTGTCTTTTAACTGGAAAAGTCAGGCCTTTAACATTCAGTGTGACTATTGAGAAGGAGTAACTTTGCCCTGCCATTTGCCAAAGATATTTTCTAATATATGTTTTGAGATTCCTGTGATCTTTTGCTGTGAGGTTTCCAACCTTTACCTTCTTTCATATTGGTGACCATGTTTCTGTGTTTCTATGTGTAACACATCTTTAAGCATCTTTTGCAGGGCTGGACCAGTGGCGACAAATTCTTTCAATTTCTGTTTGCTGTGAAAGGTCTTAATTTCACCTTCATTCACAAATGAGAGCTTTGCAGGATATAATATTCTAGGCTGGCAGTTTTTCTCTCTTAGTACCTGGGCTGTATCTCGCCATTCCCTTCTAACTTGTAGGGTTTCTGATGAGAAGTCAGCTGTGAGTCTAATTGGAGATCCTCTGAGAGTAATCTGACGTTTCTCTCTTGCACATTTTAGAATCTTT
The DNA here is from genome assembly GCF_033115175.1 of Lepus europaeus. NCBI lineage: Eukaryota > Metazoa > Chordata > Mammalia > Lagomorpha > Leporidae > Lepus > Lepus europaeus. The sequence goes on along the minus strand of NW_026909007.1, from coordinate 155,974 downwards.
TCTTTATGTTTCACTGCGGTGAGTTGATTACGACGTGTCGTTGTGAGGATCTCTTTTGAGCATGTTTACTAGGAGTTCTATGAGCTTCCTTCCACCAACGTGTTGTGGTGAGGATCTCTTTTGGTCATGTTTACTAGGAGTTCTATGAGCTTCCTGTACTAGGAAGGTTACCTTCTCCAAACCTGGGAAATTTTTGCTAGTATCTCACTAAAAATGTCTTCTAATCCTTTCTCCCTCTGCATGCCTTCAGGAACTCCTAGAACCCGAATGTTGGGTTTTTTAATAGTACCCTGTAGATTCCCAACAATACTTTTTAGATTTCTAATTTCCTCTTCTTTTCTTTGGTTTGACTGTATGCTTTCCCTTTCTCTGTGTTCTACGTCCGATATTCTCTCTTCTGTTTTACTGACTCTGTTTTTAAGGCTCTCTAATGTGTTTGTCATTTGATCTATTGAGTTCTTGATTTCATTTTGATTTCTCTTCACTATCACACTTTCCTGTTCTACTAGTTTCTGTGTTTCCTTTTGATTCCTCCTTAAGATTTCATTTTCATGAGAGAGATTTTCTATCCTGTCCAGTAAGGATTTCCGTAGCTCAAGCATTTGTTTTTGAAAACTTCTACGTGTTCTTATCATAAATTTTTTGAAATCCGTATCTTGCATTTCTTTCATCTCATCATCTTCATAATCTTGACTTGGGGTGTCTTGTTCATTTGGGGTTGTCATAATGTCTTCCTGGTTCTTGTTTCCTCGGTTTCTGTGTTTGTTGCTTGGCATTGTGGAGATATTCTTTGGATTCTTCTTCCCTCGCTGTGGTGTTTTTTTCTTGTTATACTATGATTGTATTAAGTGGACTGTCTGTTTTTGATGGAGCCTTAGAGGCTTGAGATGGGTGTGGCCAGAGAGCTCTGTTTGGTTCCTCGGGGTTAAGGGTGTCCCCAAGTTGACACTCCCAGGGTGGCGTGGTAAATCTCTCTTTCTTTCTTTTTATTTTTTTTAATTCCGAAGGGATGTAATTCTGCACAGCTGGGTGGAATTGAAGGTAGTTAGCCTCCGATCTCTGGTTTCTGGTGGTGTAACATTCGCCTGCTGTTTTCCAAAGATCACACAGGGAATCTGTGCTGCCCTCAATGTGGGCTCAAATTCTCCTGCAGTCTCCCACTGGGTTGCCAAGGTTACCAAATTGTAGCATCTCTGGAAAGTACTCACATGAACTCCTTGAGTTCTCTTACCCATTGTCTCTTTTTTCACAGTCTCATTTCATTAGCACCACACATTCACTAGATCCTAATCCCCTGTTATTTCACCCCCCAAGAGTCAGGTTTTTCTGCTTGGCAGAGGGCAGTTGCAGCCCTGAGGTCGTGCCGCTTATGACGTATGTCCAAAATGGCACCTTCTCTTTGTCTTGCTCACCTTTCAGAGGTGAGCGGAGAGAGAGAAACTCATTTCTGTACCAGTCACTTTTTTTTCCTCTCTCTTCTAGTTAGCCTGGTTAACATTCCCCTACAGGGCTTCAAGCCTCATTCCATCTATGCTCCTCCTTTTGATTTCCCGCCAGTGTCTCGGGCTATTGAGGTTCAGCTCACCTCGTGTTGCAGCGCTGGTGCGTTGATTCTGCTACTGGTGTCCCAAGCTGTGGGCTCCCACGCCCTCCACGCAGGTCCACTGTGAATCACTAGTTCCAGAAGAGTTTCCTCTGCTGTTTCTTCCCCAAGTCTTCCTTGAACCTGCAGTATCTCCACTTTTATTAAACTGTCTCTTCGCGAACTATCAGTGTGCTCCCTTCCTATTCTGCCATCTTGCCGCTCTCCCTCTGAAATTTTTTGAAACCCACGCATTTTTTTGTAATACATATTTTTCATATAATGTTTGAAGATCGCACATGTATCATAACAAGTCTTTACAAATCTTTATATTTTTTATATTTTTTGATAGGCAGAGTGGACAGTGAGAGAGAGAGACAGAGAGAAAGGTCTTCCTTTACTGTTGGCTTACCCTCCAATGGCCGCTGCGGCCGGTGCACTGCAGCTGGTGCACTGCGCCAATCTGAAGCCAGGAGCCTGGTGCTTCTCTTGGTCTCCCATGCGGGTGCAGGACCCAAGGACTTGGGCCATCCTCCACTGCACCCCAGGGCACAGCAGAGAGCTGGACTGGAAGAGGGGCAACTGGGACAGAATCCAGCGCCCCAACCAGGTCTGGAACCCGGGGTGCTGGCACTGCAGGTGGAAGATTGAGCTGCGGCGCCAGCCTCCAAACTTTGTGATTGTCTTGTTCCTTTAGTTATTCCTATAAGTTATTTTGTTAGGTTGAAATTAGCCTATTTGAATTAGTGTCAAATCTTATTTGCTGTAACATAAAGAATTCCTTTATGGATAATTAAAGCAATTTTAGTGGTGTGGTCTAAAGAAAAAAACAATATTGCTCAAGCTGTTAACATCAGGGGACTTCTTGCTGACTTCTTACAGTGCCCTGCAGACTGTACATTATTGCACTCTTGAGGATCCAGGGGCTGAAGTCTGACCTGAAGTTATTATAGAGAATGCTCCATGTGCAAAAGTAATAAAAAACCTGAGAAATATAAGTAGCAATAAATGAGAATGCAGAAAAGACTTCTAGAATTGAACTGACCACAAGGTTTGCTGGGATTTTTTGAGCAGGACAGCACTAGGTTGTCTGTATTGGGCACCAGGTATAATCAGTACAGCCTTGTGAAATTAAAAACTCTATGAAGTTTTGCAGAATGGTGTTTGAGACTCACTAATAGGACCCAACCTACAAGGAATGCAGATGAGACAGAGCATCTCTGACCTTAACATTGGCACTGTGATTGGTCATTCTTTACTTTCCCTTTATATTGCTATAGCAACTTTAAAATGCCTTTTGTTTAAAAACCTGAGGAAATGTATGTGAAAAGTGTTTTTGGTAATCTTTTGTTATCTGTAAATTAACCATCTTAAGTTTGTTATAACTTATTGAACCCATGGTACTAGGAACTTGATAGAACTTTGCAGCATTAGAATACAATTTGCTGCTTGCTCAAACCTGAGGGAGTTGGAGCTTACCCAGCATAATTAGGAATGTAGCCTCTATTTGAAGCCTTGGCAAGAACCATAATTTAGGATTGTGGCTGTGTGTCACTGGTAGAACGTGCTGTTCAGTCCTGAGTTTGGACACCTTGTTTGTATATGACAGAAAAACAGCTTTCATAAACTTCCTGGTGGATAAAGTATCCTTTTCACAATCTGGTGGTTTCATTGTTTTTCTTCTAAAGGTTTCATTTTCCCTTCAAGTGCAGGCAGGTTCATTTTATCAAAGCTGGCATTTTCTCTTCTTTAAAGTAAATCTTGAGTATTTGCTAGCGTATATAAAAGCATGTTGTGTGAGCATAATTACAAGGATGAACTGCTTTGCTTTTGAGTAGTAATGGACCAACCCTTGGTGTGATAAGAAACATAGTTTTTATTCTATCTTGTGGTTCAAAGCCTGCTTACCACTGCTCTTGATCATAATCTTAGTCCATTTTATCAAACGGATTTAGAGTCCAGCGCACCTTTTTATCCACCATCTCTCTGAAAAGCAGTGGGAGATAAAGCAAATTTTTAAATATTTATGTATTTATTTGTGAGGTAGATTTACAGAGGTCTTCTGTCCACTGGTTTTCTCCCCAAATGGTTACAATGGCCAGAGCTGAACCGATTCAAAAGCTGGAGCCAGGTGCTTCTTTGAGGTCCCCTACATGGTTTCAGAGGCCCAAGAACTTGGGCTATCTACCGCTGCTTTCCCAGGCCATAAGCAGAAAACTGGATTGGAAGAATAGCATCTGGGACACGAACCTGCACCCATAAGGGATGCTGGCACCGCAGGCGGAAGCTTTATCTACTTTACCACAGTGTTGGCCCACAGAGCAAGTTTTTAAGTCAGAGCATTTGATTCTCATTCTGCATTCTGAGAACAAAACTTAATTTCTCCCTGCCCTAGTTTCGTTTTCTATGAAAACCAAAGTACTTCTTAGAGAGTATTCGTGAGTGTAAGTGATATGTAATGCTCCTGAGAAGCTTAAAGCATATACGTGATGACCTCTTTAGGCTTAACAGTGATTTAAAAATGTTTCTGAAAGGACATCATGTTAAGTGAAAATAAGCCAGAGATTTAATAATGATTTAAACATGTTTCAAAAGGATAGGATGTTAAGTGGAACAGGCCAGACAGATAAATACTTCCCATTATCCCTCAGAAGTGGAAGCTAAAAACCTCCGTTTGAATACAAAATGATGTTTACTCGAAGATGGGTGGTGGGGATAGAGGGAGTTGGATAACACACACCAAATCAGAGTTTGATCAAAAACCCCATCACTGGTGTTCAGGCATGGCTGGCTGACTGTATTTCACAGTAACCCATTATGGGTTACATGAACAAGCAGGATAGGGCTGTTTCAGGACTCCAGTATCCAAAAAGTGGTATTGGTAAAGGAATGTTGGTTACCCTGATTTAATCAGTAGACATTGTATATGCGTTTGGAAATGTCACATTGTAGCCCATAAATATGCATGATTATTATTAACAATAAATTAATGTCAAAATTCAAGGGTTTTTAAAAATATTTTTAAATATTTATTTATTTGAAAGTCATAGTTACACAGAGAGAGGAGAGACAGAGAGAGAGAGAGAGAGAGAGAGAGAGGTCTTCCATCTGCTGGTTCACTCCCCTATTGGCTGCAATGGCCCGAGCTGCGCTGATCAGGAGCGAGGAGCCAGGAGCTTCCTCCGGGTCTCCCACGTGGGTGCAGGGGCCCTCTTCTACTGCTTTTGCAGGCCATAGCAGAGAGCTGGACCGGAAGCAGAGCAGCCAGGTCTTGAACCGGCGCCCATATAGGATGCTGGCGCTTCAGGCTAGGAAGTTAACCCACTGTGCCAAAATGCCAGCCCCTAAAAGATATTTTTGAAAGGCATAATTACAGAGAGATGGGGAGAGCGAGAGACAGAGAGAGAGAGAAAGAAGGAGGGAAGGAGGGAAGGAGGGAGTGGGGGAGGTAGGGAGGAAGAGAGAGGTATCTTCCATCCTCTGGTTCACTCCTCAAATGGCTGCCATGACTGGAGCTGGATGCATCTGAAGCCAAGAGCCAGGAGCCAGGTTTCTCATTAGGGGTTGCAGGAACCCAAGAGTTGGGCCATCCTCCTCTGCTTTCTCAGGCACATTAGCAGGGCGCTAGATTGGAATTGGAATACTAGGAATCAAACTGCTGCCTATATGGTATGCTGGCAGGAGTCAACACTACAGCACAGCGCTCGCCCCTAAGTCTTTTGTTTGTTTTGTTTTCGCTTTTAATTCTTCCTCTGGCTTTATCCCTGAGCAGAATGTGATTTACTTGTCCCTAAAGTGTGCACATTACAAAATTTATGATTTAGAAAGTGGAAGTTGAGAAAAAGAAAATGGAAGTTACACCTCAGTTCTGTTTGGAGATGTCCGAAGCACTGTTGACAGTTTTGTGTGCCCTTTTACAGGTACTTTCCCTGCATTAATAAAAGTGTGTGTTTGTGTTTGTGTGTGGAGGGGTATTTGTATGTGACAGTGCTCACATGCACATAGAAATGACTTTGTGCAGAACTGTGCTCTTAATAGGATGGTTTTCCATCTTCCCTTTTATACTTGCCAGTATAGTAATTGTTGTATCATTATAAATATATAGATTTAATTCTCTTCAGTGACTGTATAAGATTACATTGTATTCCAACATAAGTGGTTGCTATTTTGTATGAGAATTCTGATTTTTCACCATTAAAATAATACTGCAGTGAGAAACCTGGAATATCCATACCTGAGCATTCCTGGAACTGCTGTTTTGATGACCTGTGTTATTTGAGAATCACTAGCTCAAGTACAGTCCTGTTTAAAATGTTGCTAGGTCCTTCTAAATTATCCTCCAGGGTTGCCTCCATCTACACTTCCACAAACAGTGAGGTAAATCTCCTGTGCTTTCCATCAACACCAGGTTTTGATAATTCACATTCCTTTCAGTGATGCCTCTCTGCTTTAGCACAAGACATCTGGAAGGGGAGAGCTGCCCTTCCATCACTGCCTGTTGGCACACCAAGGGCAGTCAGTGTAGAGGAGTCTGTTAAAGCTAACAGGGAGGTGAGCATCTCCAAAGCTAGAAACAGAGGTGTTTGGCTTCCATTCCTGTTTATTAATTGAGATAATGTTTATTGAAAGCTGTTACTGGCCGGGGACCCTGGGAATAGCATGGTAAACAAGACCATGCTCTGCCTTCACAAGCTTGCATTCTAGAGTGGGTTAGCCTTGAACACATCCAGTAGGATATAATGTCAAGTATGGTGAAGACTTCAGATGAAAAATAAAGCAGAGAAAAGGACAAGGGAGGAGGTGTGTGTGGGGAGACCAGGTGCAGGAGAGGATGCCACTCGGATGGTCTTGGAAGGTTCTCTGCTGATGGGTCTCTTGAATAGAGACCCACGTGCAGTAAAGCCTGAGCCCCACTGATAACCTGTATAAGGCCCCATCCAGCTGGGTCTGGCAATAGCAAGTACAGAAGGCCTGAGAAAAGAGCCAGTCAGGCAGGTTCCAGAAGAAGCCGGGGAGCTGCACTGACTTTGGATTTGCTAGAGGGAGATAATTGAGCTACTTACTTTCTTTGTCAAATGCCATGTTCAGGAGAATGAAACGGTGAACCGCATGTGTGTGTCTTTGAAAGAGTGATGCTGCTCATGTACAGTAACACTTGAACCACTAGAATGCAGCATCTTAACCACTGGACAGCAGGTCTCTGTCAGCATTCTGTAGAATGAAGTGGCGTTGCATGCCAGCTCTCTTACTACCACAAGGCTGACTGTTGAAATTTACACAGGTGTTGAACAGACCTCGGCACCTTCAGTGTGGAAAAGACTAGAGCAGTGCACTCTTGTGCCTGACTGCCCTTCGTTCTGCCTCTTTGTGTTGTACATCATTAAATGTGCTTTCAAAGCTCTGGTGCTCACAGCTGAAAATAAGTAGGTTTGGGGGACAGTCACAGACAGCACTGTCCACTCAGCAGGTCAGGTAGTTTCTCCTTAACCATTGTACCAAATGCCCTACTCCACCCATTATTAACTCTCGTCCTTTCAGAGTTATTAGCTGTGTTATAAAATTTCTAGATTTCTGGGTGGTTTTGTCAATCTTAAAGTAAAAAATAAGAACATTGGTTGCCAGCATTGTGGCTTAGGTGGTAAAGCCACCACCTGTGATGCCAGCATCCCATATGGACACTGATTCAAAGTCCCAGCTAAACTTCCAATCCAGCTCTCTGCTAACGCACTTGGGAGGGCAGCACAAGGTAGCCCAAGTGCTTGGGCTGCTGCATCCATGTGGGAAAGCCAGAAGAAGCTCCTGGCTCTTGGCTTCAGTCTGGCTCAGCCCTGGCCATCGTGGCCATTTAGGGAGTGAACTAGTGTATGGAAGACCTCTCTCTTTCTCTGTCTCTCCCTCTCTTTCTGTAAGTCTGCCTTTAAAATATATGAAATGTTTTTAAAAAACAACCTTTAAGCATTCAAAGAAAGCCTCAAGTAGAAAGAAAAAGAATCTTGCTGACCCACAGTACTCACTGACCTAAAACCTTGCCTGAAAATTTTGTTGAAGTTTGCTGATAAAGTGTTCACCAGAAATGACACATACTGACTTGTGTGAGGTGAGCTGGTAGATATTCTTGAAACTGTAAAAATCACTTCTGCTAGTTTTTACACGATGTACCTGTTATACTCTTGAGCTACTCGAGAGCTGTTGGGTAGAGATGTTATTACTGGCAAAGTGGTCACACTGCACAGCTCCCGTGGGCACCATTATACTCTTTGAGTGGCATTTCCAGGGCTGGTGCTGTGCACACCTGGGATGTCTTGCCCACAGGTGGTGTGGTATCTGCACAATGTCTGCATGATGGTTCTCTTTTCATTTAGATGGTTGGCAGGGTTCTGTTAGTACACAGTCTCTCAACTTGTGGTTTTTCAATATTGCTCACTCACATGTTTTTGAGTCCCTTCGGGGGTTTGGGTACATTTGTGGCCCTGAGGGCTTGCCCACTTTTCTAGAGACAAGGATAGGCCTGACTTTGCCTCCTGGAACTTCCTCTGAGTTAGAAACCTCTTAGAGTTATTGTACATCCTTGAAATTTTGTATTTAATGGTGGATCTTTAAGCAGAACAATCTTATAAACATAGTACAGCAGACATAGACTTATTTTTATTATTCTATTTTTATTAAAGAGGAGGGAGTAAAGTATTATTGGTCAGTGCACATGGTGCTTAATGTGGAATCTGGAGGTAGAGATGGTGTTTTCTTACTTATATATAGTTTATGATTTCCAATTATCGCCAAGAGGTAAACACTAAATTTAGGTCTAGACTGTGGTTCTAGCTGGTATGCCTCTGTTTTAAATTTCATCTCACATCTGTTTAGCATCAAGATTTCCAGCTTTCCAAGGCTGGCCACAAACTTAAAGCAAGCGTCTAAACCAATTGTTAGAGGAAAAGATACAGCAATGGTAACGATGATGCTAAATCAATCATCTGTGTGATATCTTTCACCTCATCATCTAATTGAAATATCTTTGTTTTCTTGTTTACTGCAATGAAAATAATTCTGACTTACCGAAACTATGCATTTGCATTCCTTCCACATATGAGACAATCAATTTCTGAATCATTGGGCTTCTAAAATTCTGTGGGTAGGGGCTAGTGTAGTGATGCAGGGGGTTAAGCCACCACCTGCAATGCCAGCATCCCATACTTGTTTTCTTTCTGTAATCCAGAGGTTGAAAACCAACCACCACTCTGAAGACATGAGTCGTATGAAAGCAATTTCACTTTATTTAACACTCTCAGGAGAAAAAGCAGATGAGTGTATACGGTACCTAAAGAGAAAAACTCTGTCAAATTTTAAATGGAATGGTGGAATAAATTCCATGACAAAAGTGAAACAATCGACCTGTGGCCCCAACACACTGGAGCCTGGCCTTGCTTCCTACTTGGGACAGAAAGTAAGAGCTCAGGAGAAGCCTGGAGCCATACCCCCTGTGCAGGCCTGTGCAGGCTTGGTCTTTGTTTTCTGACTGGACAATCAGAACTGATGCATGCCATTGAATTCTGAGTTTATAAAAAGGGTGCTCAGTGCTGCTGTTTCCCTTTTCTCTTCTTGGTGTCCAGCGATGTGGAATTCTTCATTGGAACGTGTGCTAAGCCCTGGCACTAAGAATAAGGAAGGGAGCAGCCAAGAGCGACACTGCAGGAAGGGCCGGGCTTCTGGTCAGGGGAGTGGCAGTGGATTCCACAGGACCCTCAGGTTTGACCATCCTTGCCTGGTGAGTCTTCTTGAAATGTTTGTGCTTATCATATGCCGGCCTGGACAGAGGCAGGGGACACTTGGGCCTTCAGGAGTCAGGGGGAAGGAAGAAAAATTGTGTATTATATTATACGTTAGAAATTGAATGCTATATTTTACATTATAAATTTTTATTATGTAAGTTTCATATCATATGTTCTAAATAGATTTTAAATTGTGTATTGTAAAACGTACATGTGCTTGGAGATATCACCTACAGTTCCAGGAGGTGTGAGCCTGCCTGGCTGAATTCTGATGCCAGGATGGGTGAACCAGCAGGTGAGTCATCTTCTTTTGGGTGGGCAATTAAGATGCCCAGTGACTGTGTTAATTTCCAGGTCTCTTGCTTTATTTTCTGGGTTTATAGTTCTACTTAGTGTATAGGAGCTGAGAAAATGGATCTGGTCCTCCAGAAAGGAAGTTTCTGCTCTCCGGATTTGCTTCCTGTTTTTCCTAATTTGCTAAGATAGCTTATCTCAGTTGGCATTGAAGGTTCTGCCACACAGCAGTGATAGCATTGAGTGGTAAACCCAAAAAGATGGTTGTATATTGTTGTTATTGCCCCACTGAAATCTGATGCTATCCAGTGTTTCCCTAATTTTATGAAAAAGTTCCTGAGGAATACATTGTTATATTGTGTTAATGAATGTGGTTATGTGGGGAGACATATCATGTAAAATTTACATGTCCCAGTCATATTATTGCATTAACTAGGAATATGGGGACTCTGTTTATCATCAGAAGCACCTAGATCAGAGGATGGCACCGGAATTTGTAGAAGTCAGCATTACTTTCTAAGTATATTTGTTTCAGTTATAAAACTATAAGGTTCTGAATAACTCAATACAGGTTCTTTTTACTTCTGAATTAGATTTTGAAATATGAGATATTGAAATCATTTGGATTATGATATGTTTAGAGCATTTTAGGTCTGAGAAGGCAGGGGCATTGTTTCTGCATAGTATCCACAATGGTTGCCATATAATTAGTTCTAAAACTTTGGTTGATGAAATGAAATTCTTATTTGTTCTTGTGTTTTAAACAACACAGAATTTCAAAATCTGTAGGTATTGTGTTTTGTGGTTTGGTTCTTACAGTATGTGGTGAATTAAGTCTCCCCTCCTTCTGGCTAGCAGTTACTTGTGTTGACACCCAAGGATCATTCCTTGAACCTCATCTAATGAGATGCTGACCAGTAACTACTCAGAAACAGCCCCTTGGTACAAGTCCTCATGGCTGTTCCAGTTTCCTCATTATCCACTCTTGCTGTTCCTGTTAGTGCTGATTGTTCAGATCCAGAAGTTGAAATGACCCCATGTTAAGTCTAAGCGTTTGTTCTCACTGGTCTTCCCATCCTAGACAGCCTTATCTCTGTACCGTGTTTCAGGAAGGTCTTGGCTTTTTCTCCCATCATTAGCTAGACCTGTTTATATTGCCCGTGGTTTTCTCCTTTTGGCTATTTTCAAACTGGATTCCTTGATTCCATAATTCTTTTCCCTCACACACAACACACCAAGAAAAATCTGTTCTTTTGTTTTCTCATGCTCCCCATCCACAGATGTTCTCTGATAACAATCACCAGGCATCTCAAAGGCTGGCTGGTCCCTGCACCCTTCTCAAAGCCACTCGAATATGTGATTCTTTGCTTTTCGCTTTTATGTCTCAATTCTGTCACCTTTTCCACACCTCTGCTCATGTGACCACCATTAAACTTTAGCATCTCCCACAAAAATCCTAGGCTAGCATCTACTAGTGCACTACAAATAAGAAGTTAAAATATAGATGCTTTCTGGGGAAATTCCAAAATTAGAGTGGTTTATGCCAAGCATCTTAAGATGCTTTTTCTGTTTAACTAAAGTCACATCTAAGGGGGAAAACTAGATGCAGAGTTTGCTACAAACGATGCCTTTGTTTCACCTTTATACAATTTTGTTTGTGAGTTATGTAGGCCTCAATAATTATGAATGGGAAAACTAAAACTGACTTGCAGTTCAATATTGGAAATATTTTGAAGCTTTTCTACTGAAGTGCTGTAGTGAGAGAACAGGCATGGAGTCCAGGAAATCCTTCAATGAATTGGTATATGTGTAGTTTTCAGAGTGCAGCTTTCAAAGACATTTAAACTTTGTAAACATTTTCTTACATATGATGTTAAATTTCAAATTGCTGCTCTAACGAACACTGAGCTCTATGTGATTGGTAACCCCCCTACCCTATTGAATCACCTTGGTTGATTTTCCCACCTGATTACTGTGGAAGATGGCATGTGAGTGTCAAATAGGGAAAGAATGATTTTTTAAGATTTATTTATCTATTTGAAAGGTAGAGCTACACACAACACAGGTAGGGGCAGAGAGAGAGAAAGAGATAGATCTTCGATCTGCTGGTTCACTCCCCATAGGGCCGCAGTGGCCAGAGCTGAGCTGATATGTAGCCAGGAGCCCGGAGCTTCTTCTGGGTCTCTCACGTGGGTGCAGGGGCCCAAGCACTTGGGACATCTTCCACTTTCTTAGGCCATATCACAGAGCTGGATCAGAAGTGGAGCAGTGGGGACTCAAACCAGCACTCTTATGAGATGCCGGCACTGCAGGCAGAAGCTTTTCCTGCTCTGCCACAGTGTCGTCCCCATGAAATATTCTTGTGGTAGACTAATGTTCATGGTGTATAGCCCTCTGCTCTGTGCAGGTAGAATTTGAGTAATTCTTGGCAGACCCCTGTATTTTGAGGTACATAGAGATAACATGATAAATGTAATGGGATCCACAGTTTTCCAGTAAAATATCTCATGATATCTGCTGGGGTCCTGCCATTCATGAAAATGGGCTGTAAAGCAACCTGAACAGTGAATACATTGCCACCTATTGATCCAGTGAAACAAGTCCAGAGTGAGCACCTCTAACCCTGGCAGAGGCTACACCCCTGGTGACTAAGATGCTGTAGATCTGTGCTGCTACTCATTCCACGAAGAAGGCCCTGCCATACTGCTGTGAGCATCCTGGCTTAATATTTTGGTATTGTCATGTTTTGGTTTGTTCTTCAACTTAAATACACGGAATCTCCATTTGGTTTGTATATTTCATCTTGCAGTTTTCACAGGTAAATTTCTTTTTTAATAATTTTTATTTATATAAAGGTGAACAGATATCATGTATTTCATATACAGAGGTTGAGGAGTGTGGTGATACTTCCCACCTTCCCCTCCTCCCCCCAGCATCCTGCCCTCCTTCCTCCTTCCTTTCTTGTGATTATAAAATGAACTGAAAGAATGTCATCGTGAAAATTAAAAGAAAGTGTAAATTCTAAACCTTGACAGAACTAACTCCATAATGTGTAGCTCCTAGTAGGAACTGAAAATGCAGATTGTGTTGTTTAAAAATTGTCATGCATTTAAATATGGAAACCCTAGGAATTTAGGTTGAGTTTAGGTGAGAAACTACCATGGTGCCTCCCCAAGCATGTGTTCTGTAAACATAATGTGCCCACAACCAAGTATTGCTTTGAACCAAGGGCCATAGTGGTCACCTGTGATGGGAAATGGAAGGCTTTTTAGGGCAGTGAACCTGAGGACTGTGACCAAGACCTGTCCCAGTGAGTCAGTGAGAGCTCAGACTGTGCACTGGCCCCATCTTCCTATCAGACTTCATTTACGAAGCACAAATTCAAGTTAAATTCAGTAAGAATTTCGACAGCAGGGAGTATATTCTTTAGAGTTTGGTACAGTTGCAGTGTCACTGGTCACATCCTGATGAAGCAGGCCCTGCATTTTCAGTTCCATGGTTTAGTTGGGCTAATTCTCAACCTGCCTGTAATATGTAACTGTGTTACATGCACATAGGAATGTACACCCATTGGTGGGAGAATAGCATGTAGTAATTTATAATTCTCATTTCACTTTTCACTTTCCTGGTTTCCTTTAGATACACTTCCTTTCCTTTTCTATTTCTGAGTTTTCAGTTTGAGGGAGGTGAGATGACAGTGTAATATGTTACTTGGATATTGTCTTAAATATTCTCTTGATAGAATTCTCAAATCTGTATTTTCAAGATATAAACTGCCTGAAATTTAGTTTAGTCAAGCTCATGAATTTTTTTTAAGATTTATTTATCTGAAAGTCAGAGTTACACAGAGAGAGAAGGAGAAGTGGAGAGAGAGAGGTCTTTCATCTGCTGGATCACTCCCCAGTTGGCCGCAATGGCCAGAACTGTGCTGCTCTGAAGCCTGCAGCCAGGAGCTTCCTCCAGGTCTCCCACGTGGGTACAAGGGCCCAAGGACTTGGGCCATCCTTTACTGCTTTCCCAAGCCATAGCAGAGAGCTGGATCGGAAGTGGAGCAGCCAGTACTTGAACCGGTGCCCATATGGGATGCCAGTACTGCATTTGGTGGCCTCACCTGCTACGCCACAGTGCCAGCCCCAATCATGAATGATTTAAAAATCATTGCTGTCCCATGAAGCCTACCAAAACCCCACAGTATTAACCTAAGTTCCTTAATTTTTATTTGCATTTTAATTATAGGGACCTATTTTTGCATGTTTTATTTTCCAGCCTTATTACAATATAACTGAGAAACAAAAATTCTATATATTCAAGGCACGCAATGTGTGTTTTGATATGAGTCTCATCTTTATAATGCTTTTCCACACAAACCTTTCGGCTCTGCTGGTACTTACAGTACACTATGAAAGGATAGTACAATGAAGCTACTTAACAAATTTATCATTCTTACAGTGTTTTTTAATTTTTTTATTTATTTATGTGTTTTTCCAGAAAGCTTTTCTTTAAGGTTTACATACTTCATGCAATCATTCAGTACAGCTTTAGCAGCATAGTAATTCTTCCTATGATACCTGCTCACTCATTTATACCCCTGTCCTTTTTGTAGTGATTTTTAAGAACATTGACCTAGGAAATTACAAGTTCAGAATATAGTGTGAACTGGTTACCCACTCCTCCACCTGTGGTGCCGGAATCTCATATGGGCGCCGGGTTCTAGTGCCGGTTGCTCCTCTTCCAGTCCAGCTTTCTTCTGTGACCTGGGATGGCAGTGGAGATTGGCCCAAGTGCTTGGGCCCCTGCACCTGCATGGGAGACCAGGAGGAAGCATCTGGCTCCTGGCTTCGGATCGGCGCAGCGCCGGCTGTAGGGGCCATTTGGGGAGTGAACCAACAGAAGGGAGACCTTTCTCTCTGTCTCTCTCTCAGTGTCTATAACTCTACCTGTCAAATAGAAAAAAAGAAAGGCAGGAAACAGAGAAAGAGAGTAAGACAGAGACAGAGAGAGAGAGAGATGACGAGGGATAAACATCTCATGCATTATTTCACTCCTCAAATGTCCTCAGTGGCAGGGCTGGCCCCAGGTCTCCCACTTTGGCACAGGGGCCCAAGTCATGGGGTCATCTTCTAGTGCTTTCCCAGGCACATTAGCAGGGAGGTGAATAGGACGTGGAGCAGCTGGGACTCGGTGGCAGTCCAGGTGGAGGCTCAAGCATTTACACCCCAGCTCCAGCACCATAACCATATATTTGTATCTTTTGACTAACATCTCTTCATTTTCCTGCTCCCAGTTCATCACAAACACCATCCTGATCTCTGACTATGTTAGTTTGACTTTTGTATATTCCACATGTAAGTGTGCTCATGTAGTGTTTCTTATTTCTGTGTCTTGCTTCACTCCTTGTAATGTTCTATAGTTCCATGCTTTTGGATCCATCTTGTGACAAGTAGTAGTATTTCCTTTCTTTTTAGGTTTGGCGAGGATTCCACTGTGTGTGTATCCCATTTTTCCTTATGGGTCCGTCAACAAACATTTGGGTTATTTCCGTATCGTGAAATTGTGAATGATGCTGAAGTGAATGTGGGGGTGCAGACAGTTCTTTGAGATGGTGATTTTCTTTTGGATTCGTGGCTAATAAAAGTTGTTCCTTTTTTAATTTTCTTGGAGGAACTTCATATTGCTTTTCCGAATGGATGGTGCAATTTACATTCCCTCCAATACTGTATGTTCTGTTTTCTCTACATTGTGCCCAATACTTGTTATCTTTTAACTTTTTAATAGTAGCTGTTTAACAGATATGAGATAATAAACATTGTCATCTTGATTTGCATTTTGCTGATGATAGCAATGTTCAGAACTTTTTCACATACCCAGTGGGTACATCGTCTGTCTTTGTTGGAAAACATTGATTCAGTCCTTTGTACTTTTTTAATTGTATTCTTTGCTTCTTAGTGTATGCATTCCTTGTATTACTCCCTTGATCACACATATGGTTTGCTAATATTTTCTCCTATTCATTGGTTTGCCTTTTCATTTCATTGATCTTTGCTTTACTGCTTTACTAGTTGTAGTTTCATTTTCTTTTATTTGTTTTTACTCTCTGTGTTTAATTGTTAACACATAAGCGACCACTCTTGAGGCTAATGTCAAGGAATTTTCTATTTTATAAATTGTAAGTGTTCAGATCTTCTGTGTGGACTTTCAGTTCATTTTGAGTTGATTTTAATATGTGGTGTAACAATGATCCAGTTTCAGTTTTGGACATGTGGTTATCCAGGTTGCTTCTGCCTCAGATGTGGGCCTTTATGTCCAGTGACTGCATGTTTGGTAACCCTGGTGGGCCAGGGTTCCCAGTGTCTTCATTTGTATCCATTAAACCAGATGCTGTGGTTGGAGTTAAGCAGGAGCTTGGCATGTGTGGTGATTGGGGAGTAGGAGACCATGCAGTAATGGGGTCAAGACAGGGGACTGTGGCCTCCTGCTCTGGAAGCCAGGGCTATATGAAGGTATGTCAGGAAGTTTTTTGAAGGGTAGACATTTGGCAATAGTGGGAAAGACAATTCTCAGGATACCAATGGCAGCCAGTGATGGCTTAAGTAGTTGGATTCTTGCTACCACATTGGAGACCATCCCAGCTTCAACCTGGGTCAGATCAGCCCTGAGTATTTTGGGCATTTGGGTAATGAACTACTAGATGGGTGGTATCTCTCTCTCTCTCTCTCTCTCTCTCTCTCTCTCTCTCCCTTCCCCCCCCTTTTTCTCCCTCCCCCTTATTGATTCTATGTTTTGCTTTTGAAACCAATTGCAATACTAAAACTAGGTGGAAAAATGGATACGGATGATTATCACAGTAACATTAGATTATTGAGTAATTTCCTAGAATCACACAGGTGGATGTGTGTAGCTCACAGTGATCCATTATATCTGTTGTTAGAAAATGAAATAAAGGAGCTTAAGGCTCTGTCCTTAAAATAATGTCAAAAGATTAATGTAGATTTGATCAGTACAAATTTTATATTAGTACTGAAATGTCACACTAGCCCATAAATATGTACAACTCTTGTTGATAAAATGTAAGTAAAAACAGCAACATGTTACTTGGTATATAAAGTTAAGGGGTTTAAATGATTAATGTCATAACTAATATTATGGTATTTGAAAATGGTTAATTAAGACAAGCAAAACCAGAGCCTGTAAATAACTGAACTGTTCTTTCTTGTCATGCTCAGTCGAAAGGCTACTATGCTGTGTTTTAAGTTGGTGACGGATATTTATTTTAGATTGTTTCCTTTAATCAAGAAAAATGGTAATATGTTTTCATGTGTATGTGAAATTGAATAGCGTCAGAGCAATACAATGTGTACAAGATAAGCTGTTTTTCATATTTGGGATTTTACTGTTTTTTGAGAATCACTACAGCGGCATTTCAATTTGCACACTGTTGTTAACGAACCAAAAATTTAAAAAGTGAGGGCTTCCAAATGGTAGAGTTAGAAACGTGCCAGGGGATTCCAATTCAGTCCCATCAAGGTGGCATGTACCAATGCCATCTAACTAGTCCAAGTGATCAATTTCAGTTCACAACTGATCACACTGATAGGTCTAAGATTCGAATGGATCACACAAACAAGACTAGTGTCTGCTAATACTAACTGTTAGAATTAAAAAGGGAGAGAACGATCCAACATGGGAAGCGGGAGACACAGCAGACTCATAGAATGGTAGATGTCCTAAACAGCACTCTGGCCTCAGAATCAGCCCTTAAGGCATTTGGATCTGGCTGAAGAGCCCATGAGAATATTTTAGACATGGAAAGCCAAGACATTCTGGCAAAAAGAAAAAAAATCTCTGCGAGTGAGATCCCCAGTGGGAAAGAATGGGCCATCAAAGAAGGAGGTACCTTTCTCTGAAGGGAGGAGAGAACTGCCACTTTGACTATGACCTTATCTAAGAAAGATCAGAGTTGGCGAACTCAAAAGGCTTCCATAGCCTTGGCAACTCATGGCAAGAGCCTAGGGTGATTACTGAAGCCATAAACAAGGGTGTCAAATTGTTAATTCAACAATAGGAGTCACTGTGCACTTCCTCCTCATGTAGGATCTCTGTCCTTAATGTGTTGTCCAATGTGAATTAAGGCTATAATTAGTACTCAAACAGTATTTTAGACTTTGTGTTTCTGTGTGGCTGCAACCTGTTGAAAGCTTTACTTAATATATATTAAATTGATCTTCTGTATATAAAGATAATTGAAAATGAATCTTGATGCAAATGGAATGGGAGAGGGGAGGGTTGCAGGTGGGAGGGAAGCTATGGAGGTGAAAATCCATTGTAATCCGTAAGTTGTACTTTGGAAATTCATATTTATTAAATAAAAGTTTAAAATAAATAAATAAATAGGTAATGAAAATGCAAAAAATAAAATAAAAAGTGAGGGATTGTCATTCTTTTTAAATCTTTTATTTTTTAAATAGTGTATTTTTTACTTTACCTCATGAGAGCTTTATAGTCCACTCAATAAAGAGTTCCACTAGTAATGAAGAATATAGGCAAGGGCAATAAAAATAATCAAACAATAAATGTCCTGTCTTTATGATCAGTTATAAACTGAAACTGATCATTTTGACTAGTAAGATGGCATTAAGTATCATAGGGATCACATCAATAAGACCAAGTGTCTGCTGATAATAATAGATAGACTTAAAAAAGGAGAGAATGATCCAACATGGGAAGCAGGCCACGTAGCAGACTCATAGAATGACAAATACCCTAAGCAGCACTCTGGCCTCAGAATCAGCCCTTAAGGCATTCGGATCTGGCTAAAAAGCCCATGAGAGCATTTCAAGCATTGAAAGCCAAGACGCTATTGCAAAAAAATCACCCACATGAAAGATGTCTGAGAATGAGATCCCAGGGAAAAGAAAGGGCCGCCAAAGAGGTCAGTACCTTTCTCTGAAGGGAGGAGAGAACTTCTTCTTTGATTATGGCCTTGTCTAAATAATGTTGGTATTTGTGGACTCAAGGAGCTTCCATAGCCTTGGCAGCTCAAGACCAAGAGCCTAGGGTGATCACTAATGTCAAATATAAGAATGTCAGTTGTTAAATCAACAACAGGTGTCACCGTGCCCTTGCTTCCCATGTAGGACCTCTGTCCTTAATGTGTTGTGCTATGAGAATTAACGGTAAAACTAGTCTTCAAACAGTACTTTAAACTTTGTGTTTCAGTGTGGGTGTAGTCTGTTGAAATCTTTACTTAGTATAGAATTGATCTTCTGTATATAAAGGTAATTAAAAATGAATCTCAATGAAGAATGGGATGGAAGACAGAGTAGGAGTTGGGATGGTTTGTGGGTGGGAGGGCAGTATGGGGGGAAGAACTGCTATAATCCAAAAGTTGTACTTACAAGGTTTTGTTGATGAAATCAAAGGTTTCTATAAAAATGTCTACCACACTCATACACAGTAAATTTTAAAACAATCATTCTTAAGAATTTGTTTGAAAAAGATATAAAACAAAGTTTCACAGAACTGTATTTGCAGCAATACTGGTACACACAGGCATTAGTTTCTTTTCTGATTTTCTTTTGTTGTTGTCTGATTTTTTTAAAAGAAAATTTTAGCTCCCATGTATAAAGGGGAACATCTAGTATTTGTCTTTCCATGTCAGGATAGTTTCAATGAGCATGACGTCTTCCAGTTGCAATGATTTTGATACTAATAACAGAATTTCATTTTTTTAGTACTGTAATATTCAATTCTACGTATATGCATCCAATTTTGCCAGCACCACTTACTGAATGAATTATACTTTTTCTCCACTGTATAGTCTGGGCACTTTCATGAAAAATCAATTGGCTCTACCTGTTTGTATTAATTAATTAATTAATTAATTTCCACTGTCATGCTGCTTTGATTGCTATAGCTTTGTAGTAAGCTTTGAAGTCAGGTATTCTTATGCCTCCAAGTTGATTTTTTTTATTTTGCACAGGATCATTTTAGCTATTCTTGATATTTTGTGATTTTTTAAGGGAATTTAGGATTATTTTCTCATTCTGTAAAAAATGCCATTGGTGTTTGATAGGAATTTTATTTATTTTGTAGGTTGCTTTAAGTAATATAGGTATTTTGATTATACTAATTCTTCTAATCCATGAGCAAGTGATATTTTTCCATTTTGGGAGTCATTGATGATTTATTTCTTCAGCATTTTAGAATTTTTATTGTAGATATCTTTCACTTAATTGGTTGCATTTATTCCTAAATGTTTTATTTTTGTCCCTATTGCATATGGGATTAATTTTTAGATTTCATTTTTGGCAAGCTGGTTATTAGAATATAACAAAGCTACTGTTTCTGTATGTTGATTTGTAACCTGTAACGTCACTGAATTGGTTTTTCATCTTGACCCATTTTTTGGTGGAGTGTTTAGATTTTTCCGTGCACAGCATCATGTATTCTACAATGTTGTTGAATTCAGTTATTGTTAATAGTTGTGTAGAGGAATATGTAATGTCAAAAAGGCTTAAAGGTTACCTGTGGAAAATTACTCTGTCGTTTGCCATGTGGGAATTAGAGTAGTACCTGGTAGACTTGTGGACTACCATTGCTAATGGTGCATGCACCCAGACAGCTTCCAGTGGGCTGCCTCTATGGTCCTCCAGGGCTCATGGTCTGTTAACAGGATCTGGCTGGCCTTCAGTTGTCACCTAACATCCACCTGTGACACTATGTTGAGGACATTGTTTCAACTGATAATCAAGAGGAGGAGGATAAATGGGCCTCGAACATCAGCAACTGACTTCTTGACTGAGTGGGTGTGGACTTTAGTTCCATAGGAGATGAGAGCTTGCAACCTCAATATTTTGGTTTATCACTGCTTTCCGTGTCCCTCCACAGACTCCCAGTGAGACAGTGAGGCTTCTTAAGAGAAGGCCTATACTCAAGGTTGTGTGCAGAGTGTTGCTGGCAGCAGCATCCAAGTAACATGGTCTCATGGGATCATTTCAGACATTTGTACCTCCACCTCGGTAATGCAGAGTCTTGTGTGCTGTGGGATGGTGAGTCTAGATGCACCAGATAACTGCTGGCTGCCCCTCACATGCTGCCAAGTACCACCCAGGACATGGTTAAGAAAGTTGATGCCTCATCTGCAACTGGCTCAGATGGTGAAGTGCCGTATCTCAGACACCAACGAAGTCCACACAGATGTACACACCTTGCTGTGGATGGAGACACAAAGCCTGTTCAAAGACTGGGCAGGGCCACATTGAGAAGGGCAACCTTGCTGTGTTCCTGACAGGAAGTAGTCTATAAATCACTGGGCAACAGAGTTGGCAGCTGGCAGCTCTCACTGAACTACATCAAGATCCTGTCCAACTTGTCTGGAAAGCACAAACAGATGGTGCCATGTTGGCACAGAGAGTGAACATAAACTGTCCCTTTTTCTACTGCAGTGGGTGTCCAGAGCATGTGAAACACCACACTACAGAAGGAACCTATTTATTTCAATGGACAGTGTACAGTTAAAAATAAAAAAGAGCTACTGAGGCTGTTAGGCATTCTTCAGCAAGTATGTGCAGCCACCACCCCCGAATGGCAAAGCTGCCCCTAGGACAGTCCCAAACAAGCTGCGTTGGACCCAGTGGAATTATTTATTAACTTACTTAAGCATTATTTATTATGTTTCATTGAAAGACAAGAAAACAGATTTCCCATTTGCTGGATCACTCCACTTGAGTGGCAACGGAGCAAGTCTGAGCCATTCTCTGTTGTTTCCCAGGGTATGCATAAGTAGGAACCTGGATTTGAATGCACGACAGATATTGATCCTAGATACTCTGTGATAGGATGCTGCCACCAAAAATGATGTCTTTAATTTCCGTGCCAGTACAGTGTATTCAAGCCTTTAATTTCTGATTAATATAATGGTAGTGTGAGATAGAGAAATGTATTTCCATCTGTTGGCCTCACCCCCCAAAGCCTGCAAACATTATGGAAGGGCTAGGCCAAAGTCAGAAGCCAAGAACTCCATCCAGCTCTCTCACATTGGTGGAAGAGACCTAAGTAACTGACCCAATGCCTGCTCTCTATCAGAGTGTACATTAGCAGGAAACCTGACAGCAGGAAGATTATACTGAAATCCAGGTGCTCAGATATGGAGCGTGGGTAAACCAAATGGCATCTTAACAGCTCTGTCACAGTTCCTTGGCCATTGTTATATTTTAATGATTTTTTTGTTTGGAAAAAATATTATTGAGGGAGAGACATAGAGATATCATCCAACCCACTACCTCACTCTCCAAATGGCTGCAACAGCTACAGATTAGCCAAGGTGAAGCCAGGAGCAGGAACTCCATCTTCTTCTCCTACATGGGTTGCAGAGTCCTGAGATCTTCCGACATCACCCACTGTCTATCCATGGACCATAGGAGGAAGCTAGACTGTAAATACAGTAGCTGGGGCATGACCCAGCACTACAAAATGAAATGGAAGCATTGTTATCTGAAGCCTTACCTGCTGCGCCATAGCAGAGAGCTGGATGGGAAGTGGGGCAGGCGGATCTTGAACCGGTGCCCATATGGGATGCTGGCGCTCAGGCCAGAGCGTTAATCCGCTGCACCATAGCACCAGCCCCACCATTTACTTTTTAATTTAAAGGCCAATGATGCACCTTTATGAGACTTCGAGTGGGCTGCTTCTATGGTCCTCCAGGGCTCATGGTCTGTTAACAGGATCTGGCTGGCCTTCAGTTGTCACCTAGCATCCACCTGTGACACTATGTTGAGGACATTGTTTCAACTGATAAGAGGAGGAGGAAAAATGGGCCTCAAACATCAGCAACTGAGTTCTTGACCGAGTGGGTGTGGACTTTAGTTTCATACGAGATGAGAGCTTGCAACCTCAAATTTTTGGTCTACATTTTGAAAAAGGAATTCAGAAAAATCCCCAACAAATCCACATATATCTCCTTTTCCTCAGTGATTCGGTTTCAACCAAGGAAGTCCAGCACATTTTCACCTTCTGATAACACCAATTTCCTCACCTTTAGTGAACGCTAAGACCCACCTATCTCACCAGTCACCCACAAGGATGCACCTTGGTCAGGCGTACTTCCAAAGAAAAAGCTGATGGCTACTCTATGGATAGTTTTTGGTTCTGAGGGTCACATAGGTAAAGGACTTTAAATTAGATTTGAGCTTTTAGTGACACTACTGTTTGATTCACAGAGAGTTTGGACTACCTCCCTCGGCATCATGAACTGGGTCCTGGCCCCCAGCCACTGAGAATCTCTTGTTAAATGGAAGTGGTATTTTCAGAGCCCAGACAAACCCACACCCTGAGGAGTCTGTGTCCTTAATGAGGATGTCAGCCTCTGACCGTTTGTCTATTTGGAGAGCCACCATCAGTCATCTCACATCAGATACCTCCTTCCAGATACAGGGGTAGTGTCATGTGTTTCAGGGGGCAGAACTTGTGATCATCCTACTTGTCGTTGAGCAGTCCACCCTCACTCAAGGCCTTCTTGAAATTCACATGTCTGCCAATTCTAGGGACATCACCAATTGCTAATGGACTTTGTGTGGCCTCAAACTGGACCATCCATACCCTTATGTTGGAGTACCTCCTTTGGTGGGTCACTGTTGATATCTGTACTACCGGCCTAACCTCACGGACCAACTCAGCTATTTTGCTTGCCAAAATTCTACTGCCTTTTAATGTAGCAAAACTGCACTATACATTATCTGCATCCTTGCTTTCATAGTGGAGCCTCCCAGGCTTGTATGATTTGGGACATCATAGGCCTATCAACTTGGATTTGAGCTTGTAGCTTTCCTGTTGTATCCAAGTCAGTTGTGGAAGTCTTCCAGGAATGCCCGCTGTACAGGCAAAACTGTCATTCCTCCTCGCATTGTTGCATTTGTAGTGGTGATTATTCACATGCTACCTGGCAAGTGGATTTTATTGGCCTGTTGTAGCAAATGGCAGGTTCTTACTGTTCTGTAAGCCTACACCAGACTTCTATTGCTTCTTTATTAATGGCTGAAATTGTCATCAGATTCTAAGTACTTCATCCCTGGTGCATTAAACATGGGACCAGAAGTATCTGAAATACTTAGTTCCTGTCCATTTGGTGTTTACACAGTGATGGAGTTTCTTTCTAGTTCATGTGAAGGTTTTTTTTGGAAAATTTTGAAATTAATAATAATTGTACATACTCAGAGGCTACTGTGTGACATTTTGGTACCTGTCTGCAATGTGTCCTGATTAAAAATGGGATGATCAATATTTCCCTTTATTTTTCAGTACTTAGGATTGAAGTCTTGGAGTTCCTTCTGTATGTTCATTCAGTACACACTCAGTTATTGTGAGATATCCTCTCCATTACTCTGTGTAACATTAGAAAGTTACTCCTTGATCTAACGCTGATTTGGAACCCATCATCCAAACTCCTTGCATTTTCCCTCCAACCTCTTACAGCCTTTATTAATTATTATGTATTCATATAGGGGTATTTTAAAGATTTATTTATTTTTATTTGAAAAGCTGAGCTACAGAGAGAGGGAGAGACAGAGAGATGTTTTCCTTCTGCTCATTCATTACCCAAATGGCTGCAACAGCTGCATCAGAGTAAATTCAAAGCCAGGAGCCAGGAGCTTTTTCTGGGTCTCCCAAAGTGGATGTAGGGGCCCAAGCACTAGGGCCATCTCCCATTGCTTTCTCAACCCATAACCAGTGCGCTGGTTCAGAAGAGGAGCAGCAAGGATATGAACTGATGGGTGCCCACATGGGATTCTGGCACCACAGGCAGAACCTTAACCTACCATGCCACAGCACTGGCCCCCGATTGTTTTAGCTTGTGTTTGTGAGGGAGTGGGTACAGTATTTGCCTTTCTGTGTCTGGATTGTTTTCATTTACTTCCAGTTCCATACATCTAGCTTCAAGTGACAGGGTGTCATTCTTTTCAAGTGGCTGGATAATATTTTGTTTCATATATATACAACGAACTCTTGACCCCTTCATCTGATGAACTCTCAACTCATTTTGTTTGCCAAGATACTATTCCCTTTTAGTGAGGCAAAAATGCAGTCTACTTTTTCTGCATTCCTGCCCTCATAGTGGAGACTGTGGTACCAAAATGAGTTTGAACTCCTGGGCATATCTGATTTGGAGACATTTTCCTATTGTGGTACCAGAATGAGTTTCTTGTCCCAGGCATATCTGATTTGGGGGCATCTTATGGCTGTCATTTTGGATTTCTGATTGTGGTTTTCCTATTCCATCCAACTCAGTTGGAATATTCCCCCAGGAATGTCTGCTTTGCAGACAAAACTTACATCATTCCTTTTTCTCCCATGGTGGCATTTGGAGAGGTGATTACTCTCACGTGCCACCTGGCAGGTGGATTTTATTGGTCTGCTGTTGCAAGAGGCCAGTGATTATTATTGTTGATAACCACACCAGACTGCTCCCTGCTCTTTCCTTCATGGCTGAAAATGTGCTTCAAACATGGGACTGTAGATACGTGAACTATTTAGTTCCTTTCTGTGGGACATGTACCCAGTGGTGTTGCTGGTTGATGGTATGGTTCTGTTTTCTGAAAATTTTGACATTAACAATAATTTCACCTACCTAAGGGCTACAGTATTATGTCTTGGTGCATGTCTGCAATGTGTCCTGATGAAAAATGAGATGATCAACATTTCCCTTCCTTTGTCAATATTTTATGATGGAAGACTTGGAATTTCTTGTGTATGTTCATATAATACATTCTAGGTTATTGTGAGCTAGTCTCCTCACTGTGCTGTGTAACAATAGGAATTTATTCCTTTGATCTAATTCTGATTTTGTGCCCATCATCAAAACTCCCTTCATCCACCCGAGTGCCTGCCATCCTGTATTAATCATTATGCATTCATGTTTTTAGCTTGCTTATGTGAAGGTTTGCATGTGTTGTCTTTCTGTAGCTGGCTTTTTTTTTTATTTTTGACAGGCAGAGTGGACAGTGAGAGAGAGAGAGACAGAGAGAAAGGTCTTCCTTTGCCGTTGGTTCACCCTCTAATGGCCGCCGCGGTAGCGCGCTGCGGCCAGCGCACCGCGCTGTTCCGATGGCAGGAGCCAGGTGCTTCTCCTGGTCTCCCATGGGGTGCAGAGCCCAAACACTTGGGCCATCCTCCACTGCACTCCCTGGCCACAGCAGAGAGCTGGCCTGGAAGAGGGGCAACCGGGACAGGATCGGTGCCCCGACCGGGACTAGAACCCGGTGTGCCGGCGCCGCAAGGCGGTGTAGCTGGCTTTTTTCAGTTAACATGATATCCTCCAGTTGCATACATTTTGCTGCAAAGGACAGGATTTCATTTTTAAATGGCTGAATAGTATTCCATTTAGTAGATACACAACAAATTCTTATGTCTTCATCTGCTGATGGATATGTTGGTTGATTCCATATCTTGACCATTGTTAACAGTGCTGAAGTAATCATGGTGGAGCAGGTATCTCTTAGATACAATGATTTCATGTCTTTTGGACGTATACTGAGTATTGAGATTGTTGAGTCATATGGCAGTTCTGTTCTTAGTTTTTAGAAATCTCCACGGTGTTTGCTGCAGTGGTTGTACTCATTTGGATTCCCATGCTCAGTATACGAGAGTTCTCCTTTCTCCATATCCTTGGGAGATTTTTTTTTACTTTTTCTTTATGATAGGCATTCTATCATTATGAGGTAATACTACTCTTTTGGAGTTCTGATTTGCGTTTCGTTTTTTAAAGGGTTTTCTTTTTAACTTTTATTTAATGAATATAAATTTCCAATGTACAGCTTATGGATTACAATGGCTTCCTCCTCATAACTTCCCTCCCACCCGCAACCCTCCCCTTTCCCGCTCCCTTTCCCCTTCCATTCACATCAAGATTCATTTTCAATTCTCTTTATATACAGAAGATCAATTTAGTATATATTAAGTAAAGATTTCAACAGTTTGCACCCACATAGAAACACAAAGTGAAACATACTGTTTGAGCACTAGTTATAGCATTAAATCACAATGTACAGCACATTAAGGACAGAGATCCCACATGAGGAGCAAGTGCACAGTGGCTCCTGTTGTTGACCCAACAAATTGACACTCTAGTTTATGGCGCCAGTAACCACCCTAGGCTCTCGTCATGAGTTGCCAAGGCTATGGAAGCCTTCCAAGTTTGCCGACTCTGATCATATTTAGACAAGGTCATAAAAGAGAGAGTGAGGATAGTAACCAATGATCCTAAGAGTGGCATTGACCAGGTCTGAACAATAAAACAGCATTAAGTGGGGAAGAGGACCTTCAGTCCACACAGGTTGGGAGTAGAGCCATTGGTGGTAGAGTAGAGGTTATGATTACAAAGGAATGAGGCCCAAGTGCGCTAGACAGGGACTAGAACAAAGGACAGAATCATTATTAGAGGAGCTAAGAAAGGTGCTGTCTAAGCTACAATTAAGTTTTCTGATTGAGAGGCAAATAGAACCTGACAGAAGGGGCTTGATAATAATCTGGTGGGCTTTAGGCCTTGTAAGTTAAGAGGCCCAGACCAATCTATCTCTTCACATGGGGTACATCCTAAGGGAGGTGTGAACCTCCTAGGGGAAGGCACCCTGTTGACTTTCATTACTTGGCTGGCCTGGGAGGAGAGCTGGCCAGGTAAAGGCAGGGGGCATCTCTAACAAGAAATTTACAGTTCTGCCTGCAATGTTGCTGACCCTGCTTGGCTGTCCCCTCAGCTGCAGTGGTCACTTTGGAAGTTGGGCTGAGTGAAGGGCTTTTCAGCTTAGAGCTAATAAGATCTGTGGCTCTGACCTGGGCATCCTTCGACTCCAGGGCAGGTCCATTTCCAGTGATCCAACTCTTGGCAGAGCTGCCAGGGCTCTTCACAAGCTGACTTCTGCTGAAGCCCAGGCTTACCACATTGAAAGCCACTGCAGTGGACTGGCCTGTTGGGTCTCCTTGAGGGCAGATCACTGTACAGATCAGCCATTAACAGGCCTGCCACCCATTGCTTCTGATGCCTAGCTTTCTTTTCCTCCTGGTTTTTGTTCAAGCAGACCAGAGGATGCAAGTCAAGGGAGTGCCCATGTCCCATCTCTCATCTTCGGTGGCCTGAACTACAAGTCTGTAGTCACAGGCATGTTCTGTAGTAGTTTTTATAAGGTAGACAATGCCCATGAGGAAAATTATATTCTCACTTTAAAACTTTCTTTCCCTTTGGTCTGAAAGGGAGGTTTTTTCTACTTACTGTTTGCTTCGCTGATGGCGAAGTAAATCTAGCTATGAGATTATAATTTAAGCTCTTATTTTGGCTATGCTATTACAGAAAAATGTTAGCCATCTCTTTTATAAGGTCTAAAGATTAAATTGTGCGTCCTACAGATTCCTTCATAATAGAATTAGTTTCCTACCTTGAAGAGAATAGAGAAATGAAAGAAGAAGTTGGGCTTAGAATAGAGAAATGAGGGAGCAAGTCCTAGATCGCTTGCTGACAATAGCAATTCACATGAATACTTAGCAAACAGTTTCAATCATTAGATAACAACTTAAGAAAACATTTACCAGATTGGCTGGCGCCACGGCTCACAGGGCTAATCCTCTTCCTTGCAGCGCCGTCACACCGGGTTCTAGTCCCAGTCGGGGTGCCGGATTCTGTCCCGGTTACCCCTCTTCCAGGCCAGCTCTCTGCTGTGGCCAGGGAGTGCAGTGGAGGATGGAGCAAGTCCTTGGGCCCTGCACCCCATGGGAGACCAGGAGAAGTACCTGGCTCCTGCCATTGGATCAGCATGGTACGCTGGCTGCAGCGCGCCAGCCACGGCAGCCATTGGAGGGTGAACCAACAGCAAGGGAAGACCATTCTCTGTCTCTCTCTCTCTCTCACTGTCCACTCTGCCTGTCAAAAAAAAAAAAGAAAACATTTACCAGAAGGTCCAATGCCTTTTATAAATTTTAAGAATCATGTATTTGGAAACACCTCTTAAATATCTAACATGGTGTAGTTTGTTTAACCAGTAAACTTAAGCACAAACATATAAAATGTTTTTAGTTTCTTTCTACCAACAAGTATAAAACATATGATACAGAGATTCAGGTCACACGAATTAAAATGTATCTTTGATTAAATTTAGCAGCTTAAATTTATGGACGATCTTATCTATAAGCCGATTAAAATAAAATTCTTAATGAAATTTTCCCATGTGGACATACAATATGTACACATATATAAAATAACATAATAGACCAATATAGCAATTTTAACAATAGCTTTTAAAACCTTTAACTTTTAAAGAGTTATTTGAGAGGCAGAGTTAACAGACACAGAAGGAGGCACACAAAGGTCTTCCATATGCTGGTTAACTCCCCAGATGGCTGCAATGGCGAGAGCTGAGCCCATGCAAAACCAGGAGCCAGGAGTTTCTTCCAGGTCTCCCACGTGGTTGCAGGGACCCAAGCAGTTCGGCCATCTTCCACTGCTTTCCAGGCCATATGCAGAGATCAGAATCAAAAGAAGAGCATCGGCAGAGGCTTCGCCTACCGTGCCACAGTGTGAGCCCCTATCTTCATTTCTCTGATGGCTAGTAATAGTTTTATTCATATATTTGTTGGCCATTTTAATTTCTTTGAGGATTGTCTTTTTAGGCCCCTTGTGCCCATTTCTTAACTGCATTGGATGCTTGATTTTGAGTTTGTTGAGTTCCTGATATATTCTGAATATTAATCCTGTGTTGGATAAGTAGTTTGCAAGTATTTTGTCCCTTTCCATTGGTTGTTTATTCACTCTATTACTGTTTTCTTTGCTGTACAGAAGCTTCAGTGTTTGATGTAGTCCCATTCATCTAGTTTTACTTTTGCTGCCTGAACTTCTGGGGTTTTAACCAAAAAATCATTGCCTCTACCTCCTTTAAGAGATGTCTCCCTATGTTTTATTCCAGCAATTTTGTATTTTCAGGTCTCAGATTTAGGTCGTTGATCTATCTGAGTTGATTTTTATGTGTGGTGAAACGTAGACATTTAATTCATTCTTCTACATATGTATATCTGGTATTGTCAGCACCACTTATTGAAAAGACTATGGGATTCTCATCAAAAATCAGTTAGCTGTTATGTATGTATGTTTGTATTTATGTATTTTTTCTCTTTTTTGTTGATCTTTGTATCCATGTTCATTCCAGTTTCATCTTATTTTATTTACTATACCTTTGTGAAATCAGGTATTGTTATGCCCCCAGGTTTGTATATTTTTTCTTATGTAGGATCACTTTGGCTGCTCTGG
This sequence comes from Lepus europaeus, assembly GCF_033115175.1. Taxonomy (NCBI): domain Eukaryota; kingdom Metazoa; phylum Chordata; class Mammalia; order Lagomorpha; family Leporidae; genus Lepus; species Lepus europaeus. The sequence goes on along the minus strand of NW_026909007.1, from coordinate 126,048 downwards.
GTCTTCTGTAGTACCATATGAATGTTATAATGTTTTTTTTTCTGACTGTATAAGTATGCCGTTGGTATTTTGATAGGACTTGCTTTGAATCTGGATATTTCCTAAGGAATATGAACATGTTAATGTTAATTCTTCTAATTCATGAACAGAGAATGTCTTTCCATTTTCATGTGTCTTTGATGATTTATTTCATCAGTGCTTTATGCCTTTATTGTGATCTTTCACTTATTTGGTTAAATTTATTATTAAATATGTAATTTTTGTAGCTATTGTAAATTTAGCTTTCTTTTTTCCTGTTTCATACTTTTTTATTTAAGATATACAAACTTCATATATTTCATATATACAGATTCAGGAAGGTGATGATACTTTCCACTTTACTCACCATCCACTCATATTCCCACCCTTCTTCCTCTTCCCTCTACTATTCCCATTCTTACTTTTTACAAAGATCTTAGACTTAACTTTGCAGAGGATAATTATTAGTGTGTAATTTTTTGTACATTGATTTTTATATCCTGCAACTTATTGGTTTATCACTCCCAACATATTTTTACTGCAGTATTTTAAGTTTTTTTCTGTCTAAAATCATGTCTCCTGAAAAAAACAGAAATTTTGACTTCCTCCTTACCAGTTTTCATCCTTTATTTCTTTACTTTGCCTGAGTACTCTTGTGAATACTTGAGATACTATATTGACTAAGAATGGTTTATTTGGAGTTCTTTTCTTGTTCAACACTCAGGAGAAATGTTTTCAGGTTTTTCCCATTCAGTATGATATTGGCTATCATTTTATCATATAGCTTTGATAATTTTAAGCTATATTTCCTCTGTTCCTTGTTAGTTCCATTTTTTTAATCATGAAGGGATGTTGAATCTTGTGATGGAAGCATCCACTGCATCTATTGAGATGTGCATTTGTTTTATGTTGTTCATTCTACTGATGTGATTTTGTTGATTTTTATAGATGTTGAACCACACTTGCATGCCTGTGATAAAACCCACTTCATCATATTACATGTTGTGTATATATATATATATATATACACATATGTTTATATAACATACATATGTATATCTATGATATCTTTTGGATGTATTGTTGCATTCATCATGTTTCCAGAGCCTCACAGCCTCTAGAAAGTGTTTGAACTGATGAAATCTTTACTTAGTATATACTGAAGCAATCTTCTGTATATAAAGATAATTGAAAATGAAAAAAAAACCCTTGGTGTTAAATTGGAAATTACATGGAAAGTTAATCTTTTTTACAAAATATCATGCAGGATCTCTGTCATTAATGTGCTGTACACTGTTATTTAATGCTGTAACTAGTACTCCAACAGTATTTTTTCACTTTGTGTTGCTATGTGAGGGCAAACTGTTGAAATACTTATATATACTAAACTGATTTTATGTATATAAAGAGAATTGAAAATGAATCTTGATGTGAATGGAAGGGGGAAAGGGGAGGGTTGCAGGTGGAAGGGAAGTTAAGGGGGGGGAGCCATTGTAATCCATAAGCTGTACTTTGGAAATTTATATTCATTAAATAAAAAAAGAAAGTGTTTGAAATAAGAAAGCTTGAACTCACTACCCATGCTTTTTCAATCCCAAAAAGCCCAAAACATTTTCCCAAGGTCACAGAATGACAGACTGTACTAAGGAAAATCTTAAAAACCTAATTGCAGGTCTGGCACTGTGGTGTGGTAGGGTAGGCCTCTACCTGCAGCACTGGCATCCCATATGGGCACCAGTTCATGTCCCAGCTGGACCTGTTCTGATCCAGCTCTCTGCTATCGCCTGAAAAAGCAGTAGAAGGTGGCCCAAGTGGTTGGGCCCCTGCACTCATGTGGGAGAACCGGAAGAAGCTCCTGGATCCTGGATTCAGTTCGGCCCAGCTTTGCCCATTGTGGCCATTTGGGGAGTGAAGCAATGGATAGAAAAGCTTTTTCTCTGTCGTTCCCACTCTTTGTCTTTAACTCTGTCTCTCAATTAAAGAAATCTTCAAAAAAACACTATTCCCAATGACAATAAATCTTTCTGTACAGATATAACAATGTTAAATTCCTTCTGTATGGATAAGAATAAGTTGCATGGTCTAGTTTTGTATTCATTCAATAATTTTTTCATACATTTCAAACTGAACCATTAAAAATCAACAATAATTGGAAATTTAAATCAAATGAATAGGGTCTCATATAAATTTCATCAAGATTTTTCTAAAGCCATGAGAACAAGCATCCTGACAAAAGGAACTAAAAATGTATTCCAAAATTTTGCTGGAAAGGAATCATGCTTTCCTTGATGGTTTCTACACAATAAGCAGTAGCTTTCTGCATGTTCTTGTATTCGAATCCTCTCTGATAGGACTGCTGGCCAGAATCAGTAAAGTGTCATCAGGTTTGCGTGTTTGGTTTATTACATGCTGTCTTTCTGTGACCTTGGGAAATGGCTTCAACTTTCTGGGATTGAAAAGGCATTGGTAGTGAGTTCAAGCATTCTTACTTCAACCACTGTCTAGGCTGTGAGGCTCTGGGAATGTTACGAAGTCTTAGTTTGGTTGTACTGTTTGTGCAACTCTTCAAGTCTAAAATGATTTCTTCTAAAAAGTTTAGAGGGAGAGATTTTTTTTATGAGTCAACATACATGTGAATGAACCCTCACGTCATCAGATTATTTTGTGTACTCATTTCTAAAAAAATACCTATTTTCAACTTTGTTTAATTTAAAGGGTGGAATGTTCTAAGTTTAGAGTCTGTTTATCATAAAAGTCATGACTTTTGTTTGTTCAAACTAGAGAAAGAATCCTTGTAGCTAATCTCAGGTGACACCAAGTTGGCATTATATTTCTTGATAAATTCAGAGCTCCTTCAATTTCCTGATTAGTGGTGTATTTATAGTGAACGGCACGCAGTTGAATGCTTCAGAAGATTTATCTACTTATCTGAAAGGTGGAGTTACAGAGAGGGAGAAGCAGAAAGAGACGCTTTCTATCAGCTGGTTCACTCCCCAAATGGCTGCAATGGCCAGGGATGGGCCAGGCTGAAGCCAGAAGCCAGGAGCTTCATGTGGGTGTCCCACATGGGTGCAGGGGCCCGAGAACTTGTGGCCATCTTCCATCGCTCTCCTAGATGCATTAGCAGTGAGCCAGATCAGCAGTGGAGCAGCCGGGACTCGAACTACCACCCAGCTGGGATGCCAGCACTCCAGATGGCGACTTAACTCGCTGCGTCACAGCACCAGCGCAACACAATTGAGTTTTTAATTTTATGCTTACCTGCTAACATCATGCCTTTCTTTAGATAAGGGAAATCCCTCTTTTCACAAGGACAATTACATAAAGAAGTTGACAGGTGTATCTGTTGTCTTCTTTTCCAGAGTGTTTGGTTATCTTTGCAAGAACTCCTTTTCCTTCTCAGAAACAAACATCTGAGGAGTTACTGAGATGAACATTCCATTTCTTTATGTGTTAATGGTTTATTATCATTGGAGGAAGTCTTCATTGATTTTTCTCATCAGTACAATCCCAGACATTCACCTAAAAATCCACCCCAGCAGTTCTTTGTTCTTTATGGTGAGAGCTTTTGTGTTTAGATAACTAAAATTTGAGGGGTTCCAGCGCTGTGGTGTAATGGATAAAGCTGCTGCCTATAGTGCTAGCATCTCATGTGAGTTCTGGTTCAAGTCCTGGTTGCTCCACTTTGATCCAGCTCCCTGCTATGGCCTGTGAAAGCAGTAGAAGATGGCCCAAGTCCTTGGGCCCCTGTACCCACTTGGAAGACCTGGAGGAGTCTCCTGGGTCCTGGCTTTGAATCGGCGCAGCTCCAGCTGTTGTGGCCAACTGGGGAGTGACCCAGCAGATGGAATACCCTCTCTCTCTCTCGGCCTCTGCTTCTCTCTCTGTGTAACTCTGACTTTAAATAAATAAATGATTAAAAAATTAACATTTTGAGCTATGTTTTACTTTTGCTCAATAATTTTATTGAAAAGTGCTTTGAGAAATCAAAAATAAAACTATCCATGAAAAACTTACTTATTCTTACTATATTACAGCTATTTTTACTATATTATGCAGCTATCATTTTAATGTTTTAATGGTAAAACATGCATTAGATTTTTTGCATATTTTTCTTCCCTACAAGTTTAGTTATTTCAATTTAATTCATGCAGATGGTATTTATCCTATAGTAGAATGGAGAAAAAGCATATAGATAAAAGTGCAAACATGCAAATTTTCAACTTCAAATATGTAAATAATTTCTTTTTCAAGATTGGTGTTTGAGAGGTAGAGTAACAGACAGAGAGAAGAGGAGACAGAGAGAAAAGTCTTCCATCTTCTGGGTCACTCCCCAATGACTGCTACAGCCAGAGCTGAGCTGATTGGAAACCAGGAGCCAAGAGCCTCCTTGGGGTCTCCCACATGGGTGCAGGGGCCTGAGCACTTGGGCCAACTTTCATTGGTTTTCCTGGGCATAGCAGAGAGCTGGATTGGAAGAGATGCAGCTAGGTCGAACTGCTGCCCATATGGGACGTTGGTTCTGCAGGTGGTGGCTTAGCCCATTACACTGCTGCACTGGCCCCAGTAATTCCTTTTGTAAGTTAAATGTATCATATTTGTTAGATGCTCTTTACACACACACACACACACACTCACACTCAAACGTTTGTAACCAAAAAGTCATATTTGTATTTGATGTTTGGAAAATACAGCAAGTCTATCTGCAAAGACACTTAAGCAGGTCAAGGGTACACAATAATGAGACATTTATTAGGATGACTTTATGGAGAAGGTGATCTGCATGAATGAGAGCCATCAGAATAAAACCATCTTCTGCAATTTTCGTCAAAACTTTCTTATTCTTTTCTTGCTTAGTCTAATAAGGAATGAAATTGATAACAAATAGATCATCTGTTTCATAGTCTTACATACATTTTACTAACACCAGATGTGTTGGAAGTGATATTTGTAGGAGAAACAAGGTTGCGACTTCTAAACATAAGTTATGATAATCTTTGAATCTTAAAAGGTACTGATGATTTTGGAAGAGAATTTTGGAAGGAGTAGATAAGCACCAGTGATGATCTAGTTACACAGATTAATTCTCAGAAGTTGTGAGGCTTTATAAAAACTACAGGAAAAACAAAACATCATTAAGATTTGTAGTTCTAGTTAGTCCCATTTAAAAAGTTTTGCTTTTGTGGCCTGGATTTTGGAGCTTTCCTCCTACATTGTCTCCTAGGAGTTTTACAATTTCTGTTCTTAGAGTTATTCATTTTGAGTTGTTGTTGAGCATGGTAGAATGATCCAATTCCATTCTTTTTCTTATAGAAATCCAGTTTATCTGTAACTATTATTTTAAAAGATTTATTTTCTCCTTTTGAAAGGCAGAGTTAGAGAGAGGAAGAGACAGAGACCATCCATCTGCAGGTTCACTCCCCAGATGGCTGCAATGTCCAGGGCTGGGCCAGACCAAAGCCAGGAGCCAGGAGCTACTACCAGGTCTCCCATGAGAGTGCTGGGGCACAAGTACTTGCTCCATCTTCAACTGATTTCTGGAAATGGAGCAGCTGAGACTCTAACCAGTGACCATATGGGATGCCAGCATTCTAGGCAACAGCTCAACTTGTTATGCCACAATTCTGGCCCCCATTTATTTATTTTTTAAGAAGTTGAAAGTTTTATTTTGCTGCAGATTTGTTACTTCACTGTATGAAATACCATTAGAAAAGACAGCACATTGAAAAGTTAATATGGTATTGTTCTCTGATACTGTAAAACTAGCAAAAATCCTTTCTCTGCTTCCACCCATTTTCTTTTTTTTTTTTTGACAGGCAGAGTGGACAGTGAGAGAGAGACAGAGAGAAAGGTCTTCCTTTGCCGTTGGTTCACCCTCCAATGGCCACCGCGGTAGGCGTGCTGCGGCCGGCGCACCGCGCTGATCCGATGGCAGGAGCCAGGTGCTTCTCCTGGTCTCCCATGGGGTGCAGGGCCCAAGGACTTGGGCCATCCTCCACTGCACTCTCGGGCCACAGCAGAGAGCTGGCCTGGAAGAGGGGCAACCGGGACAGGATCGGTGCCCCGACCGGGACTAGAACCCGGTGTGCCGGCGCCGCTAGGTGGAGGATTAGCCTAGTGAGCCGCGGCGCCGGCCCCATTTTCTTTTTTTTAAGGGAAAGAGTTTATGGGGGGGAAACCCGACAGACTGGAGAGAAGGGACGAAGAAGGAAAAAGGCAGAAAGAAAGTGTAAGAGAGAGACAGAGATTAGGAGATGGAGAGGAAGAGAGAGCTGCGTGCTCAGGAATAGCTCCCTTTAAAACGTTGCCAGGGGGCGGGCAGGGAAGTAGAAGTGTCGGCTCCTTGCCTGCAAGGTGCCAACGTAGTCACGACATGACCGCAGTTTATCGGTTCTAAAGGAACTTTATTCTCAGCAAAAGAGGCACTTATAGAAAAGAACGAGGAGAAGAGAAAAGAAGAAGAAGTGGTAGTGGTAGTCATACCCCCCCCCCAAGCCAACAGGATTCATATATATCATCCAAGCCCCGGGAGCATACAGTCCTCAGCCAATGATGGCTCTGTCCACGCGCCATGCACGCAGATGTGGTCCAATCCAATGGAAGGGCACATATAGCTTCAGGTCAAAAGTTCATCTGTTTCATCTAGTTCCTCCTAGTTGTTTGTGCAGAGTCCATCCTGTTTCAACTTGGTTGTTGGTGTAGGACTTGTGGTAGGCACTTCCTGGAGTTGATTGCTGCAAGCTACGTAGATACAGAAATGAGGCAGTTCCCACAGGTGGCCAGCCTGCAGTTCCCCACAAGAAGCCTCGAATCCCATTAGGATGTGGATGGGGCTGACATTGATGTTTGGACCACGTGGCCACCTGGCTTCCTGCCGTGGCGGTGGGGGCTGGGGCATAGGATGGTGTCAGGGTGTAGATCATGCAGTAGTAAGACTGCATCATTTTACTAACATTCCCCCTGTTTGTGTTTTATGAAGCAGGAGTTTTATGGGATTACATTAGCCCCAAAAGTCCAGGAGGGCTAGAGGGACGATGATCTGTCTTAAGCTACTTCCTGCTGACATGGGGCGACGAGGTACTCTTCTCTGGCGTGGGACAATGTCTCAAGCCGCTGTCTCCCGGATGGGGAGCCAAGTATATCCCTGTAGCAGCATTTGGTTGACCAGCAGGTTGCTGAAGGCCTTGGTTCGTTCCATTATCAATAAGTAAATACAGTAGTATAAAAGGGTGAACTAGCAACCAATGATCCTAAGAGTGGCGTTAACCCGGTAATGAGAGGATTTCATAGAGGAGAGGAAATGTTTTAGTTTCATGAGCAGAAAATCTGAGATATAAAACTGTGGATGATAAGACTTCAAATAGGCGTGTTTAAAATTATAAGCTCATTAACCAACAGGAGGCACTTACTTACTTCACACAGTATTTTCTTTTCTTTTTTTTTTTTTAACTTTTATTTAATGAATATAAATTTCCAGTGTACAGCTTATGGACCACAATGGCCTCCCCCCCCCCCATAACTTCCCTCCCACCCGCAACCCTCCCCTCTCCCGCTCCCTCTCCCCTTCCATTTGCATCAAGATTCATTTTCAATTCTCTTTATATACAGAAGATCAATTTAGTATAAAGATTTCAACAGTTTGCACCCACATAGAAACACAAAGTGAAACATACTGTTTGAGTACTAGTTATAGCATTAAATCACAATGTACAGCACATTAAGGACAGAGATCCCACATGAGGAGCAAGTGCACAGTGGCTCCTGTTGTTGACCCAACAAATTGACACTCTAGTTTATGGCGCCAGTAACCACCCTAGGCTCTCGTCATGAGTTGCCAAGGCTATGGAAGCCTTCCAAGTTTGCCGACTCTGATCATATTTAGACAAGGTCATAAAAGAGAGAGTGAGGATAGTAACCAATGATCCTAAGAGTGGCATTTACCAGGTTTGAACAATTATACAGCATTAAGTGGGGAAGAGGACCATCAGTACACACATGTTGGGAGTAGAGTCATTGGTGGTAGAGTAGAGGTTATGATTACAAAGGAATGAGGCCCAAGTGCACTAGACAGGGCCTAGAACAAAGGACAGAATCATTATTAGAGGAGCTAAGAAAGGTGCTAAGCTACAATTAAGTTTTCTGATTGAGAGGCAAATAGAACCTGATAGAAGGGGCTTGATAATAATCTGGTGGGCTTTAGGCCTTGTAAATTCAGAGGCCCAGACCTATCTATCTCTTCACATGGGGTATATCCTAAGGGAGGTGTGAACCTCCTAGGGGAAGGCACCCTGTTGACTTTCATTACTTGGCTGGCCTGGGAGGAGAGCTGGCCAGGTAAAGGCAGGGGGCATCTCTAACAAGAAATTTACAGTTCTGCCTGCAATGTTGCTGACCCTACTTGAATCACACAGTATTTTCAAAAGCAGCTGAAGGATTTTACAAAACACTTAATCCTTTAGCCCCTGGTCCTTTCTCATTAAGATAACCATCACATCTAGTAACACAAGATCATTAGACTTTTTAGCTTTCAGATATTTGTATCAGTAGCATTTTATATTATAAAAACTTAAAATGTGGCCAGCGCCGTGGCTTAACAGGCTAATCCTCCGCCTTGCAGCGCCAGCACACCGGGTTCTAGTCCCAGTTGGGGCGCCGGATTCCATCCCGGTTGCCCCTCTTCCAGGCCAGCTCTCTGCTATGGCCCGGGAAGGCAGTGGAGGATGGCCCAAGTCCTTGGGCCCTGCACCCGCATGGGAGACCAGGAGAAGCACCTGGCTCCTGGCTTCGGATCAGCTAGATGCGCTGGCCGCAGTGGCCATTGGAGGGTGAACCAACGGCAAAGGAAGACCTTTCTATCTGTCTCTCTCTCTCACTATCCAATCTGCCTGTCAAAAAAAAATTAAAATGTAACACCACCTCACATCTTGACAGTACTTCTAACATCCAAATAGCCTAATTAGTTGGTGTCTCTGTGTCTTTGACAGTTTCCAGGGGCCCATCTGGAAATTGTCAAAGTCTAGATTTTTGAAATTTTGATTTTTTGAATGCCTGTCAAGGATGCCAAGAAGGCTCAAAATCCAAAATATCTCGTTTACATAGGATCCCTTAACATCGTGACATAATATAGACCACATTTGATGAGTTACAAGGTTATTATTCAAATGTTTTAGAATAAGCATATATTTAATAACCCATAGCTCTTAATAAAAAACTCATCTGTTTTGAAACAATTAGAATTTAACAGAGACATTAAGAGAACATAATAGACTAGTTTAACTGCTTTATCAGAGGTTCAGATTCTATGTCTTAGGAAAATAATAGCTTTTGTGTCCAAAATTTCTTTCTTTCTTAACATTCTGTGATTTCCACATACCCTCTTCAACTTACTTGAAATGTTACATCATTTCTATTCCAGTCTAGAGCAAACTAGGCATCAGGATGAAGTAATTCTTTTTTTTTTTTTTGACTTTTGAACTGCTTTTATTGTTATTCTAAAGAAAATTTTCTACAAAATTCACAGACATAAGGATAAAGCTGATAAAATTATGAGGAAAAAGAATTATTAATGGTGACTCAATATTCTGAGTCACAAAAGGTACAAAATTGCATAACTTTAACAGGTATTTGTAATATGCTGATTCCCACTGTCCCAGCACCATTTATCTGTTGTTCTCCATTGGATTTATCTGTTGCTTTCTCATTGGATTATCATGTTACCGTAGCTACTGTAGGTGACTAGCTAGTGTTCCTAGTGTCCCAGTACACTAGGTACAAGAGATATCCTGACAATGAAAGGCGTCAGATCCTCCCACACTGAGAAGGAGGTGTTCCGTGGATATGAGATCCTCGGGATCATTGGCAAGGGCAGCTTTGGCCAAGTGAAGCTGGCCCTCCATCTGGAGAGCAGAACCAAGGGGGCTGTGGAGATCATTGCCAGACATGACGGGGATTCTTCCAAGTTCCTGCAAGCTTGGGTAGAAGCAGAAATTATGCATTCTCTGCATCACCCTAACATTATAAAGCTGATACAGGTAGACTACACAGCAGATAGAGCCTGTCTTTTCATTGGGTATTTTAGCGGGGTGGGGGTGGACCTTGAAAAGTATGCCGAGGTGTGCAGCCACCTTCATGAAGGAAGCATGTTGGTACTTCATTCAGACATTAGCAGCAGTGCAGTACTGCCGCACGCAACACATTGTTCACAGAGACTTAAAATTGGAAAATCTCCTTCTGGGCTGATCCGTTAAGCTAATTGGCTTGGGCTTTAGCCAAAAACTGACTGAAGGCCAACAACTAAAGTCATTGTGTGGGACACTTGAATATTACGCCCCAGAAGAATTCCTAGATAAGGAGTTTGATGGGTATAAAGCCGACGTGTGGAGCCTGGGCTTGGTCCTGTGCACTATAGCAACAGGTGGCTGCCCTTTGAAGGGGAGAGCTTTGGGCACCTGAAGCTGGCTTGTAACCTAATCCCCTCCTATGTAAGTGAGGAACTGGAGAGATGCCGGACTGGTTAATGACTTTTGACCCTGCTGAGAGGCCCACACAGTGGCAGATGCTATGGGGCACAAGTGGCTCAGCGTGGAGCAGAAAAAGGACCCAAAGCAAGTGACATCACACTTTGCAGTCTCTGAGTTCTCCCGAGAACCAGGAAATCAATGAAGCTATGGAGAACCTGGTGTCTCTGGAGGGCCTAAAGAACAGGACTGCCCCATTCCCCTCCCTCCACAATGCTGGGGAAAATACCAGCCAAAGGCTTACAGCAGAGATGTAGAAAATCAAACTGACATGGGGATCCTGAAAGTCAGAAATACCTGCCAGGCCTTGTCTTCCAGCTGGGCTGTGAGGAGGAGGATGGCTGCTTGTCCCCTGCTCTGAGCTGTGGGAAATCCCAGCCAAAGACTTACAGCACACAAGGAGAAAACGAAATTTACATGGGGTTCCTAGGTCCTTCCAAAATTGCTGAAGGTCAGCAGTACCTGCCAGTCCTTGTCTTCCAGCTGGGCCGTGAGGAGGAGGATGACTGCTGGTCCCCTGTGCTGGGCTGTGGGAAATCCCAGGAGAGCTTCAGTGGAGCAGCAAGAACTGAGTTCACTCAAGGGGAGCTTCTAGGATCTGCTCAGTACGCTGAGGCTCAAAACTACCTGTGGAGCTGGGCTTCCAGCTGATCCATAAAGCAGTCTCCCTGATGCCCAGTCTTCAGGCCAGTGCTGTGTCCCCAGTGCTGCCTGATGGTGACCAGTCATCAGGGCTAAATGCCTGCCCTGGAGCCCACAGGATGGACAGTTCCCCACCTGGTCTGATGAGGAGCCACACTTCCTGGCCAGTCCTCAGGTACAAGAGCCCCGTTACCTCTGTGTCCAGTCTCAACACCAGCAGCAGTGAAGCCCGCAGTTCAGATAGTCCTCAACCTGCATAAGGAGGAGGACCTACACTCCCAGACCTCAGGCACAACAGCCCAGTGTCCTCCATACCCACTCTCAGCACCAGCAGCAGTGAGGCTGACAGGACAGATGGTCCCCAACCTGCTGTGAGGAGGAAGACCTACATTCCCTGGCCAGTCCTCAGGTACAACAGCCCTGTGTCCTCCAAGGTGGAAATATTGCTGACTTAAAAGGCAGATTTGAAACTGAGGACTGTTGGTGAACAACAGTTGTTTGTGCTGCCACCCAGGATACTGATTGAACCTTCTGCTTGTCGACAGCAGGACACAAAGGCTCAGTATCTGTAGAAGCAGTGTCCCCATCTCTTATGGGGGAACTTCTTCATCTGAGGATGTCAGAAGAGAACCTCAAAAAGCTGACAAAGAGCCGGCGCCGTGGCTTACTAGGCTAATCCTCCGCCTTGCGGCGCCGGCACACTGGGTTCTAGTCCCGGTCGGGGCACCGATCCTGTCCCGGTTGCCCCTCTTCCAGGCCAGCTCTCTGCTGTGGCCAGGGAGTGCAGTGGAGGATGGCCCAAGTGCTTGGGCCCTGCACCCCATGGGAGACCAGGAGAAGCACCTGGCTCCTGCCATCGGATCAGCGCCGTGCGCCGGCCGCAGCACACCAGCCATGGCGGCCATTGGAGGGTGAACCAACGGCAAAAAAAGGAAGACCTTTCTCTCTGTCTCTCTCTCACTGTCCACACTCTGCCTGTCCAAAAAAAAAAAAAAAAAAAAAACTGACGAAGGACATGCGGGTGCAGAGGGCCTGAATTTGCTAACTACAAGTCAGAAAATGACTCCTGAATCAAAGGTTTTAGAAAATAAAGTTTCCTCAGAACAGTTAAAAGCCTCTCATCAGAATTGTGAATATCATTTTCAAGAGACTTCAGAAAGGTATAACGAAGATACTTATGTAATGAGTTTTCTGCTTGTTCATATTCAGAACTGGCCTTGTGAATAATGACAGTGGACGATGGCTCTCAAAAAAAAAAAAAAAGACTCAGCTCTGGCCTAATGCTGTCCAGGGTGAGCACTGTGATGGCAGCTGGGGACAAGTTCTCAAACAGGTAAACACCTGTGAGAATCTGAAAATGACCCCACTCCTGGGACAAAATGAGGACAGAAGATTCGTTGCAGGATCCACAGCCTCCCCAGGGCCAGGCAGCGGCTCACTCCTTCTCTTCCCCAGGCCCCTCCATGGTGACTCTGAAACCAAGGAGGGGGGTGCTGGTGAGAGGCCATGGACACTCGGGGACTGGTGGAACCAGGGCAGCCCTCTGGTGTTCTGTGTGCTGAGGAAGCGCATGACCCTGCAGCTATGGGGGCAGCACATGAGGCAGAATCCCAACTCGTCGATCTGCAGCCTCCAGTTCTGTAACTGCTCACACTCCGCAATGATGTGTGCTGCCTGCTGGGCCAGCCAGACCTCCAGGGCTCACAGCTCCTTGAAGCTGAAAGGCAAAAATCCCGTCACGACACAACCCCAAAGAACCACAGGGAACTGCTCCCCACAGTTCCTGTCCATCAGATCAGAGGGATCAGCCCCACAGGCAGTGCCTGATGCCAAGGTCCCTGAATGGTGAACAGTGCGGAGGATAGGGACAATGAATAGCCCACCCCACTTCCCTAGGAAGGTCACTCTTCATCCTCCTTGGCCATCCAGCTGTCCTCCCATAACCATCACTGCAGCTGTGCAGAAGGCTCCCTGGGAACCACATGCCTGGTGGGTTCACAGATGGGCTCACCCCACACCTGAATTCAGTGCTCACCATATTGCCTGCCCAGACATCCGTGTCCTGACACGGGTTCACACTCAGGGCACACAGGCCCCCACGCTCCAGATTCACTCTGAGGAAGCAACAGCATGACTATATCCATGGTCAGCACACAATGGGCACCACTGAAGACTCAGCCAGCATCACCCTCAGCAGCAGCCCAGAGAGGCGTGGGCCACCCACCTGGAAGCAAATGTCCCCAAGTCAGCAGGACACACAGAGCTGGATCCACCCATCTCTGCCAAACATGCTTCCTGTCTAGAAAATGATCCCCAGGTCAGGCAGTTACTGGACACAGTGGTCCTCTAACTGCCACAGAACACAGAAAGAGGGGGTTCTGGGTAATGGAAGCATTGTGGAGTTCTAGCAGCCCTGTCCCAGTGGTGCCCTCCCAGGTCAGGAGGGCCGAGTGTCAGCCTCCTCAACCTCAGAGTCAACAAAATTCCCTACATGGGGCTGCTGTGGTCTTTCCAAGGCTCAGAAAGAGGGAAGAACTGTGGCAAATGTGCCACGACCTAGCTCTGCCACCACCCTCTGTCACCTGCTTGATAAATCCCAACCTTCTTCAGAGCTCTACCTGTAACCTGTCCTCTTCCTCCAATATACCTCTATTTTGTAACAATGTATTATTATTATTATTAGTTTTAGTTTTATTTGTAAATCAGAGCAAGAGAGAAAAAGAGGGAGAGAGATTTTTCTAATCTCTGGTTTACTCCTCAAATGGCTGCGACAGCTAGGTCTCAGCCAGGCATGCTGTACTCTTACATGGGTGGCAGGGACTCAAGAACATGGAATATCCTCTGCTACCTTCCCAGTCACATTAGCTGGGAGCTGAATTGGAAGAGGAGCAGCCAGGATTCAAACCAGCCCTCCAGTATGGGATGCCCGTTTCCCAAGCAGTAGTTTAATCTGCTATGCCATTGCTACCCCTTGTAACAACTTTCAAAGCCTTGGCATTTTGAATTTCAGTTAGTGCAATGAGTTTCCCCCCACACCTCACCCAGCTCCCTGAGTTCAGTCTGTGTGCACCCCTGTAGTAAGCAGAACTGCCATGGCAACAAACTTCTGACAGAGGACAAGTCTCAGCCCTGCTGATCCATTCTGTGTCCTCCCACTCTGCTCCTGTCCTGTTCTCTGTGGTGCTGTCAGCATTGGTCACCAGAGAGTTTACCCAGGATGACAGAGAAGGGAGCAGATGGCTGAGCATGGACTTCTTTGTGTCCTGTGTCAGCCCCACCTAGTCTGTCTGTGGGAGGAACTGGGCCTCTACCCTGGGTGCAGATGAGAGGTTAAGAGAGGAAACACTGTGATTTCAGCACAGGTACTTGAGACACATGCAGGTAACAATGAAGCCAATGCTGATAATAATGGCATGGCAAGTGTGGGGGAGGGGTCAGGAGCACCTGGAAGAGCTGGGTGCTGGGGATACCACCAGGGAATGCTAGGGATCCCTGTCCCCAGGAGCAGCTCAGACTCCCCTAATGCTGTGTTCCTCCAGATCACCTCTGGCCCCTGCAGCAGTGTGGAGAACCTGGTGGGTTTGGTCCAGCTTTGTGGGCTTGCTCCTGCTGCATTCCAGCGGCTTCTGCTCTTCCCAATGCAGCAGAACCTGAACTGCACTCCCTTGTGGAGTGAGCATGTGTGAATCTCTGTGTGTGTGTGTGTGTGTGTGTGTAAGCGTATATGTATGACCTAGCTCTGTGGTTTCTGCTCCAGCTGGGCCTGGCTGCTCCACACATGAGCATACAGGTCCTTGTCACTATCACCAGTGGCATGAGTCTGGCATCAGAGTTGCTGTGGATGCTCCCCAATTCCCCACCACACTTCCCTGGGACATTCTAGGGGTACAGATGGAGGCTGGCAGAGTTCTCAGCTCCATGATGAAGCTCAACCTCAGATGGGGGTGGGGCAGGTAGTGTGTGAGGTGTTAGGTCTACCCAGCATGGCAGGAGCCACACACATTCAAGAATTCAAGTGCCCCTCAGAGCAGCCCTTATGGACAATGCTGAGGTGAGGTGCCCCAAGCTGGTGGGGGATCAGGGAATGAAAGCTCTGTCTATTCTCACCTAAGGTCACGGGGCAGCTGCCTGACTTGGTCCTGCTGATGTAACCTAGGGTTAAGGCTGTTTAGGAGGAAGGTGGTTGGACTCACCTGAGGAAGGTTACTTCTGTTCTTTGGGATGTCAGCTTGTGCGTCTGGGGGGGTCCCAATCTGTGTTTCTCCACCGCTGCCATCTTTATGAGCCCTGCAGAAGAAATGGAAGTGAGTCAGGTAATGTTTCACTCCAGCCTTTGGCACCATAACCCCAGGCCACCCTTACCTGCTCTTCAAACCTGGCCCTGTCATTGATAACCCCAGACTCGTTTGTGTCCTGGAATCAGGCACACGGCACCTCAGGGATGTGAGGTAGCACCTGATTCTCACTAGAAGGCCTGCTCCTTTGACTGACAGTTGTTCAGGCATCACCAAGGATGCTCTTAGATCTGGATCTCTCAAGTTTCCATTCCAACACCCTCCTGCCTGTCATCTCCTCTTGGCACAGCCTCTTTTTGCTCACCTGCTGTAACCACTAACCTTTCCCTGACACAGGGACCACAGTGTCCAGAGACCCTACGGAATGAATGTTCTCCGTGCCACATTCTGTTTAGGATGCACCATCAGCTTCCTCATTCCACAGACACCCACCTGTGTCCATGAGCCTACTCATGTGCCCCATTTACTCCCTTCTCTGCCCCATCCTGAGTTCCCAAAGAGCACTTTCTGCCCCTTCTAGAAAGTTCTCTTCAGGAGAGTGTGTGGTGAAGCATCCTGGGAACCCAGGGAAACTGCAGATCCATCATATCCACCTGCTTCGGGTTCTTTTTGACACTTAATGTGTGCAGCTACCACTCATTGTGTTTATCTCCTTACTTCTCTAAAGTCAAGGGTAATGTCTTTCGGGTTTGCATCTTAGTGCCTGATGCATGTGCCACGGACCGGCTCCACCGGAGACCCCAGACCGAGGGAGAACAAGCGTGAAGGTGTCCAGGAAAGCGAGGATCGACGGGGGAAATGACAGACAGACACTCAAGTTGTATGAGTATGCTGCTGCGTTTATTCTAGAGCAAGCTTACAATTTTTATACTATTACAGACAATTATAGGGGGCAAGAATCATTAACAAATTACAGAAACTTAGCAAGGTTATGTAGAGTTCACTGGAACAATGTGGGCACACAGTGGAAATGTTGTGGTTCCATTTGCCAAGATTTTTTTTTTAAGAACGAAAAGGTGAAGGTGAGGTTACTAGTTAACTTTTATTGTGGGACCCAAAGACAAAGGAAACTTGCTGAACAGGTCACCCAGCGAAATCCCCATTCATCATAAGATCCCGTATAATCTAATAGTTTTAAATTAGCTGAAGGGGTCCAACGTGGACGTTGGACCATCTGCCGTTCAGTAAGTATTGCTCATAACCTCCCGGCAGGGAGCGCTTGGGAATTTTATCTAATAGTTGTTTTTGCTTTTGATTAGGGTTCGAGTGCTCATTTCCAATAAGCCTTTCAAGCCTAATTTCTTCTGAGGTTACTGGAGTTTCTATTAACAATTCCTGTTGTTCCACTTCATCTAGGAAAGAACCCAATGTACTATTCTCATTTAACTTTAATAGTGCCTCAAATATTGCCCTAACTACTGGAGGACCAAAGTCCGTGATATTTTTTACCAAGTCTTGTGAAACATCAATTTTCTCTATTTGATTTTTTGTGTTTTGATCATGCTATGTTATTCCTTTACTATGTGGCGAAACTACAAAGTGCAAACAAAGCAGGTAGATGATGCATATCAAGATCACTACAATTGCAGGAACACACTGCTTCAGCAGCCACCAGCAAGCACGTCTCCAGCTCATTTTATGTGAGTCGGGGGTCATCACGACCGCGGACTACACAGGAACTACCCGAGGCTCCGCTCCACAGAGCACACACCCCGACCCTCCAAGCTTAGACCACAAACGCAACAACATTTTGCTACGCTGGAATCACAGCTGTGGGCGTGGCATGCATGGCCGAAGCCTAATAAGTAAAACAGATTGAAACATGTACGATTCACAAACACGCTGGGGTCGAGTGGCATTTTAGGCAATAAAGATTCCTAGGTTTGAAATGCAAGCATTTCTCACAGCTTTTGCTCCAAAGCTGTCAGCAGCTGGGTCCAAGTGTGAGAAGAGTTGCTGAACTGTGCCTTCCACACCCAGACCACTTGCTCAATGTCAGTGTGTTTACTGTTAAAATGTTCATGCTACCCAAAGTGATTTACAGATGCAGTATAATCCCTGTTAGTGTATCAAGAGCATTTTCCAAAAGGTAGAAAAACACCCTACTTGAATATGCGGAGGTGAAGTAATCTTGAGTGAAAAGTGGTAGGAACTATCTGGCTTTAAAATACTCTACAAAGCTCTGGTTATAAAAACAGCAGGGTATTGTCATAAAAGCACATACAACAAAAGAGCAGGGGTCAACATTGTGTTGCAGTGGGTTAAGCTGCTGCCTGCAAAGCCAGCATCCCATATGGCTGCCAGTTCAAATCCCAAATGTTCCACTTCTGTTTCAGGTCCCTGCTAATGTTCCTAATCCTTGGGCTCCTGCACACACCTAGGAGACCCAGATGGAGTCTCGTGGCTTTGGCCTGGCTCAGTTCTGGATGTTGTGGCCATCTGGGGAGTGAACCAGCAGATTAAAGATCCCTCCTCCCTTTTCCTCTCTCTCCACCCTCCCCCTCCTTCTAATAAAAAAATCTAAAGGAACAGAGAGCCTAGAAATAAACCCACATATTTATAGCCATGTGACCTTTGCCAGGGTGCTTAGAATGTACTTTGGCAAAACAATAGTCTCTTCAGTGAAAATCATTTGGGAAAACTGGGTATCACATGCATCAGAAGAAACTAGATGCTGTCTCTCAACATGTACATAAATAAACTAACATGGATCAAAGACCTAAATTTAAGATCTGAAGCTAATGAGCTAGTAAAAACAAACACAGAGGAAATTCTTCACTACATTGGAATGGGCACCCATTATTTTCATCAGACCCCAAAAGCATAGGAAAGGAAGCAAACATAGTTGAATGGGATTTCATCAAATTAAAAAACTTCTGTATTCCAAAGGAAGCAAAGACTAGGGCGAAGAGACAACTTACAGAGTGGAGGAAATATTTGCAAGGTATACTTTGAGAATGGATTAGTAATGCTATGTAAGAAACAAATAAATAGCAAAAATAACATGATTCTATTATAATAGAATGCACAGATTAAGCAGAAGTTATTTCAAGGAAGACAGAAGTGACCATCAGGGATATGAAAAAGTGTTCAACATCACATCATCAGGGTGATAGAGATCAAATCCACAGTAAGATATCCATCACCGACACTCCGGTTATCTCGGCTGTCATCAAAAAGACAAAAGATAAGGGTTCCATGTTATAGCTCTACACAGGAGATAGAAGTGGTGTTCTGTTTCACAGTAGGGTGACTACAGTTAATGATAATGTACTGTCCATTAAAAATATTAGAAGATAGGATTGTGAATATTTTCAGCATACAAAATGATACCTGTTTGAGGAGATAGATTTGTTTAACCTGATTTGAACCTGTGTAAAAACACTATCTACGTATCTCAAAATACAACATAGTACTCTATAAATATGTATAATTTTTGCCTGTTGGTTAAAATTTTAAAAGTATACAAATAATAAAAAGCCAAAGAAAAAGAGAAAAATTATCCCAAAGGAAGTAAGTTCAAATAACAATGATCATAGCGGACACCACATACAGTAGAAGAATTAACAATTTGCAAAGCTACTTGAAATAAATCAACAAAATATTAACTCTAGCAGTGGAAAAGCTACTATTTTATTTATTCATCATATATTAGAATTATATAATAGAAATTAAGAAAAATTCAGTGTATTAAGGTAGGCCTCAGGATATGAAGTGAGCATGCAAAATTCAGTGGTATTTCTATGAGAAAGAAATGAAAATTAAATAAAATAATTTACAAAAGAATTAAAAATCATAAAATACTTGAGAATTTTTTAAAAAAGATTTATTTATTTATCTGAAAGGCAGAGTTACAGAGAGGCAGAGGAAGAAGCTCCACTGATCTGAAGCCAGGATCCAAGAACTTCTTCCAGGTCTCCTATGCAGGTGCTAGGGCCCAAGGACTTGGGCCATCTTCTGCTGCTTTTCCAGGCCATAGCAGAGAACTGGATGGGAAGTGGAGCAGTTGGGACTTGAAACGGCACCCAAATGGGATGCTTTACCTGCTATGCCGCAGTGTCGGCCCTGGGAAAAAATAAAAGACATGTAATACCCCTATGCTAAGAACAAAATAGTACCGTGAGAATTTAAAGAAGATCCAGTTGAATTGGAGAGACATATGTTTTTGATTTTTAAAAAACTGGTTTTGTGATATACATTCTCCAAAATTGATTTTAAAATACATAGAAATGCCATCAAATCCTTACAACTGTGTGTGTGCGCGTTCATGCGAAAATGTATTTGAAAATGCATAATGCATGAAATAAGCAGATTTTGAAAAAGAACAAATATTGTGATATTAAACTGCTGGTATCAAAACTTACAATAGAGCTGCACTAATACAAATCTATGAGCAAAGGAAGAGATGAAGGAGTCAAGAAAGAGACACAAGCATGCAGGGCGTGAGATTTCTGGTCATATGCTTAGGGGAACCTAGGCCTGGTTCCTGGGTACCTGCTGGGCCCAAGTTCTAATGGGTTTCCATGTCCACAGGGCCAGAGTCTCTGAGAGCAGCTCTTTGTGACAACCTCAGAGCAGCTGGAAGAACCTTCTGGGAAATTCTTATCTGTGAGGAGACAAAAATGCATTCTGTTATTTATTTGTTTACCAGACTGAGCCACAGTATTTCTTCATTTATTTGAAAAAAAATTTTTTCTCAGAACTAGACAGTTGGGGAATTAAAATGTGGTAACCATGGAAACTAGAGTCCTTGGCATCTCAAAATTACTTTAGGTAGTAGTTTATTTCTATAGTGAGCTTATCAAAATATTTTTTTTTGACAGGAAGAGTGGACAGTGAGAGAGAGACAGAGAGAAAGGTCTTCCTTTTGCCATTGGTTCACCCTCCAATGGCCGCCACGGTAGGCGCGCTGCGGCTGGCGCACCACGCTAATCCGATGGCAGGAGCCAGGTGCTTCTCCTGGTCTCCCATGGGGTGCAGGGCCCAAGCACTTGGGCCGTCCTCCACTGCACTCCCTGGCCACAGCAGAGAGCTGGCCTGGAAGAGGGGCACCCAGGACAGAATCCGCCGCCCCGACCGGGACTAGAACCCGGTGTGCTGGCGCCGCAAGGCGGAGGATTAGCCTAGTGAGCCGCGGCGCCGGCCCAAAATATTTTTTAGTCTTTAATTCCTGTGACGTGTGGTTGCTGAACTTTTTGTAGCATTATCTATGGTCATAGTGTTACTGATATTTTCTTAAACAGCAAACTGTTACAAACACTCCTTTAAACACGGACAGTTCTGGTGGATGTTATGGTCACATTATGATAAAGAGTTTTCCCAAAGTTGATTCTGATCACGGTTTCTAACTTACTGGTTGCTCCAATGAAATGGCATGTCCATGGATCTTCCTAGATCAATATTCTATGTGGGATCTTCAGTTCATTTTATGAACTTAAGGGAAGATAATTCTTTACTTATGGTCTGTGAAATAGAAAAGTTTTAACTCACGAAAATATAGGAAGTTTGTTACAGATTACATATGATTTTGATATTAAAAGCAATGTGTAATGGAACCCAACAGGAAATTTTAATCAGGAGTTTATAAATTGATAGAACTTAGGAATTTTAAGCATATTAAATCTGCAATATGGAAAATGGAATACAGATGGTTAAGGGTATAATATGTCAGATTCTAATAGGAGATATATTAAGGCAAGACTATTAAATGAATCAGGAGCATTGAATTTATTATTTTCTTGTGTTCCAGAAGAGAGATTGTTGTGTATCAACTGCAGAAAGTTGATATGGAGAAGTGGATGGAATTGAAATCAGGTTTGGATGTAAAGTCAATAAAACTATTAACTAATTGAGCACCTAGGTTTATTCAAATGTGATGGATGGATAAGTTGTGTGTGTGTGTGTGTGTGTGTGTGTGTGTGGAGAGAGAGAGAGAGAAAGAGAGAGAGCGAGCGAGCGCTGAGAGGGAGAGGAAGGGTATATATAGAGAGAGACACAGGCACCAAGAGCTGGAACAGGTAAGTTTGGTGCTTCCTATTAGACATACTTTATCATGTCATGTAGGGAAGTGAATTTAGAAGACAAACTGAATATAAGTGATTTCAGCTTAGGGAGAGATGGATATCCAGATTTTATCAGCCTCACGATGGTCTCTAAAGTTGGCAGACTGAGGGATATCCCCCAGGATGCAAGTGTTGATCGAGGAGACTTGTTTTGCCCTTTCCTGCAACAGATCCAAGACACAAAAATCAGTTACTTATTATATCTTCCAGCGCACGTGTCACTCCTGAGGGTAAGTCTTCCCTGATTTTCCTGATTTTTGCCCAATCAGTGTTAACGTGTCTGTCTCTAAGTCCCCTGTAGACCACAATACATGTCTTTGTCACTGCACTCATAATACTGATTGATTCATACAGAGATGTTTCCATAGCAGTCTTCCCCACACCTCTGTGGGCTTCCCATGGGTGCTCATGCACTGCTAGTTCCAGGAATTCTGGTTTGTTCTGTGTGCTAAGGCTCAGCTCAGTGTTGTATTTAGGGGGAAGAGAGACCTGATCCATCTGTGAGTTACTGATCAATCCTGGAGACTCTATAGAGAGAGACTGGGAGATGATTACCATGAGATCAAGAAGAGAATCGTGTAGTACCTTGCCATGTTGATTAACCCTTATCCTTGACATATTCCCATGCCTTTTGCTCACAATGTGCACTGGATTACTTAACAGCACAATCTGTTTTGGCAGAAATAGCCTTGGCTTGGGGACCTTGGGCGTCCATTAGTGGCAGGTATGGATCAGAAGAACCCAAACCTCCTGACCTCCAGTCTAACGTCCACACAACGAAGATGCCAAAATTGACATAGGTAAGTGAGTTCTTGGCTGAAGGACTCATTTCTAAATACTCATTCATGGGCTTAGGAATTGAGTAAGCTGAGAAGATCCCTTCTTCCCTTTCTTCATGGAGATTATGGATGAAGAAGATGTGAGCAGAAATGACATAATTTCAAAGCTTGGCACTACACATCCAACAGTTGAGGTTAATACAGAGTTCAGGGTGTGTTGGGCACTGTCTGAGGAGTATTTTCATGTAGAAGTATTTTACTCCCATAAGTTTTGGCAGTGAGTCCCTAAACTCCAGGGTAAAGTCGGTAACTCCTCTGACCTGGTGTTCTAAGTGTAAGCTGAGTTCCCCACATCACTGTACTTGTATGAGTACTGGCTTAGGGACATTTGGATACTTTTCATGGGAACAGTATAGAGTTGACACCATTAGAAAAATGTCCTGCTGCCCTACCACTCTGGAGACTCGGCCACTGCCTCCTGAACCACAAAGCACGCCCTGCATGGCAACCTGTAGCCACGACCCCTGTGCAAGGCTGCGCAGGCTTGCTCTTTGCTTTCTGATTGGTTGGCACCTATGGACAGTTGTCCAGTCAGAGTTGATGTACTCTGTTGGCTACCAGGTTTATATAAAGGCTGCTCAGGGGCGCTGTTGCCCTTTTGCCTGGTTGGAGTCCTATGTCGCACGTTACTTTCTTCAGGTGGGTGCCGAGTGCTGCTGTGGATCCTTGGAAAAAGGAGGTGAACCGTGAAGAAGCACAACTGCAGGAAGAGCGGTCTCGCTGGTGGAGGAGGCATGGCAGTAGGTTCTCCAGAGTCCACAGGGTCATCCATTCTGGCCGGGTAAGTCCTGTGGAAATCTGTGCATGTTCCCTATGTGGGCCCTGGCCACAGGCCCGAGAACTTGTGCCTTCAGGAGGGGGAGGCAGGGAGAATAAATTGGGTATTAGATTGTATGCTATAAATGGTAGGTTTTATTGTATATTAGGAATTATATATTCTATTGTATATGATAAAATATAGATTACATTGGTGGGATCCTGTACAGTTGCAGGAGGGATTTAGCCTACCTGTTTGCCTTCTGATGCCAGGTTGGGGAACTGCCAGGTGGGTAGTCTTCTGTTGAGTGGGGGATTAAGATGCCCTGACACTGTTAATTTCTACCACTTTTCATAGTTTTTTGAGTTATTGATGCCATCCTTCCCTCCCACTGAACTCTGATTCTGCCGCTGTGTTGTGCAGTGTTTCTCTAATTATGTGAAAAATTCCTGAGGAACATATCCAGCTATAATTGCCTGTTTTCTATCACTTTACGAACGTGGTAATATGAAGAGAAACATCATCTAAAAGTCTGTATCTTCTTGCATATTTTTACATTTACAGGGAATATGGGAACTCTGTTTATCATCAGAGGCAGTTCTATTAGAGAACTCCTCCATAATTTTAGGAAGTAATGGCTGCTGGCTGAGTACTCATTTTAGGAAATTTTAGGGTAATGGTTACTTGCTGAGTATGTTTGTTGCAGAAAGTTGTAAAATTGTAGACTCTGAGTAACTCAAAATAGATTATTTTTTTCTTGTAAGCTAGATTTTGGAATATGTGGGCCGGTCCCCCTCGTACCATGTACTGGTTCCATTACCACAGATGCTGCGACTGGAGCTGAGTAGGAATCTGGTAGAAACTGGCAGAAGCCAGTTTGGCCTTTACCTGCCTGCTCGTGGTCTGTGTTTGTTGCCTCAAGCCTGTCCTTTTGTGCTTTGCTGACCTGTTCTGTCTAGGTTACAGGGTCCAGCAGGTGGCAATGAGCAGCATGGCACGCTGGGGTTGTCAGTACCCACATCTCAGGCGGAGACAGACTTGGTATCCACATACCAAAAGTTGATGCTGTATTGTTATGTTATCCCATATACAGAAGTGGAGGTGGTAGGCTGATGGGGGATAAGAGATCATATCACAGTTATGTATGGAGGAGTGTGGAGTTAAGGTGGAGCAAGAGACTACATAGTGATGGAATGGACCCAGAGGCCTTTGGCCTCATTCCCTTGGAAGCTGGAGATATTTCAGAACATTTCCAAAAGTTTGTGGAATGACGTTTGGCATAGTGAGAAAGGCATTTGGCATAGTGAGAAAGACTGCTTGGGATTCCAGAGGAGGTAGGTAATGGCTTAAGTAGTTTCATTCACACTACCCAGAGTGGAGACCGGTATTGAATTCCCAGCTCCAAGTTTCAGTCTGGCCCAGATCAGCTCTGCTTATTGTGGTCATGGAAGTGCTGTCTCCCTCTCTTTCCCACTCTCTCCCTCTCTCACACACATATGCACACATATTCTCTCTCTGTTCTCTGTCTCTTTGCCTTTCAAAGAAATTCAATTTTTAAAACGATATGGGAAAACATTGTGGATATTTGGTGCCAGTCAGAGTTACATCAAAGGAGTAAGTTCCTAGTGTCATACGATATAATTGGGTGACTAGTTCACAGTAATCTATTACATGTTTTATGAGAAAATAGGAGAAAGGAGCACAAGGACTTCAACCATAGAATAATGTCAAAGAAGAATAAATGCTGATTTGATCACCATACAGTGTATAAGGATATTGAAATGTCATACTGTAGCCTGTAAATGTGTACAACTGTTGTTAATAAAAATTAAGCTAAAAATACCAACATCTTATTTGGTGCATAGGGTTAAAGGGTTATAAAATGTTTAATGTCATGCTAATATTAAAGTATTTGGAAATATTTTCATTAATATTGACAGTGATAATAAAGAAATAAGTGAATTGATTTTTATCGTCATGCTGAGTGGAAAGACTGGAAGTGAATATTTATTTTTGATTGTTTCATTAACAGAAGAAAAATGGTAGAGTGCTTTTATGTGTATTTGGAACTGACTTGCCTTAGAGCAATATTAAAACGAAATATGGAATTAAAAGATAGTCTTATTTTTTGTTTAAAATTTAGATTTTACTGATGTTGAGAAACATTACACAGACATTTCAATTTGTTCATAATTCTTTTTTTTAAGAAAGGTTTATTTATTTGAAAGGCAGAGTTATAGAGGGAGAGACACACACACACAGAGAGAGAGAGAGAGAGAGAGAGAGAGAGAGATGTCTTCTATTCGCTGGTTTACTCCCCAAATGACCACAATGGCTAGCACTGGGCCAGGATGAAACCAGGAGCCAGGAGTTTCTTCTGGATCTCTCATATGAGTGCATGGCCCAACCACTTGGGCCATCTTCCACTGCTTTACCAGGTGCATGAGCAGGGAGCTAGTGGAGCCACTGGAACTGGAACAGGTGCCCAAAGACATGTCCCTGGCTAGAGAAACATCCTCCAACACTGCAAAACCTATGGGGTTGATGCAGGCCCAGGAGGAAGGCACCACTTCTTACAACTTGTGCCCAGGTCCAGGGAGGCCCCTCGCTTGGATATCCATTCCTTTTGTCTCAGTTTTGCATTAGAGAGTTCCCTGCCCCCCATGCTTTGATTGACTCTCTATGACATAAGACCTCCTGACTGGAATATAGCCTGGGAATCTCATTTGGAACCTTTAGAGTGCCATAGGCAGAATACACCAACATCACAGGAAATGGGATTTGCCTCCTGGGAAAGAGAAAAGAGGGTTTTCCCAGTTTGCTGCTGAGGTCTAACAAGCTGTGAGAGCAACACTGAAGTCCTGTTGTGACCATCTGCCAATAAACAGTGAGGCCTTCAGGGAACATAGATGTTTGTTGAACTTGGGGAAAAATCTACACATAATGCAATGAAACTCAGATGTACAGTTGGGTGAATTTGTGTCTACTTGAGCAGTGTGTGGGAAGTACAGATGCAAGGGTTTGTACCCACATGGGTGTCTCCTAACCAGCAATGGTTTGAAGCCACGTTAGAGTGTCTCCTAAACACCAGTGGATTGAAACCACATGGGAGTGTCTGCTTACCACCAATGGTTTGAACCCTCATGGGAGTGTCTGCTAACCACCAGTCCAACAACTGAAGTAGCAGCTCCTTTGCCTGTAAGATCTCTGTGTGGCCCTTTGCAGTCAAACTCTTTGAACTCCACTGGCCTTGAACAACCATTCATTCGTGTGTTCTCCATCTCTATTTGGCCTTTCCCCAGAATGTCCTATGAGTTGAATCATACCATGTAGCCTTTAGGGTATGGCTTCTCTCTCTTAGAAAAATGCACCTGAAATTCACCCGCTCATCACATGACTCTACGTCTTGTTCCTCTTTCTCACTGAATCCTGTCCTCATTATGGATCTGGTACTGGTTGCATATTCATCCCTCATGAAGATCATCCAGTTGACAGTTTTTAGTGATTGTGAATAAGTGAACATGGCAAGGGGTTTCTATGTGCACTTGTTTTCCAAGTCAATTGTGTACATAGAGATACACATTTGGAGTCTGATGCTGTATGTGTACTTTTGTAAGAGACTCAAATTATCTTATAGGTTCCTGTTCTGTTTTGAATTCCTCTCTTCAGTAAATGCATGTTCCTCTTACTCCACATTTCTGTCAACATTTCCTACTAGCAGTTCTGTTGATTTTACTCAAATAGACTTGCAGTGGTATTTCTTCATGCTGTTAACACTCAGTATACTGTTTAAAAAATAAAAGAAACAATAATCTATGTTACAGAGACCAAACCTCAAGTTTTGCTTTGAACTCCCCATCTGATTTATCATCCTAATTAACTTGAGCCAAGGTCAATATGAAATTGAGTTTGCATTCTTCATGCACACATTCTAGCTGGCTGGAGATCACGAGGTGGTTTTGGAGGAGGCAGGAAGGAAAGGGAGGAAGTGTTCCAGGCACAGGGGATGATACTATGGGGAGGGCACTGGGAGAGCCGGGTGCAAAATGTGATGGTTGGCGATGCGTGTATTGTTCCCCAGATATCTCTGGTTGGAGGAGTAAAGGCTTTGCACTGGCATGGATCAAAAGGGCTGCACACGGAGACCATTCTGCCCACACCATGGAGTTTCTGTATCCCAGGAGGCCAAGGCATGAAGAGGGCCCCTTTTGTCCTTTGTTCTACAGTCTGGAGTGGGAGTGTGTCTTCAGGTTCCAGAAGGGGGAAGCAGCCTAACTGGGATTCTGTAAATCTGGTTGGAAGGGCAGAGGGATTGGTGACCCTCTGAAGGTTGGGGTCTTAACGACCAGGTCCCATCTGCCAAAGGACGCCAAGCACACAGTGATGACGGCTTTGGCAGCCTTGAGAGACTCCAGATTCTGAGGCACCGAGGAAGGGGGTGTCTGGGAGATCCTGTAGGTCTGCCTGCAGGCTGAGGGCAGTGGAGCCTTAGATGATGGAGGGCGAGGAGAATCTCAAGGCAAGTGAGTTCAGATGGGAGGGCTGCTGTGGGTAAGGCATTGTGTTCAGCCACCAGCACGCTGCATCTGTTAGTCCTGGGGGCTTAAGCAAGCTCTGGGGAAGACACTACTGCAGGCTCCAGTCGCAGCTGCCAGAATCCTTTAACTACAAGTGAGTGTTGAACTACTCACCAGGCGTAGAATTATGGTACCTGGTTTCCTTGTGTAAAGGGCCCCTGCATTTACAAGCTGCTGCCACTAGGTGGAGGTCACGGGCCAGTCCTTTTTGCACATTTCACAAATTCAACCTTCAGAAGCCTGTGGGATGGGCCCTCAGGGCCCCAGGGATCCTAGTGTGGGGATGGAAAGCACAGGCTCTGTGGGTGATAGGTTGCAAAGAGGCTCACTGCAAAATTACCTGCCATCTGTAACAGGGTCTGCTCACTAAGAGTGACTTGTACTGTCAGACAGTTCACATGGATGGAGTTAAAATGAATGAGTGCTAGTTTTAGGCCGGCACCGTGGCTTAACAGGCTAATCCTCTGCCTTGTGGCACCAGCACACGGGGTTCTAGTCCCAGTTGGGGCAGCGGATTCTATCCCAGTTGCCCCTCTTCCAGGCCAGCTCTCTGCTATGGCCCGGGAAGGCAGTGGAGGATGGCCCAAGTGCTTGGGCCCTGCACCCGCATGGGAGACCAGGAGAAGCACCTGGCTCCTGGCTCCGGATCGGCACGATGCGCCGGCCGCAGAGGCCATTGGAGGGTGCAATGGCAAAAAGGAAGACCCTTCTCTCTGTCTCTCACTATCCACTCTGCCTGTCAAAAAAAAAAAAAAATGAGTGCTAGTTTTTGTGTTATTATAGTGCCATGCATGTACGTGTTTAAAACCCAGAAACCCCAGTACATATTTCAGAATCTACACCCAGGAGCTGGAAGGATGCCTTCCAAACCCTTACAAAGGATAGCTTCTGTGGAGGAACACAGTAGAGTGGGTCAGGGCAGGAGACAAAGGGTCTTCAGACTTGTACATTAAGTACAGCAGAGACTGTTACAGATTGCAGGTAATTTTGCAATGATCTTCACACCTATCACGCATGGAGCCTGTGCTTTCCAGCCCCACACTGGGATCTGTATTTAATCAGACAAAAAAATAAAACCCACATGTGTTCATTTTGAACCAGATAGAAAGCGACAAATGAGCACATTTTAAGCATGAAAAATGAAAATCCCCCTGCCCAGGCACTGGATTTTTAGCGACATACTAGTTCCCAGCGTTAGAGAGTCCTCCCGTGGAGGTGGGGCCCTCCTAAAGCCTCACACAGCCCGAAGGCCTGGCAGGTGCCTGGGAGCTTCTGTGAGCAAGCGGGAGAAGATTTTTGACTAGGTTTTTACATAAACATCCTAGTGGTATTTTGTATGTTATTTTGCAGCCATTTTTTTTAAAGATTTATTTATTTATTTGAAAGAGTTACATAAAGAGAGCAGTGGCAGAGAGAGAGAGAGAGTGAGTCTTCCATCCGATGGTTCACTCCCCAATTGGCCGCAATGGCCAGAGCTGTGCTGATGCGGATCTGAAACTGGGAGCCAGCAGCTTCCTCTGGGTCTCTCACGTGGGTACAGGGGCCCAAGGACTTGAGCTATCTTTTACTGCTTTCCCAGGCCATAGCAGAGAGCTGGATTGGAAGTGGAGCAGCTGGGTCTCAAACCAGTGCCCATATAGGATGCTGGCGCTTCAGGCCAGGTTGTTAACCTGATGCACCACAGTACCGGCCCCTTTGAAGCCAATTTTCACAGTAAATGTATCTCTTGAATAATGTGTTCCAGAGTAGTCTATTTAGAAAAATCTCATCAGTAAACACATTTTAATACTCGCACCTCCAAGGAGTACATTCATTTGTACTTTAAGGTTCTAATTGGATTCACGTAAGTTGTCAGGTTGTTAAATCTAGATAAACCCACTGAGACCCCGGGAGCACCTGCCTGGAACTTGGAAGGGAGTGGTTGGGAAATGCATGAGCTGCTAAGCCTTATGCTTCTGGGTTGTCTTAAACAGCCTAGAAAGTATGACTGTTGGATCTGTGTCTTCTGCCCCAGGGTGGGTGTTATTTTTAAGTAAAAGGTTTATTGGATAAAACTGCCTTTCTACTGATAATAGATGAAGCATGATCACAGCAAGCATTTACTTGGGCTTTGTCCTCAATAAAACACAATGCAGTTGGGGTGGAGTCTCTGAAATGACCAGTGCCTTTCCTTTCGAATGAATAATGGACTTTCCAGTGGTTCCTGGAGACAGGAGAGAGGAGGTGAGGAGTGGGAACGTGGGCTGTGGTGGGAGAGGACAGGCCAGGTGGTGGAGCGGGGCTGGGTTGCTCTGATTACTGGCTGCCTCTGTCTCACTCCCAGGAGCTCACATCCAGTTCCTGAACTTCTCCACTGAGCCCGACCATGACTTCATGGAACTCCACAATGGCCCGTACAGGACCAGTCACACCATGTACTTCCACAGTGACCGCTCCCAGGACTGGCTGGGATTCAGGCTAGAGTTCCAGGGTAAGGACAGACACACTCCAGGCACCTTCCTAGCCCACATTCGTGTGGGCAGGGGAGATGGCAGGGAGGGGGCGGCAGGCCCAATGGTGGCTTCATGCCCTTGGCCACATGTGTTACCTGCAGCCTCTTCTAGAGGGGCAGCTTCCAGGGTTCCACCCTGTGGCCGGTAGCTGTCACTAGGCAAGCGGCCAGCTGTCCCTTCTCACTGCCCGTGCCATCAACCACTCCCCCCAGGTTCAGCAGTGGAATTCATCCTTCTGGGCCATTCCCTGGCCACAGAGCTCCTCCTGTGGCAGCGTCAGGGGCTCTCTGAGAGTCCTAGGAGCACCCACTAAGCCTGCCCCAGACAGGGTTTTCCTGGCTGAGGCTTAGCCACCCTCACTGCAGCTCTGCCTTGCCTGAGGGAAAACCCTGACAGGCCCCTCTCCTCCAGGCACATATTCCCTGTAAGGACCCCAGTTCTCCACATCAGGCTTGCCCTGAGCCATAGGCCATCAGACGCCTGCGGCTGTGGAGCCCTGTGCCCAGCCTGTGTAACAGTGTGGGGCTGCCCCAGTAGGTCCTCCATCTCCCTGGTGCTGCTGACTGAGGAGCCCTCTGTTCTAAGCCCTTCCCAGATTGTTCCACTGCTGCTTTATCTTGTTCCTAGACATCCTTTCTAATGCTAAACATGTCCTTGTTAAAAATGAAAGCATTGCAGATGGGTTCTGAGTACATCCTGAGTTGCCTCCAGCTGTATTAGCAAACCCCCAGGAGCTGGGGATGCTGATAAATAGCACAACCCTGCTTCTTCCTGCTCTGGGTACTGGGAAACCTGAGGTCAGGCAGAGAGAGTCCTTGTGTGTGTTTGGGGGGCAGCGCTTGGTTCACAGGTAGCCCCTTCTTGCTGTGTCCTCACTGACAGGACGAGTAGAGTAGCTCTCTCTGGACTTTTTTTATTATTATTAATTGAAAGAACGCGAGACAGAGGAGGTAAAGAGAGAACTCCGAACTCCTGTCCCCGGGTTCATTCCTTAAATGCCCCCAACAGCTGAGTCTGAGCCCTGCTGAAGCCAGGAGCTCCATGTGGGGCTCGCAAGTGGGTGGCAGGGAAACTGGGCTCAGAAGAAGAGCCTGAACTCAAACCCAGGCACCCCAGGATGGGAGGTGGGGGTCCCAAGTGATGGCCTAGCCACTTCCCCCAGCACCCACACCCAGGTCTCTTGTATAAGGAAGCCAGTGCCACCCGCCCTTAAAGAGCCCCTCCTCCAGACACCTCCATGTGAAGGAGGAGGCCTCAGTTACAGATTCTGATGGGACAGAAACATCAGGCCATAGCGACGTCACGGGAAGACGGAGCCCTTGTGGAGATGCTGAATTCCAACAATGAAATACGCATCTTTTTTTTTTGGAATTATTTTTAAAGATTTATTTATGGGCCGGGGCCGTGGTGCACTAGGTTAATCCTCCGCCTGCAGCGCTGGCATCCCATGTGGATGCCGGTTCTAGTCCCGGTTGCTCCTCTTCCAATCCAGCTCTCTGCTGTGGCCCGGGAGGGCAGTGGAGGATGGCCCAAGTGCTTGGGCTCCTACACCCGCATGGGAGACCAGAAAGAAGCACCTGGCTCCTGGCTTCGGATCGGTGCAGCTCCGGCCATAGCAGCCATTTGGAGAGTGAACCAACGGAAGGAAGACCTTTCTCTCTCTCACTGTCTGTAACTCTGCTTTTCAAATAAAATAAAAAAATTTTAAAGATTTTTATTTATTTATTTGACAGGTAGAGTTACAGAGAGGAGAGAGAAAGAGGTCTTCTATCTGCTGGTTCATTCTCCAACTGGCTGCAACAGCCAGAGCTGTGCAAATTTGAAGCCAGGAACCAGGAGCTTCTTCTAGGTCTCCCACATGAGTGCAAGGGCCCAAGCACTTTGGCCATCTTCTGCTTTCCCAGGCCATAGCAGAGAGCTGGATCGGAAGTGGAGCAGCCGGAACTCGAACTGGCACCCATATGGAATGGCAGCACTGCAGGCAGCAACTTTACCTGCTACACCACAGTGCCGCCCCTCCTCCCCCACAGTGTTTTAAAGTGTGCACTGTGTTTGAAATTCTCTCCACACCCACTGCAGCGTCTCCCTTCCGTACAAACCCACCTCACCTCCCGCAGGAGTCTCTCTTTGGGAAAGCTAAGGAGCCGCTGTCCTCAGGGTCATTTCTGCCCCCAGAAGCCCTGCCTTTCCCTTGGAACCCAGGCACCACATCGCTGATGTCACTGATGCTGTCCCCTCTCTCTCAAAAGCCTGACATGTCTCAAGGCCACATCTGGCTGTGGTATGGGTCTTGCCTGTGCTGCTGTGCACCACATGTTCCTCAGGGAGGCATTCTTTAAAGGCCCAGGCTGTCCTGTTCCAGTGATTCCTAGGGTAACAGGCTCCCTGCTTCCACTGTGGTGCCCATCACCCTCAGCCCTAACCCCCTGACAGAGCTATGGCTCCCCTTGGACCCCCCCATACCCATCGAGGCTTCCCTGTTCTTCAACCTGCCCTGCCAGCTGGGTGACTTCATAGTGACACCTGCCAGGTTCTTGCCATAGAGCCTGCCCTGGGCAACAGCAAACAGTGGTGTTATTGCCTCTGATAAAGGCATCCCCTGCTGGATGCCGCTATTTAGTCTCAGCTACTTCCATGAAGAATCTTTACTGTAGGAATGTTCCAGCTCCTTCTGCTGGTGGTTTTCTGTGCTGGATGCCTGCCATGAAAGCTGTTCCTTGTCCTTTGGGCCCCGCTCTACAGCTCCATTGGTGGCCTCCCCCATTGGGGTGGCTTCGGCCATTTAACACCTGGGCATGTCCTTTTGAGTCAGGGCTGCACATTCCCATGGAAACAGATTTCTGGTTTCTCAGAGGGGCTGGCTGGAATGACAGCTACACACTCCTGGTGGCCCAGCCACCCCTCTGAAAACTGTCTCCTCATCCAGGTTCACCTGCTTTCCTCCCTGAGAGGTTCTGAGTTCCCAGAGTCTGAAAGCCCTGTTTGCCCCCTGCTGCTTTTGTTTGTGGCCTTGGCCCTTATGAAGGTTAAATGCAGTGACCAACATGGAGGACCCCAGTCCACTGCCTGGCCCCAAGAGCTGCTCCGGAAATAGCAGTGGTCAGTGGCTTCCCCGAGCTTCCTTTCCCCGTGGAAATGCCAATGATGGGGCACCTCTATTGAGCTCTCACCATGAGCAGCTGTTGTGCCAGCAGTTGTGCAAGTGTTGCCCTGTGTATCCTCACAATAACCATGTTATAAGTAAAAAAAACCAGGGGCACAGCAGTTAAATGACTCAGGCAGCATCAACAGCTTTTAGTAAATGACTAAGGGCCTCCTGTGTCCAAGTCTCGGTGCTTCCCCACTGTGCCAGTTCTCTGCAGCTCCTGCATTCTGGTCACAAGAAGATACCTGGGGGAGGATAAAGCCCATTCTCTCCTATACTCTTCTAGCCTATGAGCTTCAGGAGTTCCCAGACCCAGAGCCCTTCACCAATGGCAGCATAAGGGGAACCGACTACAACGTGGGACAGTCTGTGACCTTCGAGTGCTTCCCAGGATATCAGCTAATGGGCCACACCATCCTCACATGTCAGCATTGCACCAACCAGAACTGGGACCACCCCCTGCCCAGGTGTGAAGGTATGTCCCTTGCTCACCCTTGGTGACTCTCCCTGGGTGGTCACACCATGCACTTGCCTGCTCCGGGGGTTCTCCAGTCAGTCCCATTCTCACGTGAGTGTGACCCACTCTGGCCAGGGAGGGCATCTTGGTGACAGAGCACTGGGCCAGCACCGGCAAAGTCCTAGAGGGGTGTGATCCGGGGGCCCACTGAGGCAGCCCTTGAGAAGATCCACCTGGACAGGCTAGATGTCCCCAGTTGGAAGGGAAGGCTCTACATGAGAGTGAAGTAGGTGAGTGCTGGGCTGAGTCCTGGAGAGGTTGAGAGAATCCTGGCATCTTCCCAAGGGAAGAGGAGAATGCACCTTTTTCCCAACAGCTTTCTTGCTTCTCTGGTCACTGTCCTGCGTCCCATATGGGTCTGGAGCCAACGGGTGGATTCCAGGGAGCTGTTGGTGCTTTTTTGAGTCCTCTTCCTTAATCAGAACCTAGATGGAAGATGACACA
Source organism: Lepus europaeus (assembly GCF_033115175.1). Lineage (NCBI taxonomy): Eukaryota > Metazoa > Chordata > Mammalia > Lagomorpha > Leporidae > Lepus > Lepus europaeus. Next base: position 91,743 of record NW_026909007.1, on the reverse strand, counting down.
GGGTCATGCTGCCTCTGCCCCGCCCTCCACACCTCAGCCCCGTAGGCCCAGCATTTTCCCAGAGGGGAAGCTGGGTGGGGCCCATACCCCAGAAAGAGGGCTCAACCCTGGAATCAGATCACCAGGCCTCCCCCTGGAGACCCCTGAATGCCCTGAGCAACTGGGACCTCGCTGATGGCTTCCTCACCCTGGGGAGCGCTCAGCAGGAACTCTGCGTGGAAAGAAGCTCTGTGTGCAGCACTGGTTCTGGTGCTGGAGGTTAAACCTCCGCTAAGTTTTCCAGACTTCCAGAACCACCCTGTGCTTGCGCAGTGGATCATTCCCGAATTGCTAGTTGGTGGTGTGTCACTCCTTCCTCGCTCCTTGCGTGCTGTCTTCCAACACAGCTGGTGAGAGAAGGCAGCAGTCTGCTCTTCTACTTCTAGAGGCTTCTCCCATTGGTTTCTTTGACACCAAAGTTGCTTTTCCAACCACTGTTCCACCTCTGCCGCCTTTTGTGGTCATCTCTTCCTTTGCCCCTTAAATGTTCTTTGGAGTTCCTTCCCTTCTCTTCTTTTCTCTCACCCGCCTCCATGTCCCCCAAATGCCATCTTGATCTACAGTCCCTGGGCTGAGACTCCTGCCTGCCTGAGGGCACTGCAGAAAGGTCACAGAAGATGGAATCAAAGCCTGGCTTACTTTGGTCCAGAGCATGTACAAACGCATGCAGTTAAGGATCTTCTAAACGTTCTCAGGAAACACATCTCCTGAAAACACTGGGCGTGCCTCTCAGAATCTCTTTTCACCAAAGTCAACTTACCTTTCAGTGCCATTTTCCATGTGCCCTTGTCCGTGCAATGCTTCCTAAATACTTCCACTCCCTTCAGAGGTGTCTAGCGTCCCTGTATGTTCAGAATGGACCTTCTCATCTCAGCCTCTGCTAAGCTGAAATGCCTGTCTAGTGATGAGGACTCTGGCCGCTCACCCCTTCATTTGAGTGTCCTCCCACTTGTTCACTCCCATATTCACCAAGTGCTGCTTTCTGCATCCTAAGTGTCTTTCAAGTGTACCCACTTCTTTCTCTCCACTGCCTGTACCTTAACCCAGGCCACCAATGGTCTGACTTATCTCTGCTGTTGGCTTCCTCGATGGGCCAGCTTCACTCAACCCAGTCTTAGGTTCCTCAGTGCTGGCTTCTCAATGCAGGGAGAGCAAGCCTTCAGAACCACCAGTGTGGACTCCATTCCCCCACTCAGAGGTCAGCCAAGGCAGCCCCTTACTGCTTGGAGTAAATTCTAGACCCTTGGGGCAGCACACTGTGTGTCTCAGGACCTGGTACCTACCTACCTCTCATGTCTGCTCTCACAGACCCTGTGCCCTACCTAAGCTGACATGCCCTCCATTTCCCTAGTACACCAGGGCATCTTGCCTCTGGTTCTTGGCACCTGCTGCTCCTTGCTCTTATTAAAAACCCACTCTGCTACCTTGCCCTCTTGGGTCCTTGCCATCCCTCGGGGCTGTGTCTAGATGCACACACTCCCAGGGACTCTTCCCTACCCTCACACACAGGAGAGCCCCTCCAGAAGCCCTGGGACATTGCGCACCAATGACCTGGCTTACCTTGCATTGTACTGCTGCTGGGTGCGTGGCTGGGTGGCAGTGAGCTGTGAGTGCCGTGGGAAAAACTAGAGCCTCCTGCTCCCCACTGTCTCTCCAGGCCATTCCTGGCCCTGTGTGGATACTCAGCACGTGTGTGTGTGTGTGTGTGTGTGTGATGGGGGAAGCAGGTCCATGGCACCACACCTAGGAACCCTGTCCTCTGCATTTTGCATGGAGGCAGCTGGGGTTCTTCCTGCTCCGTCCCATCTACCCCGCCCTGGGTGTCTGCTTCAGGCTCCCATCAGCCAAAGACGCTCCTGACTCTGGACCAAGGAACTTGGGTGTTTTCTTTCCCAGCATCCCTGCTTATCCTCTCCCTGGTGACTGTGTCCCAACACCATGGGGCTTTCAAGGCCTCTGCATTCCCTTGCCTAAAGCTCCATCAGAGTGAGCCACAAAGTGGGTGTTGCCTTAGGGGAGCAGGAAGATAAGGAGAGGCAGCTGTGTCTATGTGGCAGGTGCAGGGCTGGGCATTCTGTGAGCGTCCCTCACCTCATGGCCACCACAGTCCTCTTGGGCTCATTTTCCAGGTGAGGAAACAGAAGCTGAGAGAGTCTGAAACACTTGTGGGCATCATCAGGTGAATAGATGGCTCTGCTCTAATTTGGCCCTGTCACCTCGCCACAGAAACCCTCAGCTCAAGGTCAAATCCACCCAAGAAAGAGCAGATCAAAGAGAAATTTTCCTTTCCAAAATCTCTTCCTAGTACTGCAGCCTTGGCCCTGACATCTGCTGGTTCCCATCCTGGAAAGCTTGAGCCGGGTGCTTCCTTCTTAGGTCTCTTCCATGACAGAGAGAGAGGGAGGTGGAGGGAGGGGCAGGCCCACAGGGCACCTGTCAGGTGAGGACTCCCCACCTCCCCAGCAGGGGGCTTTGTGTGGGAAGGTCCAGCGCACTCTGGGCACTCAGTGCGTGCTGTGCTCCCTCTCCTCAGTTCCCTGAGGCAGGAACGTCACCTTCTTCAGTGCTACTGTGTACTCCCCTGGATACCCCCCAGCCTACGCTAGCTCCCAGGACTGCGTCTGGCTGATCCCCGTGCCCATCAGTCATGGCGTCCTGTTCAACCTCAGCCTGCTGCAGACAGCCTTCTGGAGACTTCATCGCCATCTGGTAAGGCCAGGAGCCATGCGGCCAGCCCGTGAGAAAGGAGCAAACAAATACTGGACTAATTTTTTTTTAAAGATGTATTTATTTATTTGAAAGGCAGAAGTAGAGAGAGAGAAAGAGATAGACAGATCTTCCATCTGCTGGTTCATTCCCCAAGTTACCACAACTGCCCAGGGCTGGGACAGGCAGAAGCCAGGAGCCAGGAGCTTCCTCCAGATCTCCCATGTGGATGCAGGGACCTTAGTACTTAAGCCATCCTCTGATGCTTTCCCTCTGATGCATTAGCAGGGAGCTGGATTGGAAGTAGAGCAGCTGGACTTGAACCAGCAGTCATATGGGATGGCAGTACTGCAGATGGCAACTTTAACAATCATGCCACAGCTCCAGCCCACTGGACAAACTTTTCAAGAATGTTGATCAGAAGGGATGTCAGGTTATAACTTCAGAGCCAGCATGTGATACAGCAGGCTAAGTCGTCACTTGCAAATACCAGCATCCCATATCAGATTGCCAAGATGAGTCCCAGCTGCTCTGTTTCCAATGCAGCTCCCTGCTAATGTACCTGAGAAAGCAGTGGAACATGGCCCAAGTATTTGAGCCCCTGCCACCCATGGGGGAGACCTGGATAGAGTTCCTTGCTCCAGGCTTCAGTCTGGTCCAACCCTAGGTATTGCAGCCATATGGGGAGTGAATCAGTGGATTGAAGATCGCTGTGTGTGTGTCTCCCTCTCTCTCTCTCCCTGCCACCCTGCCTTCCAAATAAATAAATAAATCTTTAAAAAAATGGTTTGCTAAGTATTCATGTAATATTGCTATTGTCAGCAAGCGATCTAGGACTTGCTCCCTCATTTCTCTATTCTAAGCCCAACTTATTCTTTCATTTCTCTATTCTCTTCAAGCTAGGAAACTAATTCTATTATGAAGGAATCTGTAGGATGCACAATTTAATCTTTAGACCTTATAAAAGAGATGGCTAACATTTTTCTGCAATAGCATAGCCAAAATAAGAGCTTAAATAATAATCTCATAGCTAGATTCACTTCGCCATCAGCGAAGTATACAGTAAGTAGAAAAAACCTCCCTTTCAGACAAAAGGGAAAGAAAGTTTTAAAGTGAGAATATACTTTTCCTCATGGGCATTGTCTACCTTAGAAAAACTACTACAGAACATGCCTGTGACTATAGACTTGTAGTTCAGGCCACCGAAGATTAGAGATGGGACTTGGCACTCCCTTGACTTGCATCCTCTGGTCTGCTTTAACACAAACCAGGAGGAAAAGAAAGCTCGGCATCAGAAGCAATGGGTGGCAGGCCTATTAATGGCTGATCTGTACAGTGATCTGCCCTCAAGGAGACCCAACAGGCCAGTCCACTGCAGTGGCTTTCAGTGTGGTAAGCCTGGGCTTCAGCAGAAGTCAGCTTGTGAAGAGCCCTGGCAGCTCTGCCAAGAGTTGGATCACTGGAAATGGACCTGCCCTGGAGTCGAAGGATGCCCAGGTCAGAGCCACAGATCTTATTGGCTCTAAGCTGAAAAGCCCTACACTCAGCCCAACTTCCAAAGTGACCACTGCAGCTGAGGGGATGGTCAAGTAGGGTCAGCAACATTGCAGGCAGAACTGTAAATTTCTTATTAGAGATGCCCCCTGCCTTTACCTGGCCAGCTCTCCTCCCAGCCCAGCCAAGTAATGAAAGTCAACAGAGTGCCTTCCCCTAGGAGGTTCACACCTCCCTTAGGATATACCCCATGTGAAGAGATAGATAGGTCTGGGCCTCTGAACTTACAAGGCCTAAAGCCCACCAGATTATTATCAAGCCCCTTCCATCAGGTTCTATTTGCCTCTCAATCAGAAAACTTAATTGTAGCTTTGATAGCACCTTTCTTAGCTCCTCTAATAATGACTCTGTCCTTTCTTCTAGACCCTGTCTAGCACACTTGGGCCTCATTCCTTTGTAATCATAACCTCTACTCTACCACCAATGCTCTATTCCCAACCTGTGTGTACTGATGGTCCTCTTCCCCACTTAATGCTGTATAATTGTTCAAACCTGGTAAATGCCACTCTTAGGATCATTGGTTACTATCCTCACTCTGTCTTTTATGACCTTGTCTAAATATGATCAGAGTCGGCAAACTTGGAAGGCTTCCATAGCCTTGGCAACTCATGACAAGAGCCTAGGATGGTTACTGGCGCCATAAACTAGAGTGTCAATTTGTTGGGTCAACAACAAGAGCAACTGTGCACTTGCTCCTCATGTGGGATCTCTGTCCTTAATGTGCTGTACATTTTGACTTAATGCTATAACTAGTACTCAAACAGTATATTTCACTTTGTGTTTCTATGTGGGTGCAAACTGTTGAAATCTTTATACTAAATTGATCTTCTGTATATAAAGAGAATTGAAAATGAATCTTGATGCAAATGGAAAGGGAGAGGGAGCGGGAGAGGGGAGGGTTGCGGGTGGGAGGGAAGTTATGGGAGGGGGAAGCCATTGTAATCCATAAGCTGTACACTGGAAATTTATATTCATTAAATAAAAGTTAAAAAAAAAAGAAAAAAAAATTATAACCTGCCCAAGATGCCCCTTTTCTTAGTCCACCTCTTCTCATGGGGCCCCCTGCTTGCAAGGCTGGCTCAAAATCAGAGGCCCATCTGAGTAGGTGGAAAGAATCCTGCGTGTGGCTCCCAGGGCAGAGCCAGCAGATGATGCTGAGGGGAGCCTGGGAGGAGAGGGACCTGTTCTGCCTGAGAGTCCAGGCCTTTCTGCCAAGCCACCTGGGTGCTCCTTTCTCTGATGCAGGCAGAGAAGGCCCGGGCTGCCCTCACAACTGGTGCCCCAGAGCCAGTGACCAGCCTTGTCACTAACAGCCCAAGAGGATTAATAGATGAGGGTGGTGTTACTTCAGACTTCAGTTCCCTCATAGAGAAAAAGGAACCTTAAAATGCCTCCCAGGGGGAGCCCAGGATGAATGCATGCAAAAGAGAAATACAAGGGTACTTTTAAAAGTTTGTGGAAAATGTGATTAAAAGATAAGCTTATTTTGGCATAAAAATTGTGAAATATATGCATGGTTTTGTGTGTGTGTGTGTGTGTGTGTATACACACATATATAAAAATGCAATTTCCATGAACTTTTCAAAGACCCCTGAAATGCATGGATTTCAGAATTTGGGGCTCCAGAATAAGCTTACCTTTGAGTTTCCTTTCCCACCTACTTTTGTTTTAAATATTTATTTGTTATTGGAAAGGCAGAGTGACATGGAGAGAGAGGGGAACACAGAGAGAAGACAAGATCTTCCATGCTCTGGTTCACTCTCCAAATGGCCTTGACAGCTAGAGCTAGGCCAGGTTCAAGCCAGGAGCCAGGAACTCCATCCAGATCCCCCACCTGGATGGCAGAGGCCCAGGCACCTGGACCATCTTCTTCTGTCCATTTCCTTCCCAGGTGAGTTAACAGGGAGCTGGATTGGAAGAGGAACAGTCAGGTTTCAAACTGGCACTCATATGGGATGCTGGCATCACAGGCAGCAGCTTAACCTGCTGCCTCACAGTGCTAGCCCTTGGGTAGCAGCTCAGTGCATTTCACGAGGCTGGTTGCTAAAATCAGACCTGAAATCTTCTGAGGATTTGCCCTCTCCATGATATCCAAAGACTGATATGTTTAGGAGTCATGAGTCAGTTGTAGTTACAGGATGCCTGCTATGTAGAAAGAGGATTGATGACATTGAACACCAAGTAGTACTTAAGAATCAGAACACAGTGGACTTGTGTAAGTAGCTATGCATCTAGCATGATGACCAAGTGTACTTTTTTTTAAAGATTTTATTTATTTATTTGAGAGGCAGAGTTACAGACAGAGGGAGAGACAGAAAGTTTCTCTGTCTGCTAGTTCAGACATCCCAGGGCTGCGCCCATCTGAAGCCAGGATCCAGGAGCTTCTTCCTAGCCTCCCACGTGGGTGCAAGGGCCCAAGCACTTGGGCCATCTTCTACTGCTTTCCCAGGCCATAGCAGAGAGCTGGATTGGAAGAGGAGCATCTGGGACTAGAACAGGCACCCATATGGGATGCTGGTGCCACAGGTGGAGGCTTAGCCTACTACGCCAGAGTGCCAGCCCCTGACCAAGCATATCTTATAACTGAGATTCTTGTTCCTGAGTGAGATGGGCACATAGATACAGTATACATAGTACATGAGACAGAAGGACACACATCTGGCATGGAAGGGAGGAATTTAAGACACCAAGTTGGGGCTGATGTTTGTCCTGGTGGTTTAATGCCTGTGTTCTATATAAATGTCTGGGTTCAATCCTCAACTCTAGCTCCCAATTCCAGCTTCCTTTCACTGTAGATCCTGGGCAGCCATGATGGCTCTAGTTGAGTTCCTGCCACTCATGTGGAACGTTTAGATTGAGTTTCCCGCTCCTGACTTTGGCCTGGCCCAACCTCAGCTTTTTCAGGCTTTAGGGGAGTGAACCAGCAGATGGGAGCTCTGTTTCTTTCTCTCTCTTTCTCTCTCTTTTTCTCTCTTCCTTCTCCACCTCCTCCCTCCCTCCCTCCATCCCTCCATCCTTCTCTTCTCTTTTTCTCAAATAAGTATACCTTTTAATTAAAAAAAAAAGTTCAGGCATTTGGCACAGAAATTAAGACACCACTTGAGACACCCATGTCTAAGTGGCTGGTTTGAGTCCTGGCTCCTTGCTTCCAGTCCAGTTTCCTGCTAATGCACACCATGGGAGCCAACAAATTATGACTCAAGTTCTTGAGTCCCTTCACCCATGTAGAACAGATGACGTCCCTGGTTCCTGGCTTTGCCCTGGGCAGCCTGGCTGCTGTGAGCATTTGGAGAATGAACCAGCAAATGGAAGATCTTTCTCCATCATTCATATTCTCTCTCTCTCTCTCTCTCCCTTCCTCGCTCTCTCTCTCTCTGTCTCCACTTTTCAAATAAAGTGAAAATAAATAGATATTTTAAATATATAAACAAAAATAAAACACCAAGTTTGGCAGAGAGGCTGTGAAGGCCCTGGCACCCCAGTCCCACCTTGACCCTATGTGCTTAGGAAACCCAGGCAAGGACCCCAGGGACAAGCAAAAGGCAGAGTGGTCCTTTGGTTATCCTCTTCCCAGACTCACGTACTCCCCCCCACCAGAGCCCTGGCAGGGTTGGTAATGCCAGATCTCCGGGCTGGGTTTTCCCTTGCTGTATTTATGGTGCTGTCCCCAGCACTGAGAACAGTACCTGACACATAACAAACTTGAGATCGATGTGTTGAACCAATGAATGATCTACACTGAGGCCATGACCCTAGCCCTGCAGGCAAGTTCATGGTCTAGGTTGGCCCAGGTCTGCCTGGTCCCATTCCCTAAGAGCAGACAGCAGAGGGATGGCCTTTGCTGAGCTCTGTGTGTCCTGACCTCTGCTGTGCTGGTGATTGACAAGCACAAAAACCTGTGAGGTAGGTACAGTCCCAATGTCCAGCCAAGGAACCCAGAGCTACACAAGCCTCACGGATTCATCCTAAGCCACAGAGCTGGGGAGGTCAGAAAGGGGATGCTGTGGCAGTCACACCTTTCCAGAACCAGCGCTGTGAGGTGTGGCTCTCCAGGTCTGGGAGCTGCAGGGATTTGAGAGCTGAGCCTGGCCCTACAACCAGTTCTGCCTTCAGACCACAGTGGAGACTGAGTGCTTCTTGGGCTATTTTTCATTTTCCTGTGTTGTGGTGTGGTGTTTTGGCTTGTCTAAATGACTCACACCTTCCCCTATAGCAGAGGACCTGGCAGCGAGAAGACAGGAGATGGGGAGAGGAGAAAGGGGCAGGGGCAGGCATGAAAGACCACGTCCTCCTGGCAGAACCCAATTCCCTGAGCCCTGTCTTTGTTCAGCCCCTTAAGGCAGCCTGCCTCGGGCCCCTCTGCCCGGTTTCATCCTGGGCCAGATGAGCACCACACTAGGTGGCTCCATCCATTTCAGATGCAACGCTGGCTACCATGTGGTGGGACACAGCATGGCCATTTGCACCTGGCACCCCCCAGCACTACTACCTGTGGAGCGAAGCCATTCCTCTCTGCCAAGGTGAGGAGCAGGCAGGAAGTAGGGTGTCCACACCATGGCTTAGATCCAACTCACATCTTAGGCTTGTTCCAGGACAAGTCATTGCCAAATGTGGGTTTCTCCATGGGTCATTTGTGAGGCTCCGTCATATCTCCAGCCCTGGGGATGGCATATGCACGGTAGTCTCTGTATTCAGGGCAGGGGGGAGATGGGTATGTGAGCGCAGAAATGCCAGGTGACAGAGTGCGGAAGCTCTGTTTCAAGAGGTATAAGCTGGGTGTTGGGAGACCCAAGGTAAGCAGGACCCAGCCTCCTGCTGGACAACCCAAGAGGGCTCCCAGAGATGTGGTGTTTGGGCGTGGGCTCCCAAAGCAAGTGCACTGATCAAACACTGGAAATGCATCAGGCAGTTTGCATGCATTGCTTTTTATAATTTATTGCACATTCTGGGAAAAAATTATATAATGAAAAAAGTGAAAAGTTGACCTATAATCCTATCACTTGATTGTAACACTATTAACATTTGCACATTTTCTTTGTTCTTGAATATATTGATCACAAAAATAGGATCCTGAATGTACAAAATTCTTAATATCTCATTAACTCCTTGTATATCACTAAATGCACTTCCTTATCTGTGTTTTCCAGTGGTGCATAGCATTGTGGGAAAACTCATTTATTCAAGTCTCATCTCTTTCTTGGTCATTTAGATTCTGTAAACCTGTCTTTATGAACATCCATACTTATTTCCTTAAAATAAATCCCCACCAGTGACCTTGCTGAATCATAACTGATGCTAAATTTTCCACTTGATTGTTATTGCCCTGAAGAAAGTTAGTTTTCATTTAAATGTCCACCAGCAGCAGGTAAAAGCTGTCATTTTTCTCACAGTCCCCACATTCAGTACCGCATTAAAAAAAGAAGAAAACAACTTTTCCCATTGCATGGACAGTGACAGGACATTGCTTTGCTGTTTGGTGTGACTTCCTTTGCTGCCCAGCATGGTGAAGGGCTGTTAACAGCACCTGCCAGCTCTGATCCTCACAATCTTCTCGTCTGTGCCTGCATTTTCTCAGTCGAGGAAAACTGTTATTCGTATTCTAATCTAAGCCCTAAGTAAAGGTCCCAGAGAACTGACCATCTGTCCACACAGGGCAGCTGTCTTTGGCTCCCGGGTCTGCATCTGTAACTGCATCTGTGCTTTCCAGAGCTCCCGTTGGAACTACCAAGCCTCTAGTCTGTTATCGTACATCATCACCCAAATGCAGCCCACTTGGGCTCCTGCCCACTCGCCCCAGTACTGCTCTGTGTCTTCTCCCAATCCCACTCTGCACCTCCTCCAATGCCTTCTGCGTTCTCTGGAATGCTAGTTCCATGGCCAACCGCGCACACCCTCGCTTGTAATCCAGGAGGCTCCATGGAGACTGCAGCCCTGTCAAGTGCAGTGTGTGAACCTCCGCCCACCCCAACCATTTCCCATGTTAACTCAGGGCCAGGAAAAGCCTGGCCTTCTCCCAGTTCTCTGTGACTTTTCCAAATGATGGCTTCCTTCTCTCCATTAGAGATTCTGTGCTTCCTCTCTTTCCTTCCCCCAGCCCCATTCTCTCAGCATAGTATCTGTCTTTCTCTCAGACCACAGGTTTCAAATGCTTTGGGCTTGTGTCCTCTCTTCCCACCCCCCAGGATGTGTTCCTCCTAGTCTCAGACTGGGAAGTTATCTCTGTCTGCTCAGTTATGCACAAGGGCAGGGCCAGGCCAAGCCAGGAGAAGCACCTGCTTCACCTGCTTTGACTCCCCATGCTACACATCAGGGAGGATCTAAGTATCTCCTCGTGAGGGTTCTGGAAGCAGGGCAGCTAGGTGAGGTGATGTGACAGTTGGATGATCTAGTATTGCTGAGGAAGCTCAAGGTCTTGGCGGGTGGGCCTTAGGGGATTCCCAGGTACAGGTGCTCCCCTATCCCCTTATTGTTCTGTGGCCTGTCTTTCGGTGTCAGGTGCGGCCTTTGAACCTGTACTTCGTCTTGATGTCCCAGCCCCTGCTCTATCATGTAGCATAATGGGACCCCAGCCTGATGCCTCTTCTTGGTTGTGCAAATTCTAGTTGATTCAAGCACCGTTGTTTGTCCTTATCAGTGGGACTTTCCTCTGTTTGAGCTCATTCTGGCTGTGAGTGAAGGAAGTCTGAGATTTTAACCAGTTGGCATGGCGAGTGGGGATATGGGGTAGTAGGGGGGCACTTGGAATATGTAGCTTCTAAACCATCCAAAGGCAATGGTTGGGGACTCTTTCTTTCTTTCTTTCTTTTTTTTTTTGACAGGCAGAATGGACAGTGAGAGAGAGAGAGAGAAAGGTCTTCTTTGCCGTTGGTTCACCCTCCAATGGCCAGTGCTGCCAGCATGCTGTGGCCGGCGCAGTGCGCTGATCTGAAGCCAGGAGCCAGGTGTTTCTCCTGGTCTCCCATGGGGTGCAGGGCCCAAGCACTTGGGCCTGCGGTGACTCTTCCTCATCACCGTCACCGCCAGAATTAGGCAGGCTGCCCGCAGCTTCCCTTGGCTGAGGAGGGGAAGTGCGCCACCCACCACTCAGCCTTCCCCAACCCCCAGAACGGTGTGTGTGTGTGTGTGTGTGTATGGTACAGAGCGGAAGCGGGCAAGAGGTGGGGTGATGTGATGCAAAAGGGTCTTAGCCACTCCGATTATACCACCTTAATGATCAATAGGCAGAAGCATCCTGGGGCTGGGGTGTTTGCCACCAGGGATTTGAAACTTTAAAGACAGCTTTTCAAATTCAAGGGAGGATCAGGAAGTTTCCTCTAGGCCTCTCCAGATTCAGCCTCCCGTACAGGGCCATCCTGCACTGCACTCCCGGGCCACAGCAGAGAGCTGTCCTGGAAGAGGGGCAAGCGGGACTAGAACCCCGTGTGCCAGCGCCTCAGGCAGAGGATTAGCCTAGTGAGCCACGGCGCCAGCCACTGTTTATTTCTTTCAAGGACCCATAAGATGTACTCTGCAGATTTCTCTCCAGAGCTGTCACCTTGAGATTTCATTATACTCCTAATTTAGTACTATTATTTAATATCCAATATATTGCCCTTTCTTGGATTCATCCTTTTCTCCTCCCAGAAACCTTTTATTTAAGGATTACAAACTTCATGCTTTTCATTCTTTTTTTAAAGATTTATTTATTCATTTGAAAGAGTTACACAGAGAAAGGAGAGGGGAAGGGAGGGAGGGAGTGAGGGGGAGAGAGAGACCCATCCACTGGGTCACTCCCCAATTGGGCTGCAGTGGCTGGAGCTGTGCTGATCTGAAGCCAGGAGCCAGGAGCTTCCTCCAGGTTTCCCACACAGGTGCAGGGGTGTCCATATGGGATGCTAAAACTGCAGGCCAGGGCTGTTTAACCTGCTGTGCCAAAGTGCCAGCCGGCCCCCCATGCATTTCATAAGTACAACTTAGTAACATAGTAATTATTCCTACCCACACTCCCACCCTCTTCCTCCTCCCTCTCCTATTCCCATTCTTATTTTTTTTTACTAAGATCTATTTTCAATTAACTGTATACACAATGATTAACTCTACACTAAATAGAGTTCAACAAATAGTGTGAAAACAACAACAAAAACTGTTCCTCAAGAGTCCAGACAAGGGCTGTTCAAAGTCATTGCATCTCAAAGTCTCAGTTCCTCCTTCTTTGATGAAATACACACACACACACACACACACACGAGTTCCTCAGAGAGGGTTGATGACAAGTACATCTTCTGAGTTTCTCTCTGTCTGAAAATATCTTTATTTTAGTCTTCACACTTGCTTGTGAATAGGAAAAATTCTAGACTAAAAACCATTTCCTTCAGGAGTTTAAAGGCTCTGTTCCGTTATCGTTGAAGGTCCGGTGTTGCTGCTGAGAAGTCTGATGCCATTCTGATTCTCATTCCTTCATGGTTATGTCATATTCATTCTCTCTCTGTCTCTCTGTCTCTCTCTCCCTCCATCCCTCCCTTCTTCCCTCTCAGAACCTGTGAGTTTGTTTGGGATTGTTTGCACCTGTCTTTGGACTTCTGAAATTCCATGACAATGTATCCAAGAATGGTTCCCTTTACATCCCTTTTGCTCCCTTTCAGTCTGAAGATCTATGTGTCTGTCTCCCAGCTCTGGGAGAGTTTTTTTTTCTCTTTTTTAAAGATTTATTTATTTTTTAGTTTAGAGTCAGAGTTACACAGAGAGAAGAAAGGCAGAGAGAAAGAGAGGTCTTCCATCCGAAGGTTCCCTCCCCAATTGGCTTTAATGGCTGGAGCTGCGCCGATCTGAAGCCAGGAGCCAGGAGCTTCTTCTGTGTCTCCCATGCGGATGCAGGGGCCCAAGGCCTTAGGCCATCTTCTACTAATTTCCCAGGCCATAGCAGAGAGCTGGATCGGAAGTGGAGCAGCTGGAACTGGAACCGGCATCCATTTGGGATGCCTGCACCTCAGGCCTGGGCATTAACCCGCTGCACCACAGGTCTGAAAGGGACTCTAGCTAGCATCACAGACAACTATGGGAAAAGACCTGACATCTGCACAGCGCTTATAACTGTGGCCACCAGGGCCAGCAAGGAAGACTGCCTCTGAACTGGGAAGTGTGTGCCTGCAGGCTCACGTGATGACGCCACCCTGAACTTTAAAATAAGTTATAAGATCATTTCATCTGTCAACCTGCAAGCACATGGGTTAGAAAGTACCCTGGCTGATGTGCCTTTCCATGAAAAACCTTTCCTATCTTTTGCTCTCTTGCACAGAGAGAGCCCAATAAGCACTTGGCAGAAAAAGGACATTCAGGCAAATGCCCTTGATGAAATTCCTCCCGATGCTATGCTAAATCCTAATTCTCTAGAAAAGCATAATGTCCCTTCCAAACCACAAGTACACAGCACAATCCAGAACCAGTAAGTCTTCCCCCTACAGCACACAACTTGAACAGAATGGCTGTTTAACAAAGTCATGTTCAAGTTTAAGAGAGCACTGGGAGACTTCTCTGAGCTTATAAGGCAGAGCTGTTTCCTAGAGAGCGAACATCCCACCCAACTTGTACACACATCACTGACAAAATAAGCCACTGCTCACCATGACTTCAGTGCAAAAACCCAAAGGATAAAGTAAACCATACCAAATTACTAGCGTTTATGGCATTAGGTACCATGTTAGTAACTGCAAGAAGCCCTGCTAGGTTGGAAGCCTTGGGGGCTAAAGCAAAAAACAAACAAAAAAACCCCAAACCAGAAAACAAACAGAACCGCATATGTGCTCTCAGACCTTTCGATTGCTAACTTTATTGGGCATAGAATTACAGACATGCCGAATTTTAGTGTCAGTTGCCCCTATAAAGTTTATGATTAAGAACATAATTTCCATTTATAGAGTTTCCCATCCCCTGGGAAGCACATGGCTCATTTAAAAGAAATTTCACAAAGCCCTAGTGTGGGCAGTTATCCAAACTGCCCTTACCAAAACATGCTTCGGATGAGCAAAGACTTCAGTGGGACACCAACAACTGTACTAAGAGCAGACCCTCCGGCCGGTGTCGTGGCTCAATAGGTTAATCTTCTGCTTGCGGTGCCGGCACACGGGGTTCTAATCCAGGTCAGGGTGCCAAATTCTGTCCTGGTTGCTCCTCTTCCTGTCCAGCTCTCTGCTGTGGCCCAGGAGTGCGGTGGAGGATGGCCCAAGTGCTTGGGCCCCGCACCTGCATGGGAGACCAGGAGAAGCACCTGGCTCCTGGCTTCAGATCAGTGTGGTGTGCTGGCCTTTGGGGGCTGAACCAACGGAAAAGGAAGACCTTTCTCTGTTTTTCTCTGTCTCACTGTCCACTCTGCCTGTCAAAAAAAAAAAAAAACAAAAACCCTCCAACAGCCACTCCAAGAAACCAATCTGCCCAGGAAACACTGGAATTCTGAAGCCATCTGAGAGTCCTAACAGCACTTTGGAAAGCCCTGGAACAAAACCCAGCAGACTCCATCCACTGCCACTCACTCACCCCTACCAGGAAAAAATAAAAAAAAACTCACGGATTTTTCCTACTTCCAATCCTTCTCCTTCCCTCCAAAGGTGAGAAGGAGCCTAAGGACTAACTTCACTTTGAATTTCTATTTTACCAGACTTTGAAGACGGAGGAAAAAACAAGTTTTTAAACACCTTACATCCTGAAGGTGCTCAAGAAGTCTAGAAATTCCAAATGGCACGAGAAACACACATCACCCAAGACTCATGTCCTCACCTTAAAATTAATAAATCCTGACATTTTTGGAGGGAAGGCCAAGGGGGAGGGGTGCCATGGGAAACTGGGATTCCTGGAAGTGGGTACATCTACATCATAACAGCCAGTCTAAGAGGACCTGGAAGCCCCTTGTTTACACCTTTAAAACAATGACATGAATATTTAAAGCTGGGTTTAACCCTTTCTGTCCTGGGCATTTCTCCCTCCTCCTAAGCCAGTGCACGCCTCCGGGGCGGGGGCCAGGCAGAACCATGGGCAGCCCCATACCTACCTCCCAAGTCCTGAGCCCCAGAAGTGCGCAGCAGGGTGGGCTCAGGGGCTGGGCCTGCTCCTGGAAGCCTGTGTAGCCTGGGGTGAAGGACCCTTATGGGGGAGAGGGACAGGAAACTAGGCCTGGGCAAATATCAGGGGCTTCTTAAGAGGTTAGATGGTACCCAGAGCAGAACTGCCCCTCCCCTCCAGGAAACCTCTGGGCGCGCCCCAGAGCAGAGCTGCCCCTCCCTTCGGAGGGTCTCTAGGCGCACACTTATGATGTCACTGCGACCGGCCAATCCTGTAACACCTTAGCACTCTCCCTCAGCATTCTCCGGTATGCTAATTGTCCCTCCGAACCAACCAATCCCGTGCCACCTCTGCATTTTATACCAGCACTCTCCACCAGCATTCTTCGCCAGCATTCTCCCATATGCTAACGGTCCCTCTGAACTGACCAATCCTATGCATGCGTTAGGAATATGCTAATTCGTTGCCTATATAACCTGTGTAAAACTGCCGCTCAAGGCTCCTCACTGCCTGAGGTGGGGGGCCCGTTTGCGCAAACGTACAATAAATACCTCATGCTTTTTGCATCAGCTGGTTTGGAGTCTGGGTTTTTGGGCGTCCTCTCGAGCAAGTGGGCATCTCTGCAACTGAGAGGTCCAACATTTTTGGCGCCCAACGTGGGGCTCGAGGTCGCCCTCAGACCCATTCTCTGCGGACCAGTTGGAGGTATAATTAAGTGTTTTCTGTCTGTTGTTGTCTTCGTCTTGAGTATTCTGACTGGCCAGTATCTGACCTGACTCTGTGGGACCAGTGGGGGAGGCAGGCGTGCCCAGCAACCCCTGGCCCGTTACCCGGAGGACGCTCCGGGTTATGAGGGGAAACCCTCGGTCTGTTCCCCCGGAAGACGCACTCGGGGTGGTCTGGAGGTGGGTCGGAGACTAAGTCTCCCTCCTTCCCGGGGAGGGCTGGTCAGGCAGCCGCTCCCAAAAATAGCGCAATAGCGTTCGATTTGTCCTAGCCATGTGTTTTGTCTTGCTTACTGTATATGTCTGTGCATTGGCTGTTCTTTTTGTTTGGGCTGAAATCCTTACACGCAAGGGTCAACAAATAACCACCCCTTTAAGTCTCACTCTAGATCACTGGAAGGACGTTCGAGAACGCGCGCGCCACCTCTCAGTGGAGGTTAAAAAGAAACAATGGGCAAGATTCTGTTCCTCAGAGTGGCCGGCCTTCGAGGTCGGCTGGCCAAGGAACGGCACTTTTAACCTCGATATTATTTTACAGATTAAAGAGCGCGTCTTTCAGCCAGGATCCGATGGACACCCTGATCAGGTGGCCTACATTACCACGTGGGAGGATCTTTCACGTAACCCCCCTCCCTGGATAGAACCCTTCTCCTTCCCGACGGAGCCCATACGGACCCCGATACCCCCTCCTCCTATCCCGGTTGTGCCAACCTCCTCCCTATTCCCTCTGAAGGAGATTCGAGGTCCAAAACCTGACAAGCCACCGGTTCTTCCGGCTGATCAGGACTTTCTGCTCCTTGACTCTCCCCCACCCTATCTTCCCAGCCAACCTGCTTCCCCGCAGGAACCCCCACTACAACCAGAGCGGGATGTGCAGCCTTCTGCACCATCCCCTGATTCCACGAGGGCAGGGGAAGAAGTCTCAGCGCCTTCCCCGCCCTCCAGCCGCCTGCGCCTCCGTCGGGGGCAGGCAGGGGGCTCGGGAAGCGTCTGGACTTCGCAGGCTTTTCCTCTTCGCTCGGTGGCTGGCCAGATGCAGTACTGGCCATTCTCTGCTTCCGATCTTTACAATTGGAAAACCCATAACCCCTCTTTCTCTCAAGACCCCTAGGCTCTGACTGGGCTGATCGAGTCAATTTTATTGACTCATCAGCCCACCTGGGATGATTGTCAGCAGCTTCTGCAGACCCTCCTCACTACTGAGGAAAAGCAGCGCGTCTACCTCGAGGCACGGAAAAACGTCCCTGGAGCAGATGGCCGACCGACCCTACTGCCAAACGAAATCGAGGAGGCGTTTCCCTTAACCCGTCCTGATTGGGACTACACCACCGTTGCTGGTAGGGAGCGACTTCGTCTTTACCGCCAGGTTCTCCTTGCGGGTCTCAGAGGGGCTGGAAAGCGCCCCACCAATTTGGCCAAGGTACGTGCAGTAGTGCAGGGGGCTGAGGAAACGCCGGCAGGCTTCCTAAAAAGATTAATGGAAGCCTACCGTATGTACACCCCGTTTGACCCCCTGGCAGAGGACCGGCAGGGAGATGTAATCATGTCCTTTATAGGACAGTCAGCGCCGAACATCCGCAATAAATTGCAGCGGCTAGAGGGGCTTCAGGGATATACTATACAAGATTTAATGAAGGAGGCAGAAAGGATTTACAACAAAAAGGATCCACAAGGAGCAGGAGGAAAGGGAAGGCCTGCACTGGCCTGAGGGAGGCTCGTAAATCCCCAAAGGCAGTTAAAACTAAGGTGGAGCCTTCAGGTGTGGCAGCAACCCCTAAAAGCCCAACACTGCCTCAAGGCACTGCGCCTCCAATTCCGCCCATGTGGCCACCCCTTTTTGGTTATTCCCCTCCCTTAAATCACCCGCCGCCATCTTGTAAACAGCGTGCCTACCCAACCTCACAGCCAGTCCTACTAGGCCCCGACGTGCACAGTCTTCCCTGTAAATGGGGGACCACGGCCTTTCTCTGCACTCTCTTCCAGTCAGTGTAGCCTGTTGCACCCTTGCAGACCACAGCCAAATACTCTAGGGGAGACTAGTCCTTGGGCTGCTTTTTTCCTCTCCATTTACAATTCAATGCTGTCCTCACTAGGAAGAAAAAAATGCCTTTGGCTACCACTGGCCTTACCTAAAGGAACAAAAACCTTCATCCATTAACCCTTTCCAACCTAATGAGTCTTTATTTGCAGTTAATGAAACTTTTTCTCCAGCACTACGGAAGCCTCTCATTCCCTGCCGCTTTGTTTCAGATGTGTTTCCCTGTCCTAAGCAACGGGCTTCTATGCTGATGACCAGCTCTTTTCTGTGCTGCTGTAGTTAACTTATCTAAGAGTTTACACGTGTCTTGAAGGTTTCATGTTTTATTGGATTTGTCTGTCTTTAATGTTTGAGTGATTACCTAACTCTGATCAGATCTGCCCCACAGCTTTGGTTAAAATATTCAGGTTATACGTACTAGTTTTTGGCTAAGCGGTTGACTCTCTAACAGTTTAAATTCTCAAATGGAGTCTAACAACTTTGGGACTTCCAGTAGGATCCCTGGAACTCTCAAAGGATGGGACTCTAAATTTGTTAAAGTAACAACTGTTTAAGTCTATTTAAATTATGCAGTGTATTAAAATATTGTAGATGATGTCGGACCTATGTTGTATTCGTGTTTTTGCTTTCCAGCTAAGGTGGTCTTACAAGTTTTTATATGTCCTTAATATGCTTTAAACTTGTTTCTTTTACAGATCTGCTTTTGCAAAAACTATAGTGTCTCTTTTTAACAGTGTCTGCTTAGTGGGTTACTCTGCCATTTCTAAAGTTAGGTCATGTAAGCTCTTTTTAGCTCTGTTAAATAGTTCTAAGTTATGTGCGGATTTTGTGTGCTAACTCTTATGTTCAAGGTGTTTATTTCTGGTTTCCAAGGTAATCTAGTGTGTACTCCAAAAAAGCCTCTTTTGGATGAGCCTTAATGGACTCTTTCCCTACCTCTTCTCTCTTCTTGGACTGCTTCTTGCCCTGCTTTTAATCCTTGCTATTGGCCCATGCATAACGAATAGGCTGAGGCAACTAGGGTAAGACAGGTTGAGGTTCATTACCAAAGGCTGCTAGCCACAGAGGGCTATGATCCCCTGAACTGGGGAAGCACCCCCGGTGCTCTCCACATTACCAATGACGGGTAAGATTCCGGATGGACCGGAACAACCTAAGACAGGCGGTGGAGAAAGCTCACCACGCCCCCATAATTACAAGTCACGCGACACCCCAAGACGGGTAAAGCACCCAGCGTCCTGCACCAACCTAAGACAGGGCTCATGGCCAAACTGCCTGGGTTACCAATGACGGGTAAGGGCAAGGACGGCTGGGGGCAACCTAAGACAGGGATCGCGTGCTAAAACAAAAAGGGGGAATCTGTGGGGCATGAGCGCGGCCAGGCCAGGCCAGGCCAGGCCCGGCCCGGCCCGGGGGCTCCGCATGCGCAGCTGCTCCAGGGTGCCCCCGCCCGAGCTGCGCGGAAGAAAGCCACGCGGAGCCAAGTAAGATGGCGCCCAGAGGAAGTAAGATGGGCGGAATCCAAAGTTGTTTACCACTAAAACTAATTGGCTGCACAACAACAAGGGAGGTAACAAAACTAGTAACAAGTGTATAGACATAGGGCTAGTCCTATAGAAATCCCCCCCCCAAGGTGTTTTTTAAGTAATTGGTTGGTCCTTAGCCCTGCCCCAATGACTCTGCAGTTTTGTGTTATAAAAGGTACTATTATGCAGAAGGTGACTGAGTCCTTGCTAGACTTGGCTCCCCGCTGCGTCTGATTGTCTCCGGGACCAGGAGGCTGGGGAACGGGCGAGCGGCGCGCTTACCTTTCCTCGGACCCAGTCCATCCTTGTACGGGTGGACTAAGACCCAACATCTGGCGCCTTGACCAAATTAGCGTTGGAGACTGGCGTTAAAGACTGGGTCCAACTCCTCCCTATGGTGTTGTTCCGGGTCCGAAACACGCCCTCTCATTGCGGACTAACACCATGCGAGGTCCTTTGTGGAGGGCCCCCACCAATAGCAGGCTTGCTTGACCTTGCCAGTGACTCCGTTGCCGATGCCCCTAGGTTACAGGCCCGGATGAGAGCGCTCCAGATCATCCAGAACCAGGTCTGGAAACCTCTTGCAGCAGCCTACCAACCCAAGACGACAACTATCCCACATCCTTTCCAAATCGGTGATGCCGTGTATGTCCAAATCTAAAACTCTAGAGCCCCGGTGGCAAGGCCCTTTCACTGTGCTGTTGACAACTCCCACCGCTCTCAAGGTCGATGGAATCGCTGCTTGGGTCCACGCCTCACACGTGAAGCGAGCACCACCCCCCCAGGGCCCCGAGGATCCGGATAGACCAGCCAAATGGAAGCTCCAGCGCACTCAGAACCCGCTCAAGCTAAGACTTTCAAAAACTGTTTAATATTTGTGATGTTCCTGGCCTCTCCCCATTGTTTTTCCAATCCCCATGCTCCACAATTGTTAACGTGGGAAGTAATTTCCCCCACAGGACGGGTGGCCTGGTCTGTTAGTGGTTACATACCCCCAGGGCATGGTGGCCCACCTTATACCCGAACGTATGTCAACTGGTTACTGGGTTAGATACCTGGGATGTACCTGACCAGAATAATTTGACAAAAATCCCTAAAAATAGTCTTAACTATTGGGGCGTGTATGGCTCCCAGTCCCCAGTCAGTGGGACTCAACCCAGTCCAGCAAGAACAGAGTTCCCTCCCTCCAGTGAGGCAGGCTCTCCCCAGACCACCCCTCTTGCCAGCCACC
This sequence comes from Lepus europaeus, assembly GCF_033115175.1. NCBI lineage: Eukaryota > Metazoa > Chordata > Mammalia > Lagomorpha > Leporidae > Lepus > Lepus europaeus. The sequence continues at coordinate 70,893 of NW_026909007.1, read as the reverse complement.
CTTTCGCCTAGCTTGGCAAGTTTAACTCCAAACCCAGGTGCTGACTCAACAGTACCAGTGTCAAGCTTCAAAGATCTCCGAGGTCCAATAGATTTTAGGATTAAAATCTGTGCAAAGAGAAAAGGAGGGAATGAAGGACCCTTATGGGGGAGAGGGACAGGAAACTAGGCCTGGGCAAATATCAGGGGCTTCTTAAGAGGTTAGATGCTACCCAGAGCAGAACTGCCCCTCCCCTCCAGGAAACCTCTGGGCGCGCCCCAGAGCAGAGCTGCCCCTCCCTTCGGAGGGTCTCTAGGCGCACACTTATGATGTCACTGCGACCGGCCAATCCTGTAACACCTTAGCACTCTCCCTCAGCATTCTCCGGTATGCTAATTGTCCCTCCGAACCAACCAATCCCGTGCCACCTCTGCATTTTATACCAGCACTCTCCACCAGCATTCTTCGCCAGCATTCTCCCATATGCTAACGGTCCCTCTGAACTGACCAATCCTATGCATGCGTTAGGAATATGCTAATTCGTTGCCTATATAACCTGTGTAAAACTGCCGCTCAAGGCTCCTCACTGCCTGAGGTGGGGGGCCCGTTTGCGCAAACGTACAATAAATACCTCATGCTTTTTGCATCAGCTGGTTTGGAGTCTGGGTTTTTGGGCGTCCTCTCGAGCAAGTGGGCATCTCTGCAACTGAGAGGTCCAACAGGGGTAGGGGGGAGGTGGGGGCAGCGTAGTGTACCAGTGCAGTGCTGGCTTCTACCTCATTGGCATGTCAGTGCATCTGCCAGCAGGATCACCACTGGTCTGGCAAGACCCCTCTCTGTGTGTGTAAGTATGTTGCCTGCTCTCCCTCACTGTGGGGCTGGGTTCAGCACGTGCTCCCCCCTTATCTTGTGATCCAGTTACCGAGGGGTTTTTATAGATTTATTCATTTTTTTCCCAAATACGTAATCATTCCGTGCATCATTTTCAGCTCTCTGCATCAGTAATTGCAGCTTTTACTTTACTTCCTCCTTGTGAATTCTTTCAGATGACTTTTAAGTTCATTTTCTAGTTTTTGAGTTAAGAATTTAAGTGGTTCTCATTCTTTAAAGATTGTATTGGTTTTATCAGTAAAGGTGTTAAGACAATCACATTTTTTCTGATCGCTGCTTTAACTGTATCCCATGGCTCCTAATAATGGTTATTTATTAGAAATTCTGTAATTTTACTACTACAGTCCCTTTTCACCCAGAAGATCTTTAATAGTTAATTTCTTTTTTAATTGCTAGGTTGAAAGTCCTTTTTGTTTTTATTTTGTTTTTAATTTCTAAATTTTCTGCTTGTATATTTCTAGCTCTTGGAATTTACTGATGCTTTCTTTGTGACTCTGGTCAATGATTATGAATGCTCTATATTCACTTGAGAAGAAAGGGATTACACTAACACTCTATGAACATTCATAAGTTAGACCTGATGGGTTACATTGTTTGAGTCCTCTGCATTTTTACTTATTTTTCATCCACTTGACCGGTTTCATTCTGAGACGTTGTTTATTAGTGTTTTTCTTTTTTCCTGCCTTTCCTGTTGTTTCTGCTGCATTAGAATCATTGCTGTGTTATTTGGTTCGTAGATATTCACATCCATTATATCTCCATTATAAGTTGTGATTTTGTTGTCGGATTCACTTTGCTGTTAAATGGTCTCAGTGGGGAGGACTGAAAAAGTTATGGACTGACTGGCAGTATATAAGCAATATTGTGTCATTATTAAAACCACAAAACTTAGAAGTTCAAAAATTTTGAGGGAAAATGATCATTATATAATGTTAAGTAAAGTCACCCAGAGCTGCTACATGTCTCTGCTCCAGCTCCTGCTCCATCACAGCCGGGCCGCTGTGCTGATCCCTGCTGAAGGGCAGGGTCCCTCACCCTCCCCTGTGCTGCTCTCTGTCCTTGCACTGCCAGCTTTGCTGTGCTCCTCCCTGGCACTGCAGAGGTCAAAACCAACCATGTCCTCCTCACCCTTCCAGGGTGCAGATTCTGACCTTGGTCAAGCCTCCTTGCTCATCTTCCTGTCTTCTTCCCTGTCCCTGTTCTTGTCCCTCTGTGTTACATATTTCAGTCTGTTTCGTACTGACTTCTCCTCCCCAACAAGTAAGCTCAGGTCTTCTTCACCCCAGATCAGCAGCCCGTGACTGTGTGGCCCCACTGAGTTGCACAGTTGGCTCCTTGTTTCTTATCAGATAAACTATTGCTTGGAGTCCCCGACCTCTTGTAATCTCCTGACCTCTTAGCGACCCAGCTTCCGCTTTGTTTGCTCCACCACTTGGTGGTGGTGAGAGTCCACCTCATCTCACCATGGCCTCAAAGTTTGTGTCCAGTTGAGGACATGGGAGGAAGAGAATGTGAATTGTTTGACCTTTGAAACTAAGGACCCGCCCACACTGCAGTAGAAAAAGAAAGAGCAGCACTACAGCTGGTATTAATGGATCCCAGGTGATCTTATCATACTCACCTGTGAGCTGCTCGTTGCTGTTGTGTAACTGAACTTTTTGAGATTGTTATAGATTCCCTGGCAAGAGTTTTCCCCATAGCTTACATTTGCATAACTGATGTATAGCATCACATCCAGGATACTGGCATACATACAATTCACTAATCTGATTAAGATTTCTCCTAGGTGGGTGCCATGGCTTAACAGGCTAATCCTCCGCCTTGCGGCGCCGGCACACCGGGTTCTAGTCCTGGTTGGGGCACCGGATTCTATCCCGGTTGCCCCTTTTCCAGGCTAGCTCTCTGCTATGGCCCAGGAAGGCAGTGGAGGATGGCCCAGGTCCTTGGGCCCTGCACCCTCATGGGAGACCAGGAGAAGCACCTGGCTCCTGGCTTCGGATCAGCATGATGCGCCGGCCTCAGCGGCCATTGGAGGGTGAACCAATGGCAAAAAAAGGAAGACCTTTCTCTCTGTCTCTCTCTCAATATCCACTCTGCCTGTCAAAAAAAAAAAAAGATTTCTCCTAGTCTTATATATTCTTATGTGTGTGTATGTGTATTTAGTTCTGGGCAATATGTCAACACCACAAACATTCTTCAGATTACTTTTTTGTAGTCACTCACCTTCCTCCATTCTTCCATTCTAATCTGTATCCCCTTTATTTTTCTTGCCTTATTTGCAGTGTCTGGAATTTTTAGTACAGATGACCCCCAACATACAATTGTTCAATGTACCACAGGTTTTCAACTTGGGATGGTGCAAAAGTGATGGATAATTGGTAGAAATCACACTGTGAGTTTTGATCTTGGATGATTTCCTCAGCTGAAGGGATGCAGTCTGCTCCTCTCCATGGCCCTTCATCCCCACAGTCATAAGGGGAAACAACACTCCATGGTGTGCTATGTCACTGAGCTGGGAAGCTTGCTAGGGGTTATTAAGTGTGTTTCTGATTTAGGATATCTTCAATTTAAAATGGGTTCATCATGACATAGCCACGTTGTGAGTTGAGGAGTGTCTGTATTGTGTGGAATAAGAATGGGGACAGCAAATATTCTTGCTTGGTCTCCATCTTGGAGGGAAAACATTCGATCTTTCACTCTGATGAATGATTTTTTTTCTTTGGTAGATGTTCTTTATCAAGTTGAGGTCATTCCCACTATTACTACTTTGTTGAGAGTTTCACCATGAACAGATTTTGGGTTTTTTTTTCTACATGCTTCTACTTTAACTATTGATACAAACTTTTTTTTTTCTTTTGCTTCTTGGGTTATTGAAATGTTGGATTACTATGATTGATTTTCAAATGTTAACAGCCTTGTCTACTTGGAATAAATTTCACTTTATCATGGTATTTAATTATTTATATATGTCGTTGGGTTCACTTAGCTTATATTTTGTGGTGGATTTTTTTATTCTAATTTGAGGTGTTCCTTAATTTCTACTGTAAGCATTCAATGGCTATGAATTTCCATCTCAGTGCTGCTTTGGCTGCATCCGCACATCCTGGTAAGCTGTTCTTTCATTTTCATTCAGTTCTATGTATTTTGTTTCTTGTAAGACTCCCTCTTTGACTCTTGTATTATTTATAAGTATGCTGTTTAATTTCCATGTCTTTGAAGACTATTCAGTTGATTCTTGGCATTGATTCTAATTTGATTCCATGATGGACATAGAACATAGATGGCATGATTTCAGTTCTTTTAAATTTGCTACGGTTTGTCTAATGGTATAGGATATGCTCTATGTTTGTGAATATCTAATGAATGCTCTAAAAAAGTTTGTATCTATGTGTGTGTGTGTATATATATATGTAATATATATATATATTAAATATATAAATGGTTGCTTTTCAGTCATAAATCTTATTACTCTCACATCAGGAAAAGCCAAAAGTTATGCCATGTTCTTGGAATTTTCTGACTGAATCACGATTTTGATGGGCTTGGAGCCTGTTCTTCCTGTTTAGAAGGATAGAGCATCCATGTCAATGTGAAATGTCACTCTGAAAGCTTGACGGAAGGCTGAAGTCATCTGAGGTCTGAGGCTCTTGCTTCTATTTCTTATGTTTTTATATTTGAGTGAGGGAAAGCCTTTAAAAGAAAAGTCTGGGTGCTGGGGAAATGGCCTCTGTCCTTCTCTTACCAGTGGTGCTGCAGTTACTTCCACCTAGCAGGCCTGCTTTTCCAGGGCTCCATTGAAATAAGAAGTCCTTGAAAGAGGGGGCAGTAAAGAGAAACAGAAGACAAATTTTAAGCCCAGCCTTTGCCAGCTGGTTCCAGCAGGGCTAAAGGGTCACATGCTAGGGCAGGAATCCAGGAAGCAGAAGCACTGAGAATGTGAAAGGAGCAAAACGCTTTGTTTGCTCCTCCATTCGAGAAAGAACAAGTCAGTTCAGAAATCTGTGGCTGTCTTTCTGGAAGCTCACAGTCGGGGGAGGACGAGACAGCCTTGACAGCCTTTCCATTCCACTGTCTTCACGCTCAAAAAGTGAAATTTGTCAGCGTGTGAGCCTTTTCCTGAAAAGTCTTCTGAAAACTTTAGCAGACGAATGTGTTTTCTGAAGCTGTTACTATTTTTGAAAAATTATGAGTTGTGTTAGAAGGCTTTGTCCAAGTCCCAGGATGGTGCTAAGGTATTGAATTCTACAAATTTGCTGTCTGCACAAGCAAGGCCAGCAGGGGTCAGAATAGCCCAGCTATTCCGCCTGGGGATCCTGCAAACACTGCCACCCTGGGCACCACCACCACACCCTTAGCTTCCTGCTCTCCTGGTTTCAGCCTAAAACAGGGTCGCTTTTTTTTTCTTATCATTGGAAAAGTGTTAGTGGCCTCGTGAGAGGTCCGTGAGGAAGGAGGTGGGTATTTATTGTTCCACCCTGGCCAGGGCAGGCACCTAACTGATGTGCGCAGAGACAGTGAGTCCCTGTCCCTTCCGCAGGTGCCCTCCCTCCTTTCAGTGTTTCCAATTCTGCCTTCCAGCCACGCTTTCTTTCTCCCTGACTTGTGATTTGTGTCTTGTATTTCTGCTGAATTGGGTACCACGGAGTAGGCTTTAGGTGGAGCTGTGATGGTGAGAGGGAAAGCAGTGCCAGTCGAGCTGAGCAGCTGGATTTTCTGGTTAGTGGATGGGCCCGGGGATGCCTGCCAGTAGTTGCACACCGCCTGGCCTTGTGAGTGTGCAGCCACCTCTCCTTTCCCCTTCACACCAGCCCTGTCTGACCCTAAGACCTCAGCCTGCCCATGAACATTTCCTCTTTGAGCTGCTCCCCTGACCCCATGCATCTGTGGCTGTGTAGGTGTCAAGGCAGGCTGCAGAGCAACCAGCATCTGTGGGAATGCAGCCCTCGTCATATTCTCCCCAGTGCCACCTTATCCCTTCTGGCCAGCACACGGGGCAGACCAGCCACAACAGACCATGGCAGGGGCAGTGCAGAACCCTGAGCCAGGTGAGCTGGAGGATGAGGTTCTCTCCAGCTGTAGGGGACTCATTCCCTGTCTTGCTGTCCCTGTGTTGAGACAGGAAAGCCTCACACTGCAGGTTGTTGCACTGAATTGAGCTGGGGGTCAGGGCTTGGACCTGGGTGTCTTTACCCTCCAGAGGCAATTTCTAGTCTGAGGACAGGCTTCTGCTTGGTAATGTGAGCAGCTCATGTTTGGTGAATGTCGGACCCTCGCCAGCAAGGGTCCAACACAATCATGACACGGTCACTGTTTCTCGGTTCTCAAGGAACTTTTACTTGTGGGGGCAGAAGAAAAGAGTGGGGGGAGAGAAGAAAAGAGAAGGAGGAGCTCCAAACCCCATTCCCAATGTCCCTTTATACCCCAAGTCCCGTGGAGCATCCGCTGCACAGCCAATAGCGGCTCTCTTCACGTGCAGTTCACGCTGGTATTGTCCAATCAGATGAAAGGGCGCGTATAGTCTCAGGCCGAAAGTTCATCTGTTTCACCGGGTTCCTCCTAGTTGTTTATGCAGAGTCCGTCCTGCCTCAACTTCATCTGTTTCACCGGGTTCCTCCTAGTTGTTTATGCAGAGTCCATTCTGTTTCATCTGTTTCACCTGGCTGTTTTCGTGGGCCTTGTGGTCGACCGATTGCTGCAAGCTATGCAGATGAGGAGGTTCTCACAGGTGGCCAGCCTGCGGTTCCCCACAGGTGAACATTTTCATAACACCAGGGCAGGCTGATTTGCATTTTATTGAATTTTATCCTCACAATTACCTTGCAGAGTTATTTTTATGTTTCCCATTTCACAGGTGAGGAAACTGAGGCTTGGGGCGTTTCATTGCAGAGCTGATCTCAGAGCAGGCAGCTCTTGAGCCCAGCCCTGACTCCGGTGTTAACTTCGACTGCTGCAGCCTCCCAGGCCAGCAGGGGGCTGTGCTGCAAAGAAGCTCCTGGAAACTCCAGGCAAATGAAGCCCCTGTTGCTGGAACTTGAGAATGTTCTTTCTCAAGCCCTGTCCCCAGAATCCCTTGGGAGGGAGAGAGGTGGTGACAGGTGGTATCTCATAGGTAGCTCCCCTACCCTGGCTTTTCTCAGAGCCCCTCCCAGGCCAGACCCAAGGCTGCAGACAGCTGTCCAGAGGGGCTCTGTGTGAAGGACCCTTATGGGGGAGAGGGACAAGAAATTAGGCCTGGGCAAATATCAGGGGCTTCTTAAGAGGTTAGATGTTCCCCAGAGTCTAGCAGGCAGGACGTTCTCTGGGAAGGAAAAGTCAATCCCCTTCAGAGAACCTCTAGGCACGCCCAGAGCAGAAATGCCCCTCCCCTCCAGGAAACCTCTGGGCGCGCCCAGAGCAGAGCTGCCCCTCCCTTCAGAGGGTCTCTAGGCGCACACTTATGATGTCACTGCGACCGGCCAATCCTGTAACACCTCAGCACTCTCGCTTAGCACTCTCCCTCAGCATTCTCCGGTATGCTAATTGTCCCTCCGAACCAACCAATCCCGTGCCACCTCTGCATTTTATACCAGCACTCTCCACCAGCATTCTTCGCCAGCATTCTCCCATATGCTAACGGTCCCTCTGAACTGACCAATCCTATGCATGCGTTAGGAATATGCTAATTCGTTGCCTATATAACCTGTGTGAAACTGCCGCTCAGGGCTCCTCACTGCCTGAGGTGGGGGCCCGTTTGCGCAAACGTACAATAAATACCTCATGCTTTTTGCATCAGCTGGTTTGGAGTCTGGATTTTTGGGCGTCCTCTCGAGCAAGTGGGCATCTCTACTACTGAGAGGTCCAACATTTGGCGCCCAACGTGGGGCTTGAGGTCGCCCTCAGACCCATTCTCTGCGGACCAGTTGGAGGTATAATTAAGTGTTTTCTGTCTGTTGTTGTCTTCGTCTTGAGTATTCTGACTGGAGTATTCTGACTGGCCAGTATCTGACCTGACTCTGTGGGACCAGTGGGGGAGGCAGGCGTGCCCAGCAACCCCTGGTCCGTTCCTCGGAGGACGCTCCGGGTTATGAGGGGAAACCCTCGGTCCGTTCCCCCGGGTCACGCTCCCGGGGTGGTCTGGAGGTGGGTCGGAGACCAAGTCTCCCTCCTTCCCGGGGAGGGCTGGTCAGGCAGCCGCTCCCAAAAATAGCGCAATAGCGTTCGATTTGTCCTAGCCATGCGGTTTGTCTTGTTTACTGTATGTGTCTGTGTATTGGCTATTCTTTTTGTTTGGGCTGAAATCTTTGCACCCATGGGTCAACAAATAACCACCCCTTTAAGTCTCACTCTAGATCACTGGAAGGACGTTCGAGAACGCGCGCGCCACCTCTCAGTGGAGGTTAAAAGAAAACGATGGGCAAAATTCTGTTCCTCAGAGTGGCCGGCCTTCGAGGTCGGCTGGCCAAGGAACGGCACTTTTAACCTCGATATTATTTTACAGATTAAGGCGCGAGTCTTTCAGCCAGCCCACCTGGGATGATTGTCAGCAGCTTTTGCAGACCCTCCTCACTACTGAGGAAAAGCAGCGTGTCTACCTTGAGGCACGGAAAAACGTCCCTGGAGCAGATGGCCGACCGACCCTACTGCCAAACGAAATCGAGGAGGCGTTTCCCTCAACCCGTCCTGATTGGGACCACACCACCGTTACTGGTAGGGAGCGACTTCGTCTTTACCGCCAGATTCTCCTTGCGGGTCTCAGAGGGGCTGGAAAGCGCCCCACCAATTTGGCCAAGGTACGTGCAGTAGTGCAGGGGGCTGAGGAAACGCCGGCAGGCTTCCTAAAAAGATTAATGGAAGCCTACCGTATGTACACCCCGTTTGACCCCCTGGCAGAGGACCGGCAGGGAGATGTAATCATGTCCTTTATAGGACAGTTAGCGCCGGACATCCGCAATAAATTGCAGCGGCTAGAGGGGCTTCAGGGGTATACCATACAAGATTTAATAAAGGAGGCAAAAAAAGATTTACAACAAAAGGGAGACCCGAGAGGAGAAGGAGGAAAGGATCCACAAGGAGCAGGAGGAAAGGAAAGACAAAAGAGATAAAAGACGTAATCGAGAGCTTAGTAGAATTTTGGCCACCGTAGTGCAGGATATAGAAAGGAGTAGACCAGGACAGAATAGGGACTTGGGAGACAAACGAAAGCCTCGGGTAAAAAGAGATCAATGTGCCTATTGTAAAAAAAGAGGACACTGGGTCAAAGACTGCCCAAAGAAAACACAGGGACCAAAGAAGAGACCAGTTCCAATCCTGTCCCTGGAAGAAGACGACTGGGTGAGTCAGGGCCAGGAGCCCCCCCCTGAGCCCAGGATAACCCTTGAAGTGGGGGGCAGACCAGTAACCTTCCTGATTGACACGGGAGCCCAGCACTCGGTACTGACTTCAGAAAAAGGGCCTTTAAGCTCCAAGACTTCCTGGGTTCAGGGGGCAACTGGAGGGAAGTTATATCGCTGGACAACCAATCGAGAGGTCCAGTTGAGTACAGGACTTGTGACACACTCGTTCTTACTAGTGCCAGACTGCCCCTACCCCCTCCTGGGCAGGGACCTACTCTCGAAGGTAGGAGCCCAAATTCACTTCCATGAGAAAGGAGCTACCATCACAGACTCAGGAGGGCGGCCTCTCCAGGTGTTAACACTACGCTTGGAGGACGAACATCGATTATTCGAGAGGCCCTCGTCCACCATGGCTCCCCTGGATCCCAAGTGGCTCGCAGATTTTCCTCAGGCCTGGGCAGAGACTGCGGGAATAGGGCTGGCCGTCAACCGGCCTCCCTTGATCATAGATCTGAAGCCCACGGCCATTCCCGTGTCAGTTCGTCAATATCCGATGGGCAAGGAAGCTAAGGAAGGTATCCGGTCACATATCCAGAGACTGTTACACCTAGGCATTTTAAAACCTTGTCGTTCACCTTGGAACACCCCCCTACTACCAGTAAAGAAGCCTGGTACGGGTGACTACCGCCCGGTACAGGACTTGCGGGAGGTTAACAGGAGAACGGAGGATATGCATCCCACAGTGCCCAACCCCTACAATCTGCTAAGTACCTTGCCTCCGACCCATGTATGGTACACTGTGTTAGATCTAAAAGATGCATTCTTTTGTTTAAGACTGAGCCCTCAGAGCCAATCCATCTTTGCTTTTGAGTGGAAAGACCCAGAGACCGGGTTTTCAGGACAACTCACCTGGACAAGGTTGCCCCAAGGATTTAAAAACTCGCCTACCTTGTTTAATGAAGCTCTGCACCTAGATTTGGCCGACTTCCGAGTCAACCATCCGGACCTGGTCCTCCTGCAATATGTGGACGACCTCCTCCTTGCCGCTGAAACTGAGCAGGACTGCCTAAAAGGTACCGGGGCCCTGCTACAGAGACTGGGGAAATTGGGCTATCGAGCCTCCGCGAAAAAGGCCCAAATATGTCAAAAACAGGTGGCCTACCTAGGCTACCTCCTAGAAGGAGGGCAACGGTGGCTGACAAAGAGCCGAAAAAGGGTGGTTGCTCTAATTCCACCCCCCACCGATGCCAGAAAGATGCGGGAATTCCTCGGGAGTGCGGGATTCTGCCGCCTTTGGATTCCTGGGTTTGCGGAGCTGGCAGCCCCATTGTACCCCCTCACGAAGTCCAATGCTCCCTTTCAATGGAGAGAAGAGCAACAGCGGGCGTTTGACAACATAAAAAAGGCCCTATTGTCAGCCCCAGCCCTGAGCCTCCCTGATATGACCAAGCCCTTCACATTATACGTGGATGAGAACAAGGGAGTGGCGAAGGGAGTGCTAACACAAATGCTTGGACCCTGGAAAAAGCCGGTGACATACTTTTCAAAAAAACTAGACAATGTAGCGGCCGGCTGGCCTCCGTGCCTCCGCATGATAGCGGCCGTGGCAGTTCTGGTAAAAGACTCGGACAAATTGACTCTAGGCCAACCTCTCACCGTAGTGGCACCTCATGCTGTGGAGACAGTTATCCGACAGCCACCAGATCGGTGGCTCTCAAATGCTCGGATAACTCATTACCAGACTATGTTATTAAACTCAGAGCGGGTCCGGATTGGGACTGCCACCTCTTTAAACCCGGCCACCCTGCTCCCGGAACTGGGGCCCCAGGCCCAGGTAATCCATAACTGTCACCAAATCCTGGCTGAGGCCCACGGCACCCGAAAAGACCTAACCGACCAGCCTCTGCCGGATGCCGAAATGACCTGGTTCACGGATGGGAGCAGCTTTCTACAGAACGGTGAGCGGAGGGCTGGGGCAGCGGTGGTGGATGGAAAAATTGTTATCTGGTCAAGTGCCTTAAAGCCTGGAACTTCTGCTCAAAAAGCCGAGCTCATAGCCTTAACTCAAGCTTTAAAACTGGCACAAGACAAAAAGGTCAACATTTACACAGACAGTCGGTATGCATTCGCCACTGCCCATGTACATGGGGAGATATACCGGCTAAGGGGCCTCTTAACCTCGGCAGGCAAGGACATTAAAAATAAGCAGGAAATCCTAGATCTTCTACAGGTCCTGTTCCTGCCCAAAAGGTTGAGTATAATCCATTGCCCCGGGCACCAACGAGGAGACGACCCCGTAGCAAGGGGAAACAGGATGGCAGACGAGGCCGCTAGGGCGGCAGCCCTGAGCCAACAGGTGCTCCCGTTAAAGACAACTGAGCCCACCCAAGTATCGAGGGAACCACCTTTCCTCTATTCGGACCAAGACTTAGATACGATCCAGCGGCTCGGTGCAGAGTATAATGAACAAATAAGGGTTTGGAGGCTCGGAGAAAAAATAGTCCTGCCACACCAATTGACTAAAAAAATAATTACCAGCCTCCATCAATGGACTCATTTGGGACACAAAAAACTAAAAGCAGCCTTACAGGAAGATAGGCAGTCTTATTACATCCCCGGACTTGACTCTTTAGTCCAGCAGGTGACTGAATCCTGTGTTCCGTGTGCCAAGGTAAATGCCAGACACCTCAAGCTCCCGGAGGGAGCTAGGGTAAGAGGAGACCGACCAGGAATCAACTGGGAGGTCGATTTCACTGAGATAAGGCCGGGCAGTTATGGGAATAAGTATCTTCTAGTTTTTGTAGACACCTTCTCCGGATGGACTGAGGCATTCCCCACAAAACGGGAAACCGCCCAGGTGGTCGTCAAGAAGATCATAGAGGAGATCTTCCCCCGGTTCGGCTTGCCTAAGGTAATCGGGTCCGACAATGGCCCAGCGTTTGTCTCCCAGGTAAGTCAGTTGGTGGCCAAAGCATTAGGCATAAATTGAAAATTACACTGTGCCTATAGACCCCAAAGTTCAGGACAGGTAAAAAATAAACAGAACAATTAAAGAGACCTTGACCAAATTAGCGTTGGAGACTGGCGTTAAAGACTGGGTCCAACTCCTCCCTATGGTGTTGTTCCGGGTCCGAAACACGCCCTCTCATTGCGGGCTGACACCATACGAAATCCTTTATGGAGGGCCCCCACCAGTAGCAGGCTTGCTTGACCTTGCCAGTGACTCCGTTGCCGATGCCCCTAAGTTACAGGCCCGGTTAAGAGCGCTCCAGATCATCCAGAACCAGGTCTGGAAACCTCTTGCAGCAGCCTACCAACCCAAGACGACAACTATCCCACATCCTTTCCAAATCGGTGATGCCATGTATGTCCGAAAACACCAATCTAAGACTCTAGAGCCCCGGTGGAAAGGCCCTTTCACTGTGCTGTTGACAACTCCCACCGCTCTCAAGGTCGACGGAATCGCTGCTTGGGTCCACGCCTCACACGTGAAGCGAGCACCACCTCCCCAGGGCCCCGAGGATCCGGATAGACCAGCCAAATGGAAGCTCCAGCGCACTCAGAACCCACTCAAGCTAAGACTTTCAAAAACTGTTTAATATTTGTGATGTTCCTGGCCTTTCCCCATTGTTTTTCCAATCCCCATGCTCCACAATTGTTAACGTGGAAAGTAATTTCCTCCACAGGACGGGTGGCCTGGTCTGTTAGTGGGTTACATACCCCCGGGGCATGGTGGCCCACCTTATACCCGGACGTATGTCAACTGGTTACTGGGTTAGATACCTGGGATGTACCTGACCAGAATAATTTGACAAAAATCCCTGGAAATAGTCTTAACTATTGGGGCGTGTATGGCTCCCAGTCCCCAGTCAGTGGGACCCAACCCAGTCCAGCAAGAACAGAGTTCCCTCCCTCCAGTGAGGCAGGCTCTCCCCAGGCCACCCCTCTTGCCAGCCACCCTTTCGCCTAGCTTGGCAAGTTTAACTCCAAACGCTTCGAGCCCCCGTACAACCGGACAGCGGCTGTTTAACCTTTTGACAGGGGCCTTTCTGGCCCTCAACCAGACCAATCTGGAGCTGACCGAGTCCTGTTGGCTATGCCTAGCCCCAGGTCCACCTTATTACGAGGGCCTCGCGGTCCCCAGGACCTGGAATGGCACTACAAAGGCAAATAATTGCCTCTTGCCCCTTTGGGCGCGTCTCACTCTTACAGAGGTGTCGGGACAAGGTACTTGTGTAGAAAATCCTCCCTTGTCCCACCGACACTTGTGCAATGTCACCCACAATGTTACTATACGAGACGGCTCATGTATTCTTAACAGGTTGCTCCAGTTTATCCGCGAGAGGCTTTTCCTTATCCAAACCCGGGTGCTGACTCAACAGTACCAGTGTCAAGCTTCAAAGACCTCCGAGGTCCAATAGATTTTAGGATTAAAATCTGTACAAAAAGAAAAGGAGGGAATGAAGGACCCTTATGGGGGAGAGGGACAAGAAATTAGGCCTGGGCAAATATCAGGGGCTTCTTAAGAGGTTAGATGTTCCCCAGAGTCTAGCAGGCAGGACGTTCTCTGGGAAGGAAAAGTCAATCCCCTTCAGAGAACCTCTAGGCACGCCCAGAGCAGAAATGCCCCTCCCCTCCAGGAAACCTCTGGGCGCGCCCAGAGCAGAGCTGCCCCTCCCTTCGGAGGGTCTCTAGGCGCACACTTATGATGTCACTGCGACCGGCCAATCCTGTAACACCTCAGCACTCTCGCTTAGCACTCTCCCTCAGCATTCTCCGGTATGCTAATTGTCCCTCCGAACCAACCAATCCCGTGCCACCTCTGCATTTTATACCAGCACTCTCCACCAGCATTCTTCGCCAGCATTCTCCCATATGCTAACGGTCCCTCTGAACTGACCAATCCTATGCATGCGTTAGGAATATGCTAATTCGTTGCCTATATAACCTGTGTGAAACTGCCGCTCAGGGCTCCTCACTGCCTGAGGTGGGGGCCCGTTTGCGCAAACGTACAATAAATACCTCATGCTTTTTGCATCAGCTGGTTTGGAGTCTGGATTTTTGGGCGTCCTCTCGAGCAAGTGGGCATCTCTACTACTGAGAGGTCCAACATGTGGAGCAGTTGCCTTCAGGATCCAGCTGGCCTGACTGCTCCACTTATATTAGATCACAGACAAAGAAACAACTGTGTATAAATCTCCAGCTTCAGCTTCAGCTCTCTGTGTGGCTGGGATGCCTTGAATTTTCTCATCCCTCCTGCATTTCTTCTGATGTTCCCTGCACATTTCAACTGGCCCTGGCTCTCCACTCCTGTCCGTAGTTAGACCCTTCCATGCAAATCAGATCAAAAGAGAGTTGGGCTATCGTGTTAACAGATGCTTTTATTTTTAATTTGTAGAATCAGGGACAGTGGGTCATCTGAGCTTCACAGAGATCCTGGACATATCTCAAGGTCAGCTGGCAGGACCCCCTGGAGAATAAATGGCATCATTACAGGTGAGTGCTCCTGTTCTTTGAAAAAGAAAAAAGAAAAAAAGTTTATTCTGACAAATACTGATTGCAAGGAAACTGCTCCCAGTGGGCCTTCTTGAGGGTAACCAGAAAGTCTTCCTGGCCATGTGGCGGGAAGCCAGAGAGCCAGCCCAGATTGTGGGCATCTTGCCCCGTGGGCGCCAACCTCTGTGTTTGGAGGTTAACTCTCCTTGTGCTGTCTTCCCAAGCCTTGGAAGTCTCTGACCAGTGGTAGTCAGTCATTTACTGATGTGCTCACTCACATGAATTTACTTCACTCAACTCCCAGAGCAGCGTGCTAAGTAAGTCTAGGTGCTGTGACCCTCGTACAGATGAGGACAGGAGGCCTTTCCCTCCCTCACTCCGCAGATGTGCACTGGAAGCCTACTGTCTGAGTGTGCAGCAAAGGCAGGGCAAAGAGAGGGCTCCTGACTGTCCCTACCAAGCCTCCCCATAGGACCCTCAGGACAAGAGACAGTGAGCAGCCTGGGTGGAGGTGCGGAGCTGAGCACGGGGAGGGTGGGCACCAGCTGCCCTTTCACAGCAACCTCACCTCTCCTGGTTCCAGAACCCCTGGGGGAAACAGCCCACCGTTCACGGGGTTTCCAGTGATTTCATTTTATGACAAAGGTTTCTGGAAAAGCTTTCAGGTTAAAGCTCAATTTCAGTCCTAGTGTTGTGGGCCAGGCTGGGCCTGAATTCCTATTCCAGGTCTTGCCCCTTACTTAGAGAAACATTCTAAGTACAGGCACACACACAGTGTACCAGGTGATCAGGTTTATTCAGAAGGTGAGGAAAACACACACACCTTTGGGCATTACTCAGCAAGAGTGGGCCAGGAAGGGAAAAGAGGGAGAATTCCATGCCCTACTTGCTCTGGGTCCACATGGAGGGAGGGAGGGAGGGAGAGAGAGAGAATGAGAGAACTCTTCCCTTTACTGAGTTTACAAGCTTAGAAAGGGGAGTGGTTACATGGTACTATCCCCAGGTCCCAGGCAGGGGGAAGCACATCCTAGGGAAAGGGTCATCTGATTGACAGGTGGGTGGATAGGATAACATGGGGCAGGGAAGGTATGGCCTCTAGCTCTGATCCTAATCTAGCTACCTGCCTTATCCCATATCATTAGTGGAAGATAAAAACTCGTGGTTTGATAAAACCAGCAGAGTTCTGAGCCTTGGGTGAAGTTGGGGAGGTCCTTCTTCCTCTGGGTCAGGTGGGAGCATTAACTTATCTCTCAGGCCTCCAACTCAGTCATGGGTGTCATAACACCCTCCTGGAACAGTCAGGATGATGGGCTGAGGCAGACTGTGCTAGGTGGCCTGCCATTGCCTGGCCAGGAGCAGCACAGCCACCGACAGCATCCTTCTCCTTTCAGTAACCATTACTCAGCATTCTGACCATGTGGCCCCCATGCACGGGGTGCTTATCTGTGCTCCCTAGGTACTCCAATGTGGTGCAGCACAGCTGACCTCTGGCTCCTGTCTGTTTGCTTCAGAGCTGGGCTCAGGTCCTGGGCTGTTCTGTCTTCTGAGTGAGTTGCTGCTCTTCATGCCAGTGAGTCTGTTTTGAGTTCGAGTTACCTGGCTGCACAGCAGCAGCAAACAAATGCAGGGAAGAAGTGCAAAGTGTTCCTGCTTGGACCCCTTGGGAACCAGTCCTGGGACTGAATTAGAGGCGTTCTGAGCATGAATTTCAGAAGCAGGCTGTGTGAGCAAGAGAAGCAGATAATCCATCTCGCCGCAGTTGCCTCTTCTGGCTCAGCCTGCCATGGTTTAGAAATCTGGGAGACAGGCAGGTTGGCAGAGGTCTTCCATGCTCACAGACACACACAGCTGGGCCCTGCCGCCCTTTCTGAGCACACCACATGCTTCATCCTTGTTTTAAAGCTCAGAGAAAGCTGCAGGCATAATCTTTTGAGTGGTGCCAATGTTTTCTGGGTAAGTGGTGGTTGCCAATTCTTCCCAATTTATGATAACCTTTTTGTACTCACCAATAAGGCTTAATGAACTCATTCCACTGTATTTAAATGAATACCTGCAGTCACAAACAACAGTCTATTGTCTACTGTGGAACTTGACCTTGGAAGCTTTGGCTTTTCAGGTAGGTTCAGTCACCAGTGTCTCCCTCCCCACTGAGGCCAGGGTTGGAGGTGACGGTGCCTCCATGGGCAGCAGAAGTCTGGGCCAGCTCTTCAGATGAATGCTCTGTTCCCAAGGTGGCTGCATTGACCCATCTCACCTTGGCTGGCCTGTGCGTTTCTGTCCCTGCCAACACCCTAAGGTGTGCCTTGTGTATCCAAGAGCTTGATAGATACCTGTGCCCCTGTCTCTGGGAGGGGAAGGCCCTACCAGAGCTGAAACAGGACAATTGTCATTTCAGTAGCCAGACACCACACAGTCACCTCTGACCCCTGACCTGGGTACAGCCCCACTGGCACCTGATGCACTGCCTCTCTTCCCTGCCACCCCCCAGCCCCAACACACTGTATCCAGGGAGCTTGCTGGCAGCACCACAGAGGTCTGTCTGGTGCAGAAAGCAGAAAGTAGCTCGTCATGTACAGCCAAAGAAAAGCCATGCATGTGGACAAACAGGACATCCAAAAGCCAGTTTCAGGCACCCAGTAATGCCCTTTGCTGCTATTGCAGGCAGGTGCTGGGAGCACATAAGCACCCAAGAGGGTAGTCCTCTGCTCTGGACCCCTCAGCAGCTGGGCATCCTGTTGGAAGGGAAGGTTTATCAGCCAGGGTTCTCAGCAAACAGCCCCCTTGCCTTGGTTTTGATTTAGGGCCCGAAGCAAGAGGGTGGTACTGAGCGGGAGGCTGCCTCACACCCACTGGGGAAATTGCCCATTGCGCTCCCACTGTAAATTTAAGTATCTTCCGGTCTCTTTCCATAAACTCTGACATATGAGGGCCAGGATGCAGACAGATAGTTTGTGATGTACTGCTCTCTTGTGGAGAATTTACTTCAGATCAACAGAAAATTATTTCTGAAGCCCCTCTGGTTGTTAGTTTCAGTTAGGCAGCCACTCGGAGAAAGTAAGACACCAAGCTGGAGGTGCCCCTGGGCCCTGGCTCCAGGCTCCCAACCCTCTCCTCTCATTCGCTGGAGCCAGGTGAAACACTCTCTGGCCAGGGCCTCTGGAGCTCACCAGGCCCAGTCCACAAAAGTGGTGTGTAAATTGGAGGGCATCTTTCCTGGCCACAAATCACCACTCTGCCATCTGTGGCTCATGCACAGCCCATGCCATCTGTTACCCGGGCTGTGCCAGTGCTCACTTTCTGTTGCTGTTTTTCTCGTTCCTCCTGAGCAGCTTGGGCTCTCGAGTTGTCCTTTTGGTTTTTGTTTGTATCCATAAAAACTTGAGCAGTGTGTGTTATCAGTGTTGATGCTCGTAAATCCTAGCAATGCTGCACCTATGAAGACCCTGGAATCGCTGTGTTTCTGCTCCAAGTTGACATGGTGAACAAGATGCTGCCTTTTAGTAAATGTTGATGAAGAGCAGCTTTTAAACAAACAACATTTTCTGGAAGGCAAGATGGAAGTGCTTAACAGAGCTGCTTCCTCCTGTGCATTCTGAGGTCATGCCAAGTACCAAATGGCTGGGAGATTTTCCAGCAAATCCTTCCAGTGTCGGTGGTTTTCAGTTTCCTGCAGACCCCAGGGAAGGGAGAGGGGGCGCTGTGGGAGGCAGGAGGAGGAACCTGGCTGTGAAGCAGGGCTGTTGGTTTCTAGCCTTGGGTTCTTCCTTTGTAGAATGGGGATAACAGTGGGCCCAAGCCCCAAGGTGTGTGGTGAATTTCAAATGAGCTAATATCTGTGAAGTGCTTAGAACACAGCCAGGGGTGTTAGTGCTCATTGCCCGAAGGTTTTGCTTTTGTTTCCTATTATGCAGTTGTCCCCCCCTCCCCTTCTGATGCAGCCAGAAAGACAGGGTTGCCAGAAAGCACTGTGGTTTCAGGACTGACCCCTTGAGAGGGAGCAGCTCAGTGTTGGCTGGGCAGGAGAGGGGAACAAGGTGCTGAGATCCAGCACTGGGGCAAGTGGGAGGAGGTGGCCATGAGTGGTTGGCCCAGCTAGCTTGCCTGCTCCAACACTGTGAGGAGGCAAAGGACTAGGCCCAAGAGGAGGTTGGTCCAGTGGTCCCCTTGGGCTGGGGTAAATGCTCAGATGTCAGCAGAGCTGCAGGCAGCTCTTGGCTCCGAGGCACTGAGCAGTGGGCTGTGGGCCAGCCCCTGGCCGCTTTGTCCTTTGCTGTTCTCATCTGCACCATCGCAGCCTGCAGACACTGCTGCCTGTGCTGGAAGCTGCCGGGCTCCATGAAGGCTGTGGGGACAGCAAGTGGGCAGTGGGTCTTTTTTTTTATATTAAAGTCCCCAAATGCTGTCCTGTACATTCTTGTTTTCCTGCAAGTGCACCTTTCCAGTATATTTATTGCTTTCATCAGAATGAGAAGGAAGCTTAAGACAAGTGCTGGTGCCTCAGTGTTGCCGAGTTTATTGCCTGAAAAGAAGGCAACGCAAGTGTGCTTAGCGATTTTCCTCTGCTGTGAGTCTGTAAGCGTTTTCCATCACAAGCCCCTTCCATTTCAAGCCCCTTTTAAGCACTCCCTAATCACATACTCTCCTCCGAGGGGCTTGATTCTGGAGCTAGTTGGATCTTTCTTCCCTAAGCTCTGAATCACTATGGAATGCAAGGTGGAATAAACTGTGATCAGGAGGCCCCAGTGAACGGACTAAATAGGAAATTAAATTTTGCAAGGAAAACAAGGCATTCAAAAATGGGAGAAGCAGAGCTGGAAGCAAATCTCGTGCACTCGGGTGAAACAAAACTTTCGCAGGCACAGTGCTTGGCAGAATGGACAGGTGCAGTCATTGCACAGGGCCAGCATCAGAGCATTTCCACAGGTTAGATGCAAGCCAAGGGCAAGCACTGGTGGGGGGCTCTGTTTACTGACAGCATCAGCTTGTGAAAACGGAGATACTAAACACCTCCATAATGTGACAGGAGAATGTTAAGTAGAACTCAGCCGGCTGGCGACCATTCTTCCATCTGTGCAGCAGGTACTGAGGATACCAAAATATAAGCCAGGCCCCTATCCCCTTGAAGCTTGCTGCCTGGGGGGCAGACAGGCCATTTGGTCTGAGAAGGGGTGTGGTTTCAATATCTGTGGGAGGCAGAGGGAGGGGCCTTGACCAGAGCTCTTGTTTTGGAGGGGCGGTGGTTCTGTCGCATCTCCAGTAGACCTCTCTGCGCTCCCTGTCATTCCAAACCTGCAAAGACATGGACTTGGTGTTGGGCCTCAGCCCTGGCCTTCGGGAGGCCCTGGCTCCACTCTCGCCTTTTCTTTACCACGCTACCAGGTTTTCTGGGAGGTGTGTGGGAAGAACGCCTCACGTCTCATGCACACTCTGAACAGCAGCACACATGAAGACAAGATCCAAGGACCGTTGTCTCCGACAACCTACACTATCGACCTAGCGGCTGTCACCGCTGTGGGGGCCAGCCTGACCACCTCATCCACCGTTTCCTCTAGAGTGCCCCAGGTCAGTACATGTGTGGATTTTCTGCTTCCTCTTAGAGATTTCTGCCACATGAGGGGGCCTGTTTGTGCAGAAGCCACTGAGGGCCTTGAAAGGGATGGGTGAGGGTGACCACGGACTCAAGGTCATCCTGGCATCCAGGGCCTTTGACGTGGCTTTGTCTCCCTTCTGCAAGAATGTGGAGCAGTTGGAGTGTGCAGGAGGGGGAGGAGACTCGGGTCCCAGAGTGTCAGCACCCTCTCAGGAGCCAGCACTGAGGGCCCCACCCTCAACGAATGGAGAAAAAGCCTTATTTGTGAGCAAGAGGGAAACGGGGAGAATTTCTATTACAAATCTGAAGCAGATAAAATGGTGCCCCCTTCACAGAACGATAGCAAGTTAAGAATCCAGAGAGCTGGGAAATAGAAGGAAGAGAGTCCCTTGTCCTCTAGTTTAAATACTTTCTACTTCAGATGACCCTTGAGATCTGAGAGGCCCTGGTGGAGCCAATACAGAATTGATCACCGGCATGCTTTTCCTGTTCCTGTGCAAGGCCTGGCTTAAGTACCTGAGCATTGGTGAGCCAGGGACTCCTCAGAGGTAGCACATCCAGCAGGCTGCACTAGCATTGCAATGTGTCCTGTCTCCATTTCACCCTGTTATCTTTCTCCAGAGCCTTTTTTCATTACACAGTGCTACAGAAGCTCTCATCCAAACCTACAGTGTCACACTTGAAGGTGGGACAGGTTCTTTGTGGAGTGGAGCAGTCTTCCCCAGGGTTCCCTCTCTGAGAGCCATGCGGTCCAGGTGATGGGAGCCTCGTTCTCACCCCACCTCCACCTGATTGTGTTGCAAGAGCAACTGAATACAGGCAGAATGGGAAGGCTTCCACACTGTCACCTGAATTTGGTTGTCTCTGAAACCAGACCCAGGAAGCCTAAGGCTCAGGACCTGACACCACCTGTGCCTGTGCTGGGAGCAGCGCACAGGCTTGTGTTCTGCTCACAGCACACCCCCTTTCTGCTCTCCAGTGCATCCTGGGAGCTACAAAAGGGAGTGCAGACCTTCAGTTTTCAGTGGTGTCTCAGGGGCTGGGAAGAATTAGGCTCACTCATCCAACCAGTACCTATTAATTACCTGCTGTGTACAGAGAGGAATCAGATGTGTGTCTGCCAGTGCCCCTATCAGGTGGCACAGAGCCTCACAATGACACTGTTAATATAAACATCAGGCCGTGATGATGTCCTGGGCAGAGCTGTGCTGCTTCTGACTGTCATGGTTTTGAAAACAAATCCTTCTCTGGCACAGAATCATCCTGACACTGTGCCTTCTCCCAAGCCATATCTGAATCTAAACCTCCTCCTTTTCTTTCTCCCTCATCCCTAGACCTCCCCAGGGCTCCATCCAGTTTAGTCATTTCCAGCATCAATCCTCGCTCAGCCACTCTTCAGTTCCGACCATGCTACGATGGGAAGACATCCATCTGCAGTGGATTGTGGAGGGGGCAGGTACGTGTATTCTTTATCAAGCTGGCATTGGAATCTCAACCAACACCTTCCTCTTCCTCTCTCACATCTCCACAATCCTGCTGGATAGGCGGCCAAAGCCCACTGACCTGACCAGCTGTCACCTGGCCTTTGTCCACATTGCTTTGCTCACTACTATGCTGTTTTTGCACTCTCCAGACCTGTTTGAGTCATTGAATGTATGGACTGAATTCAAGTGTAAAGCTTTGTTCGACATAAACAGGATGATGAGGGGCCTCTCCATCTGCACCACCTGCCTCCTGAGCATCATCTAGGCCATCACCATCAGTCCTAGCACCTCCTGGTCAGCACAGTTTAAGTATAAATACATGCATTTCATCTTCTACTTATTCTTTTTCATATGGTTAATCTGTTTGTGTTTCAGTACTAGCACACTCTTCCACACAATGGCATCTTCCAATGTGACCCAGACCAATCTGATGGCTGTCACTAAATACTGGTCATGTACTGGGTGGACTTTATCATCTCATCCACCTCCCTCATAATGTGGACATGTGATTCAGTCATCGTGGTGTTCAGTGTGTTGTGGTCCATGTCTATGCCACTATGAGTACAGAACAGCTTATCAGTTCCGATAAGAGAATATTCATTGTTTTGCACAATATATCATGGAAAAGCTTTTGGTTTTAATAAGTTGATGACAAAAATGTTTGTCTTTTAGTGGGCATATTGTTCAGTAATTAAAGTACCACTTGGGAAGCCCACATCCCATATTAGAGTGCCCAGGTGCAAATTTTGCCTCTGTTTCTGATCCAGGTTAGTGTTAGTGCACACTGTGATTGGCAGCTCATGTACTTGTTTTTTTTTTAAACTTTTATTTAATAAATATAAATTTTCAAAGTACAGCTTTTGGGTTACAGTGGCTTCCCCCCCCCCCATAACTTCCCTGCCACCGGCAACCCTCCCATCTCCCACTCCCTCTCCCATTCCATTCACATCGATTCATTTTCAATTATCTTTATATACAGAAGATCAATTTAGTATATATTAAGTAAAGATTTCAACAGTGCACCCACACAGAAACACAAAGTGTGAAGTACTCTTTGAGTACTAGTTATGCCATTAATTCACATAGTATAACACATTAAAGACAGAGTAAGTGCACAGTGACTCCTGTTGTTGACTTAACAATTGACACTCTTGTTTATGGCATCAGTGATCACCTTAGGCTCTTGTCATGAGCTGCTAAGGCAATGGAAGCCTTTTGAGTTCACCAACTCCAATCTTATTTAGACAAATATTTAGACAAATCATATTAAGTGTGTAATTGATCATATATGTGGGACTAAGTGTCATAGGATCATATAAATAAGACCAAGTGTCTGGTAATAACAATAGATAGAATGAAAAAGGAGAGAATGATCCAACATGAGAAGCAGGCCATACCACAGCCTCGTAGAATGACAAATGAACTAAACAGCACTCTGGCCTCAGAATTAGCTCTTAAGACATTCAGATCTGGCTGAAAAGCCCATGAGAGCATTTCAGACATGGAAAACCTGAGTTTAACTTAATGTTTAAACTCTGTATTGTATATTTGTTTATTACAATTTTCAAATGTTTATTTTGTTCTTTTACAAATATGATCAATATTTCTGTTCCTTGTTCTTATTTCTCGTGCTCATTATTATTTCAATTCTTTCATTTTCTGATATTTATTTAAATATTTGAAATGTAATTCCATTATCTAATCTGAAACTCAGTTCTAGTAGCTTATTTTTTTTGTATGCTTCATTAGTTCCAATTTAGTGCATACTTTGGCTATGCCTAGCCTTTGGATAGTCACGAGTTGGCATATTTTCTTATTTATTCCAGTTCGCCAGAGGGAGAGCTGGTTTACCCACAGGGGGTTGAAGCTCAAGTATTTAGCCACTGTCCTGGGGAAAAAATAGTCCTTCAGCTTGATTTGTCCTCTCAGTTTTTGTTTTGATTTATGTTGGGCTCTGGGAAATTCTCCAATGTTCCTTTTGATGATCTTGCACATTTTAATGATTTTTGTACTGGGAAGTAAGCATAATGGTTGTAATGTAAGAGTTTGAGGAACATGCAGTATATGTTTTATCATATGCATGTATACATCAAATGCACACAGAGTGGAATATTTCACAGGGATAGTTTGTGCAAGACAACATGATGTCATAAGAAATACTTGATTTCTGGGGCCAGCACTGTGGCATGGCGGGTAAAGCCACCACCTGTAGTGCTGGCATCCCATATGGGCGCCAGTTCGAGCCCTGGCTGCTCTACTTCTGATCCAGTTCTCTGCTATGGCCTGGAAAAGCACAAGAAGATGGCCTAAGTCTTGGGGTCCCTGCACCCACTTGGAGACCTGGAGGAAGATCCTGGCTCCTGGCTTCAGATCGCCACAACTCTGACCATTGTGGCCAATTGGGGAGTGAACCAGGGGATGGAAGACTCTCTCTCTCTCTCTGCCTCTCCTTCAATCTGTGTAACTCTGACTTTCAAGTAAATAAATATTTTTTAAATAAAAGAAATACTAGAGTTTTTATCTTGGAACATCTAATGACCAAGTAATATACTTTACACTGATAACGATTTCACAGTGATGACATATATTTAATGTGTTATAAATAATTTTATGCTTTATACAAATCTATGTTTTATACAAATCTATAAATAATTTGGCATTTCAGACAATTCTGGAATATGTCACATTTCACATTTAATATTTTTCTGTTTTATAAAGATAATTTTGTAAGAATTCTTAGCTGAATAATCTATCTGATTTCATGTTCTGACTGCAATAATCACAATCCCCACTTAATACTTTTCTGATTCCTGAAAAATAATTCTGGGGCAATGCAATGTAAGATGATCTTCAGTAAAATTTTCATGTGTCTAAATGACTTCTTGGTAACACTTTAATTGGTAATTTTTCTATTGTTTCATAGATGATAGAATACAGGATTTTTAGATTTATGCCTTTATGACATGACTGGACCCATAAACCTTGAAAGTTTCAAATGCCTTCCTATTTGGAAATAATGTTCTCTCTCTGTGTGAACTGGTTAAAATATTGTCTATAAGTGTATTTTAATATCTTGTCAATTTAGTAAAGTTACTTATCATTTATATGTTTATATATATGTTTACAATATACTAACATTTAGTTTGTGATAAGTTTAATATCACCTATTATAGTTTTAAATACATAAATTTATCCTTATTAAAGTGAATCATTATGCTTATTTTAAATATTTTGAAATTTTTTTTGAATTTCCAAATCTTACTTATTTAATTGAAAGGTGAAGTAACACAGAAAGAAAATGACAGAGAAGGAGAGTGTGAGAGAGAGGACTAAATGCCCAGAAGCTGGGATTGAGCCAAGCTGAAGTGAAAAGCCAGGAACTCCATCTGAGTATCCAATGTGAGTATCAGAGACCAAAGTACTTGAGTCCTCATCTTCCACCTAACAGGGTGTGCATTAGTAAGAAGCTGGGTAGGAAGCAAAGTAGGACTTGGTCTAAAAGCACGCCAAATAGAATGCGAGGGGCCCAAGCAGTGGTTTAACCTATGCGCCCTGATATTTTATTCATTTAAAATACTATATGCTTACATATAAATATATGTAAATGGGATGCTGTGTAACATATTAGATTTAAGCATTGGTTCATCAGATCAACATGTTTATGTTGTTCTTCATACAATTTTATGTTTTTTTCTTGTTTTAATGTCCATTATCTAAATTTTGACAAAAAAGAGAATGTACCCTCAGTTTGTCATGTTGGTAAAACCTAAAGCCAGATGGCACAATATATCAGTTTACATTATGCACAATATTTCATTTGTCTCATAAAATAACTGAGTAGCACATAGAGCAGTTAGTTATTTTCTGTGTGGTACATCGGAATAAACTGAAGTAGAGTGTGATGGCAGATTGTCCTGTGCATTCTTCTTTCACTTTATTTTTCCCACAACTTCCATGAAAATTCAGAAACATGGAATATGACCAAACACCTACAAGAATAAAAATTATCAAAATTGATGCAAGAACCACCATATTAATTGATATAAATATTAATAAAAATCTTGGTGCTAAATAAAATGAATTTGTTGATATGAGGGCTCCTCAAAAAGTTCTTTGAAAATAAGTATCTCAGAAAGAAAGAAAAACAGAAAATAATGCATATTAAGAAAAAACACAATGTGAATTTAAAGAGCATGTGATCATCTTAAAAGAAAAATCATCTGGCTGAATCCACCACCCATTAATGATTAAAACCCTAAGCAAATTAAGATGTGAAGGAAATTTCCACAACTAGATAAAAATCACCTGTGGGGAGCAGGAATTGAGTCTAGTAATTCACATACATGTAGGAAATCCCAAGTTCTGTATCAGAGTGCAAGGGTTCAATTTCAGGTTCTATTTCCTGACTTCCTCCTAATGCAGATCCTGGGAGGTAATGGTGACGTCTCAAGTGTTTGAGTTCATGCCACCCATCTGGGAGAGCTACACTGAGTTCCCATGTCCTGGCTCTGGCCTTGATTCAGCTCTGGATGTTGCAAGGATCTGTTATGGAAATCAGCATACGGGAGAGATCTCTGTGTGTAAATCACTTTTTCTCCTTCCTCTGGTTGTCCCTGTTTCTTTCTTTTCATTCAAAATGTATAAAATATCAAAATCTTAAAAAGAACACCTAAGGAAAGCCTACAGTAAACATTGCATATAATGGAGGAATGCAAAATGATTTCCCCAAATAGTTGGCCACAAGACTCAAATATTTTCTTGTGCATGTCTTTTAAATGTCGTAAGGAAGGTTTCTGCTGAAAAAAAGTAATGTGAAAACGGGGAAAAGGATTTTGGACAGCAGAGCAAGGAATAAAACTTGATTTTTTGTGACAAATATATAATCCAAAGTATAAAAGAATACTAAATAGTTCACTGAAAGTCCATTTCAGTTAATAAATTTAACAAAGTTGCAGTGTGTGAGATTAGTATAAGTTATATTTCTATAAAAAGTATAGTGAATATTCTGCACAGTGCTTAAGAATGTGATAGCATTCAGGGATGGGCGTTTTGCAGGGGTTAAGCTGCCCTTGGGGTGACCACATCCCATACTGGAGTGCCTGGGATGGAATTTTAAAATATTCTGATCCAGCTTTCTGCTAATGTGCCTGGGATGCAGAAGATGATGGCCTAGAGTTGGGGTTCCTGACTGCCATATGGGAGACACAGATGGAGTTCAACTCCTGGCCTTGGCCTGGCCCAGCCCAGGTGCTATGGGTATTTGGGGATTAAACTAGCAGAAAGGGTATCTCTCTCCACCTCCACCTCCCTATCCAGCTCTCCTATTTCCTCTATCTCATACTTTTTCTTCTTTATTTTTTAAATTAACTTTATATACAGAAGATCAACTCTATACTACGTAAAGATTTCAACAGTGTGCATCCCCACACACAATGTATAAAGTACTGTTTGAGATCAAGTTTTGCAGTTAATTCTCATAGTACAGCTCATTAAGGACAGAGTTCCTACATGGAGAGTAAATGCAGAGACTTCTGTTGTTAATTTTACAATTAACACTCTTATTTATGACATCAGTGATTACCCGAGGCTCTTGCCATGAGCTGCCAAGGCTATGGAAGGCTTTTAATACCACAACCTCTGGCAGAATTTAGACAAGGCCATAAACAAAGTGGAAGTTCTCTCCTCCCTTCAGAGAAAAGTACATTTTTTTGATGGCTCCTTTTTTTCTAATGGGGTCACAGTCACAGCGATCCTTCATGTAGGATATTTTTTGACACAGTGTCTTGGCTTTCCATGTCTGAAATGTTCTCATGGACTTTTCAGACACATCCAAATTCCTTAAGGACTGATTCTGAGGTCAGAGTGTTACTTAAAGAGATTATCATTCTATAAGTCTGCTATGTGGACTGCTTCTCATGTTGGACATTCCCTCCTTTTTTTTTTTTATTTTTGACAGGCAGAGTGGACAGTGAGAGAGAGACAGAGAGAAAGGTCTTCCTTTTGCCGTTGGTTCACCCTCCAATGGCCGCCGCGGTAGCGCGCTGCGGCCAGCGCACCGCGCTGTTCCGATGGCAGGAGCCAGGTGCTTATCCTGGTCTCCCCTGGGGTGCAGAGCCCAAACACTTGGGCCATCCTCCACTGCACTCCCTGGCCACAGCAGAGAGCTGGCCTGGAAGAGGGGCAACCGGGACAGGATCGGTGCCCCGACCGGGACTAGAACCCGGTGTGCCGGCGCCGCAAGGCGGAGGATTAGCCTGTTGAGCCACGGCGCCGGCCTATTCCCTCCTTTTTAATTCTATTATTATTACCAGGCACTTGATGCTATTCATATGATTTCTTTAACACTTAATCCTATCTATATGTTCACGTTAACACATAATATGTTCCTTTAACATTTTAAAAAAAATTATTTTATTTATTTGAAAGAGTTGTTACAGAGTGAGGTAGAGCCGGAGAAAGAGAGAAAGGTCTTCCATCTGCTGTTTCACTCCTCAAATGACCACAATGGGCAGAGATGAGCTGATCCAAAGCCAGGAGCTTCTTCTGGGTCTCCCACGCTTGTGCAAGAACCCAAGCACTTGGGCCATCTTCTACTGATTTCCCAGGCCATAGCAAAGAGCTGGTTTGGAAGTGGAGCAGCCGGGCCTGGAACCAGTGCCCATATGGGATGTCAGCACTGCAGGCAGCGGCTTTAACTTAATGCACCACAGCACTGGCCTCCAGTTGAACAATTAAGATGGGAGTTTTACCATCTATTTTAATGGGATTTGGAGTCCTATGGAAACTTTCTAAACTATACCCTTAGAAGTATGCCTGGGGGCCTGCACTGTGACACATCAGGTTAAAGCACTGGAATGAAGCACCAGCATCCCATATGGGAACTGGTTCTAGTCCCAGCTACTCATCTTGTGATGCAGCTTTCTGCTATGCCTAGGAAAGTAGTAGAAGTTGCCTTGGCCTCCCACTCTGTTAACATTCCTTTGCATGGGTATACCACATTTTCATTATCCATTCTGCAGTTGATGGGCACCTGATTCTACATCGTGGTTACCGTGAATAGTACAACATTACACATGAGTGCACATGTCTCTTCAATATACTTTCAACTCATAGATACACATAAGTAGTAGGATAACTGAGGCATATAGCAGTGCTTTTTCTAGGTTTCTCAGGATTGGCTGCATTGTTTTCCATAATAGCTACAGTCATATACATTCCTACCAAGAGATCCCCTTTCCCCACACCCTTACCAGAACTCATTACTTTTATCTTTTGATCAAACTGTTCTAACTAGAATGAGATGGTGATTTTGATTCTCAGTTCCCTGATGATTAGTGACATTGTACATTTTTCCATTACTTGTAGGTTACTTGTAAATCCTGTTTTGAGAATATCTGCACAGGTTATTTGCCCATTTTATACAAGTCAAATTTTTTTTATTTAGATTTTTGAGTTTCTTCTTCATTATGAATATTCATAAATATTCATTCTCAAAAACAAAGTTCTCTAAGGTGCACTTCTGTGTTTTTCAGTCATTTTAGAAGAGTCATCTTGGGGGCTTGCAGCTCTCTCATTCCCTCTGTTCAGTCAGTTGGGTCTGTGACCTAGGCTCTAGGTCTTTATCACTTCAGGGCCTCTTAGTGGCTCTAGTCTTGAAGAGGTTTTTACTATAGATTCTGCATTAACATCCCAACAGGAACATTCCAAAAGCACAAACTTCATTGTATCATTCCCTAGCCCCCCAACTTATTGAATCTTTAAAGCACACATAGAGAGGTGCCGGCAGTACAGTGCAGCTTAACATGGTGCACATAGAGGGATGCTGGCATCGCAGAGTGCAGCTTAACCAGTGCACCTCAACACCAGACCCAGGATGAGGGACTTTCTGCAGGGACTTTGGAGGGGTCCACTCACTTCTTCCACCTTGTGAGGACACTTCAAAAAGGGGCCATCTTTTCCCTAATGTTTGCATGTTGAACTCAGTCATACTGGTGTATTTAAAGGGGTGCAATGCTCCCTTTCAACTCTTACACATATGGTAAATAGCAGGCTTCCAGCCTTCCATTTCATTATCAGTTTTTTGAAGAGGGCACCAACATAGAAGCAGAAAGTGAGCCCTTTCAAATTACTGGATCTGCTGGTCTTCAATTTTACTCTCCCCAGCCTTGAGAACAGTGTGAAAATTTTCAAATACCCAAGACAAGGTCTTGTTACAATAGCAAAAAAGCACTGAAATCTCTGGGAATGTCTTGCTTTACTCCCTACAATTTGAAGCATAGCTTTGTGGGCTACAGATTCTTCAGTATGCACTTTTTTTGCCTTCTGCACTGGACCACATCAGCCCACTACCTCGTGGTCCTCCAGGGATTCCAATGAGCAATCTGAGCATGAACATAGGGGAAATGATGGAAGACATCTCCCGCTCAGCTCTACAGATATGAACAATGCACCTGAGCTGTCATGGGCAACAGAACATTTTGTGGTAGTGTCATGATGCCAGGGAAGTGGTCCCATCATGTTGGGACCTATCACTCAGATGTTAAAGAGGAAGGAAAGGCTATTTGGGGTGTAGACTTTAGGAGGCAATTGAAACATTCTACATGTGTTAATTTTGCAAAAAATAAATAGCAATTTCTATCACTAACCTAAGCAAAGATTTTCTGGGGTTACTTTCTCTTTAATCAAATGGACAGATATTGCTGGAAACTGCCATGGAGTATCCCCAACTGTGATGTGTCCATTTCTTGCTGTGATGTTGGGAGGTACATTGTGATGTCATTCCAGCTGCCTATTTGAATCCCTGACTTGGCGGAGGATTTTGTCCATTTCTTCCAGGAAGCAGTTGGATGCTGACCAGTGAGAACTGGACGAAGCCATGTGTCTTTCCATATTTTGCTGTTTTGTCTATTACTTGTTAGTGTGTTGTTTATTTTGTTCTTTTATTGTTCTATTCATTTTGTTCTCACCATTCCACCAAAATCTTTTACTACTTACCTGTGCATTTTTACTTCATTTCAATATCTCCTCGTTTCTGTTTTAATTTTTCTTGTCAATTCTTCTACTACTTTCCCGTTTTCATTATCTAATTGTTTAATTAGGGTATATCAACATTTTGTTTTTTTCTAATCTGTAATCATGTTATTTACATTGGAAGATTAGTATTGTAAGTTTAGTTAAAAGAGCTGGTGTTTACTTTCTGTTAGAGTTTTCCATGTTTTTGTTTCATCACTTTTGATTATTTTGTATGAACCACTGTGAGTACAGTGTAATTCATATATACTATTTGTTCAAAATATTAGCATAGTGAATAGTATTAATCTTAATAATTAGTGTAGTGGATATCCTGTTGTTTTGCCTGTTCTTTTTAGTACCCTTTATTTTGATCTTTTTGTTTTGTTTTGTTTTTCCTCTTTTCTCCCCCACAAACTTTTCCTTTTTAAGTGTGCAT
Organism: Lepus europaeus; assembly: GCF_033115175.1. Classification (NCBI taxonomy): domain Eukaryota; kingdom Metazoa; phylum Chordata; class Mammalia; order Lagomorpha; family Leporidae; genus Lepus; species Lepus europaeus. The sequence goes on along the minus strand of NW_026909007.1, from coordinate 39,693 downwards.
TTTATTTAAAAATTTCACTTCATTTTTGATTTCCTTGTTATTTCTTCTATTTATTTTCTGTTTCCATTCGCTAATTGTTTAATTCTTGTGTATCTCAAATTTTAATTTTTTTTTCTCATGTGTAATCACTTTATTTACATAGGACCAGTATTGTAAGTTCAGTTATAAGAGTTGGTGATTTACTTACTCTTATCGTTTTCCATAATTTTGTTTTGTCACTTTTGATTATTTAGTTTAATTCACTGATGAGTATAGTGTATTCATATGTAGTGTTTGTTGAAAATATTAGCATGGTGAATAGAATTAATCTTACTAATTAGTGTAGTTCATATCCTTTTGTTTTGCCTATTCTTAGTCCGTTTATTTTCTATTGTTTTGTTTTTCCTCTTTTCTCTCCCGCAAACTTTTGCTTTTTATGTGTGTATTTTATTTAAGAACATCATTTTTTAAATTTTCTTGTCATTCTTCTAATTTTGTTTTCATTTGCTAATTTTTGAATTCTTGTGTATCTCAACATTTTTGTTTTTTTCTCCTCTGTAATCACTTTATTTACATAGGGGGATCATGATTCATAGTTCAAGTATCAAAGTTGGTGTTTTACTTTCTTTTTTTTGTTTTTTGTTTTTGGACAGGCAGAGTAATTGTGAGAGAGAGAGAGACAGAGAGAAAGGTCTTCCTTTTTGCCATTGGTTCACCCTCCAATGGCCTCTGCCGCCGGAGCATCTCTGTGATCCAAAGCCAGGAGCCAGGTGCTTCTCCTGCTCTCCCATGCGGGTGCAGGGCCCAAGGCCTTGGGCCATCCTCCACTGCCTTCCCGGGCCATAGCAGAGAGCTGGCCTGGAAGAGGGGCAACCGGGATAGAATGCGGCGCCCCAACCGGGACTTGAACCCGGTGTGCCGGCGCCACAAGGCAGAATATTAGCCTGCTAAGCCATGGCGCTGCTGGCCTGTGTTTTACTTTCTGTTACATTAATTTTTTTACATAGGAGGATTAGTATTCTAAGTTTAGGTATCCGAGTTGGTGTTTGACTTTCTGTTACGTTTTTCCATGGTTTTGTTTTGTCACTTCTGACTATTTAGTTTGAATCACTGATGAGTATAGTGTATTCATATGTAGAGTTTGTTGAAAATATTCGCATAGGGCATAGAATTAATCTTACTAATTAGTGTAGTTCATATCTTGTTGTTTTGCCTGTTCTTTTTAGCGCCGTTTATTTTGTTCTTTGTGCTTTGTTTTTGCTCTTTTTCCCCCACAAGCGTGGCTGTTTATTTGTGTGTATTTTATTTAAAAGCATCATTTCTTTTTTGATTTTCTTGTCATTTCTTTTCTTTACTTTCTGTTTGCATTTCCTCTTTGTTTAATTCTTGTGTACCTCACTTTGTTAGTTTTTCTCCTCTGTAATCACTTGATTTATATAGGAAGGTTAGTATTCTAAGATTAAGTATCAGAGTTGGTGTTTTACTTTCTTTTTTTTTTTTTTTGACAGGCAGAGTGGGTTGGGAGAGAGAGAGAGACAGAGAGAAAGGTCTTCCTTTTTGCCATTGGTTCACCCTCCAATGGCCTCTGCCGCCGGCGCATCTCTGTGATCCAAAGCCAGGAGCCAGGTGCTTCTCCTGCTCTGCCATGCAGGTGCAGGGCCCAAGGCCTTGGGCCATCCTCCACTGCCTTCCCGGGCCATAGCAGAGAGCTGGCCTGGAAGAGGGGCAACCGGGATAGAATCCGGCGCCCCAACCGGGACTTGAAGCCGGTGTGCCGGCGCCACAAGGCAGAATATTAGCCTGCTAAGCCATGGCGCTGCTGGCCTGTGTTTTACTTTCTGTTACATTTTTCCATGTTTTTGTTGTGTCACTTTTGATTCTTTAGTTGGAATCACTGATGAGTGTAGTGTATTCGTATGTAGTGTTTGTTCAAAATGTTCGCATAGGGCATAGAATTTATCTTACTAATTAGTGTAGTTCATATCTTGTTGTTTTGCCTGTTCTTTTTAGTGCTGTTTATTTTGTTCTTTTTGTTTGGTTTTGTTTTTCCTCTTTTTCCCCCACAAGCCTGGCTTTTTATTTGCGTGGTTTTTTTTTAAAAGCATCATTTCTGGCCAGCACCGTGGCTTAACAGGCTAATCCTCCACCTTGCGGCGCCGGCACACTGGGTTCTAGTCGCGGTCGAGGCGCCTGATTCTATCCCGGTTGCCCCTCTTCCAGGCCAGCTCTCTGCTATGGCCCGGGAAGGCAGTGGAGGATGGCCCAAGGCCTTGGGCCCTGCACCCGCCTGGGAGAGCAGGAGAAGCACCTGGCTCCTGGCTTTGGATCAGCATGATGCGCTGGCCGCAGCGGCCAATGCAGGGTGAACCAACGACAAAAAGGAAGACCTTTCTATCTGTCTCTCTCTCTCACTATCCACTCTGCCTGTCAAAAAAAAAAAAAAAAAGTAAAGTGCAATAGAACTTATTTTAAAAAAAGAGCATCATTTCTTTTTTGATTATCTTGTCATTTCCTTATTTACTTTCTGCTTCCATGTGCTGTTGTTAAATTCTCGTTTACCTCACAGTTTTATTTTTCTCCACTTTAATTACTTTTTTTACATAGGAGGATTAGTATTCTAAGTTTAGGTATCCGAGTTGGTGTTTGACTTTCTGTTAGGTTTTTCCATGGTTTTGTTTTGTCACTTCTGACTATTTAGTTTGAATCACTGATGAGTATAGTCTATTCATATGTAGTGTTTGTTGAAAATATTCGCATAGGGCATAGAATTAATCTTACTAATTAGTGTAGTTCATATCTTGTTGTTTTGCCTGTTCTTTTTAGTGCCGTTTATTTTGTTCTTTTTGTTTGGTTTTGTTTTTCCTCTTTTTCCCCCACAAGCCTGGCTGTTTATTTGTGTGTATTTTATATAAAGCATCATTTCTTTTTTGATTTTCTTGTCATTTCTTTTCTTTACTTTCTGTTTGCATTTCCTCTTTGTTTAATTCTTGTGTACCTCACGTTGTTAGTTTTTCTCCTCTGTAATCACTTGATTTACAAAGGAAGGTTAGTATTCTAAGATTAGGTATCAGAGTTGGTGTTTTACTTTCTTTTTTTTTTTTTAAACAGGCAGAGTGGTTTGGGAGAGAGAGAGAGAGAGAGAGAAAGGTCTTCCTTTTTGCCATTGGTTCACCCTCCAATGGCCTCTGCCGCCGGCGCATCTCTGTGATCCAAAGCCAGGAGCCAGGTGCTTCTCCTGCTCTCCCATGCGGGTGCAGGGCCCAAGGCCTTGGGCCATCCTCCACTGCCTTCCCGGGCCATAGCAGAAAGCTGGCCTGGAAGAGGGGCAACCGGGATAGAATCCGGCGCCCCAACCGGGACTTGAACCCGGTGTGCCGGCGCCACAAGGCAGAATATTAGCCTGCTAAGCCATGGCGCTGCTGGCCTGTGTTTTACTTTCTGTTACATTAATTTTTTTACATAGGAGGATTAGTACTCTTTTTTTTTTTCATTTTCAATTATCTTTATATACAGAAGATCAATTTAGTATAAAGATTTCAACAGTTTGCACCCACATAGAAACACAAAGTGAAACATACTGTTTGAGTACTAGTTATAGCATTAAATCACAATGTACAGCACATTAAGGACAGAGATCCCACATGAGGAGCAAGTGCACAGTGGCTCCTGTTGTTGACCCAACAAATTGACACTCTAGTTTATGGCCCCAGTAACCATCCTAGGCTGTCGTCATGAGTTGCCAAGGCTATGGAAGCCTTCCAAGTTTGCCGACTCTGATCATATTTAGACAAGGTCATAAAAGACAGAGTGAGGATAGTAACCAATGATCTTAAGAGTGGCATTTACCAGGTTTGAACAATTATACAGCATTAAGTGGGGAAGAGGACCATCAGTACACACAGGTTGGGAGTAGAGCCATTGGTGGTAGAGTAGAGGTTATGATTACAAAGGAATGAGGCCCAAGTGCACTAGACAGGGCCTAGAACAAAGGACAGAGTCATTATTAGAGGAGCTAAGAAAGGTGCTGTCTAAGCTACAATTAAGTTTTCTGATTGAGAGGCAAATAGAACCTGATAGAAGGGGCTTGATAATAATCTGGTGGGCTTTAGGCCTTGTAAATTCAGAGGCCCAGACCTATCTATCTCTTCACATGGGGTATATCCTAAGGGAGGTGTGAACCTCCTAGGGGAAGGCACTCTGTTGACTTTCATTACTTGGCTGGCCTGGGAGGAGAGCTGGCCAGGTAAAGGCAGGGGGCATCTCTAACAAGAAATTTACAGTTCTGCCTGCAATGTTGCTGACCCTACTTGACCATCCCCTCAGCTGCAGTGGTCACTTTGGAAGTTGGGCTGAGTGAAGGGCTTTTCAGCTTAGAGCCAATAAGATCTGTGGCTCTGACCTGGGCATCCTTCGACTCCAGGGCAGGTCCATTTCCAGTGATCCAACTCTTGGCAGTGCTGCCAGGGCTCTTCACAAGCTGACTTCTGCTGAAGCCCAGGCTTACCACATTGAAAGCCACTGCAGTGGACTGGCCTGTTGGGTCTCCTTGAGGGCAGATCACTGTACAGATCAGCCATTTATAGGCCTGCCACCCATTGCTTCTGATGCCGAGCTTTCTTTTCCTCCTGGTTTTTGTTCAAGCAGACCAGAGGATGCAAGTCAAGGGAGTGGCCAAGTCCCATCTCTAATTTTCGGTGGCCTGAACTACAAGTCTATAGTCACAGGCATGTTCTGTAGTAGTTTTTCTAAGGTAGACAATGCCCATGAGGAAAATTATATTCTCACTTTAAAACTTTCTTTCCCTTTGGTCTGAAAGGGAGGTTTTTTCTACTTACTGTATACTTCGCTGATGGCGAAGTGAATCTAGCTATGAGATTATTATTTGAGTTCTTATTTTGGCTATGCTATTGCAGAAAAATATTAGCCATCTCTTTTATAAGGTCTAAAGATTAAATTGTGCATCCTACAGATTCCTTCATAATAGAATTAGTTTCCTACGTTGAAGAGAATAGAGAAATGAAAGAATAAGTTGGGCTTAGAATAGAGAAATGAGGGAGCAAGTCCTAGATCGCTTGCTGACAATAGCAATATCACATGAATACTTAGCAAACAGTTTCAACCATTAGATAACAACTTAAGAAAACATTTACCAGAAGGTCCAATGCCTTCTATAAATTTTAAGAATCATGTATTTGAAAACACCTCTTAAATATCTAACATGGTGTAGTTTGTTTAGCCAGTAAACTTAAGCACAACCATCTAAAATGTTTTTAGTTTCTTTCTACCAACAAGTCTAAAACATATGATACACAGATTCAGGTCCCACAAATTAAAATGTATCTTTGATTGATTTTAGCAGCTTAAATTTATGGACAATCTTATCTATAAGCCATTTAAAATAAAACTCTTAATAAAATTTCCCCATGTGGACATACAATATGTACACACATATAATATAGCATAATAGACCAATATAGCAATTTTAATAATAGCTTTTAAAATCTTTAACTCTTTTTGTAGATTGCCAATTGATTTGAATTTCTTTTTGTTTTTAGTAACCTCAGTTAACCATACTTTCTCTCAGTTGGTACTGTTAATACATTATTGGCTTCATCTGTTTACAGAGCCATCCCAAAGTACTGAATACAATAGAAGTGGCTGGAAAAAGTCCATAGGAACCTATAGGAGGACAGCTAAACACAGAACCAACAACGCTTTAGTTTTATGAGCAGCAGATCATATATAACTGTGGATGACAAAAGACTTTAAGTCGCCATGTTTAAAATTATAAACTCATCAACCAACAAGAGGCACTTGCTTACTTCACAGTATTTTTGAAAGCACCTGTAGGATTTTACAAGTATTTAACCCTTTAAGCCTCTGGGGCTTTCTCATTAAGATAACATAGGAGGATTAGTATTCTAAGTTTAGGTATCCGAGTTGGTGTTTGACTTTCTGTTAGGTTTTTCCATGGTTTTGTTTTGTCACTTTTGACTATTTAGTTTGAATCACTGATGAGTATAGTCTATTCATATGTAGTGTTTGTTGAAAATATTCGCATAGGGCATAGAATTAATCTTACTAATTAGTGTAGTTCATATCTTGTTGTTTTGCCTGTTCTTTTTAGTGCCGTTTATTTTGTTCTTTTTGTTTGGTTTTGTTTTTCCTCTTTTTCCCCCACAAGCCTGGCTGTTTATTTGTGTGTATTTTATTTAAAAGCATCATTTCTTTTTTGATTTTCTTGTCATTTCTTTTCTTTACTTTCTGTTTGCATTTCCTCTTTGTTTAATTCTTGTGTTACCTCACTTTGTTAGTTTTTCTCCTCTGTAATCACTTGATTTACATAGGAAGGTTAGTATTCTAAGATTAGGTATCAGAGTTGGTGTTTTACTTCCTTTTTTTTTTTTAAACAGGCAGAATGGGTTGGGAGAGAGAGAGAGACAGAGAGAAAGGTCTTCCTTTTTGCCATTGGTCACCCTCCAATGGCCTCTGCCGCCGGCGCATCTCTGTGATCCAAAGCCAGGAGCCAGGTGCTTCTCCTGCTCTGCCATGCAGGTGCAGGGCCCAAGGCCTTGGGCCATCCTCCACTGCCTTCCCGGGCCATAGCAGAGAGCTGGCCTGGAAGAGGGGCAACCGGGCTAGAATCCGACACCCCAACCGGGACTTGAACCCGGTGTGCCGGCGCCACAAGGCAGAATATTAGCCTGCTAAGCCATGGCGCTGCTGGCCTGTGTTTTACTTTCTGTTACATTTTTCCATGTTTTTGTTGTGTCACTTTTGATTCTTTAGTTGGAATCACTGATGAGTATAGTGTATTCGTATGTAGTGTTTGTTCAAAATGTTCGCATAGGGCATAGAATTTATCTTACTAATTAGTGTAGTTCATCTCTTGTTGTTTTGCCTGTTCTTTTTAGTGCCGTTTATTTTGTTCTTTTTGTTTGGTTTTGTTTTTCCTCTTTTTCCCCCACAAGCCTGGCTGTTTATTTGTGTGTATTTTATTTAAAAGCATCATTTCTTTTTTGATTTTCTTGTCATTTCTTTTCTTTACTTTCTGTTTGCATTTCCTCTTTGTTTAATTCTTGTGTTACCTCACTTTGTTAGTTTTTCTCCTCTGTAATCACTTGATTTACATAGGAAGGTTAGTATTCTAAGATTAGTTATCAGAGTTGGTGTTTTACTTTTTTTTTTTTTTTAAACAGGCAGAGTGGGTTGGGAGAGAGAGAGAGACAGAGAGAAAGGTCTTCCTTTTTGCCATTGGTTCACCCTCCAATGGCCTCTGCCGCCGGCGCATCTCTGTGATCCAAAGCCAGGAGCCAGGTGCTTCTCCTGCTCTGCCATGCGGGTGCAGGGCCCAAGGCCTTGGGCCATCCTCCACTGCCTTCCCGGGCCATAGCAGAGAGCTGGCCTGGAAGAGGGGCAACCGGGATAGAATGCGGCGCCCCAACCGGGACTTGAACCCGGTGTGCCGGCGCCACAAGGCAGAATATTAGCCTGCTAAGCCATGGCGCTGCTGGCCTGTGTTTTACTTTCTGTTACATTTTTCCATGTTTTTGTTGTGTCACTTTTGATTCTTTAGTTGGAATCACTGATGAGTATAGTGTATTCGTATGTAGTGTTTGTTCAAAATGTTCGCATAGGGCATAGAATTTATCTTACTAATTAGTGTAGTTCATATCTTGTTGTTTTGCCTGTTCTTTTTAGTGCCGTTTATTTTGTTCTTTTTGTTTGGTTTTGTTTTTCCTCTTTTTCCCCCACAAGCCTGGCTTTTTATTTGCGTGGTTTTTTTTTAAAAGCATCATTTCTGGCCGGCACCGTGGCTTAACAGGCTAATCCTCCACCTTGCGGCGCCGGCACACTGGGTTCTAGTCGCGGTCGAGGCGCCAGATTCTATCCCGGTTGCCCCTCTTCCAGGCCAGCTCTCTGCTATGGCCCGGGAAGGCAGTGGAGGATGGCCCAAGGCCTTGGGCCCTGCACCCGCCTGGGAGACCAGAAGCACCTGGCTCCTGGCTTTGGATCAGCATGATGCGCTGGCCGCAGCGGCCAATGCAGGGTGAACCAACGACAAAAAGGAAGACCTTTCTATCTGTCTCTCTCTCTCACTATCCACTCTGCCTGTCAAAAAAAAAAAAAAAAAGTAAAGTGCAATAGAACTTATTTTAAAAAAAGAGCATCATTTCTTTTTTGATTATCTTGTCATTTCCTTATTTACTTTCTGCTTCCATGTGCTGTTGTTAAATTCTCGTTTACCTCACAGTTTTATTTTTCTCCTCTTTAATTAATTTTTTTTACAGAGGAGGATTAGTATTCTAAGTTTAGGTATCCGAGTTGGTGTTTGACTTTCTGTTAGGTTTTTCCATGGTTTTGTTTTGTCACTTCTGACTATTTAGTTTGAATCACTGATGAGTATAGTGTATTCATATGTAGTGTTTGTTGAAAATATTCGCATAGGGCGTAGAATTAATCTTACTAATTAGTGTAGTTCATATCTTGTTGTTTTGCCTGTTCTTCTTAGTGCCGTTTATTTTGTTCTTTTTGCTTTGTTTTTCCTCTTTTTCCCCCACAAGTGTGGCTTTTTATTTGTGTGTATTTTATTTAAAAGCATCATTTCTTTTTTGATTTTCTTGTCATTTCTTTTCTTTACTTTCTGTTTGCATTTCCTCTTTGTTTAATTCTTGTGTACCTCACTTTGTTATTTTTTTTCCTCTGTAATCACTTGATTTACATAGGAAGGTTAGTATTCTAAGATTAGGTATCAGAGTTGGTGTTTTACTTTCTTTTTTTTTTTTTTGACAGGCAGAGTGGGTTGGGAGAGAGAGAGAGAGACAGAGAGAAAGGTCTTCCTTTTTGCCATTGGTTCACCCTCCAATGGCCTCTGCCGCCGGCGCATCTCTGTGATCCAAAGCCAGGAGCCAGGTGCTTCTCCTGCTCTGCCATGCGGGTGCAGGGCCCAAGGCCTTGGGCCATCCTCCACTGCCTTCCCGGGCCATAGCAGAGAGCTGGCCTGGAAGAGGGGCAACCGGGATAGAATGCGGCGCCCCAACCGGGACTTGAACCCGGTGTGCCGGCGCCACAAGGCAGAATATTAGCCTGCTAAGCCATGGCGCTGCTGGCCTGTGTTTTACTTTCTGTTACATTTTTCCATGTTTTTGTTGTGTCACTTTTGATTCTTTAGTTGGAATCACTGATGAGTATAGTGTATTCGTATGTAGTGTTTGTTCAAAATGTTCGCATAGGGCATAGAATTTATCTTACTAATTAGTGTAGTTCATCTCTTGTTGTTTTGCCTGTTCTTTTTAGTGCCGTTTATTTTGTTCTTTTTGTTTGGTTTTGTTTTTCCTCTTTTTCCCCCACAAGCCTGGCTGTTTATTTGTGTGTATTTTATTTAAAAGCATCATTTCTTTTTTGATTTTCTTGTCATTTCTTTTCTTTACTTTCTGTTTGCATTTCCTCTTTGTTTAATTCTTGTGTTACCTCACTTTGTTAGTTTTTCTCCTCTGTAATCACTTGATTTACATAGGAAGGTTAGTATTCTAAGATTAGTTATCAGAGTTGGTGTTTTACTTTTTTTTTTTTTTAAACAGGCAGAGTGGGTTGGGAGAGAGAGAGAGACAGAGAGAAAGGTCTTCCTTTTTGCCATTGGTTCACCCTCCAATGGCCTCTGCCGCCGGCGCATCTCTGTGATCCAAAGCCAGGAGCCAGGTGCTTCTCCTGCTCTGCCATGCGGGTGCAGGGCCCAAGGCCTTGGGCCATCCTCCACTGCCTTCCCGGGCCATAGCAGAGAGCTGGCCTGGAAGAGGGGCAACCGGGATAGAATGCGGCGCCCCAACCGGGACTTGAACCCGGTGTGCCGGCGCCACAAGGCAGAATATTAGCCTGCTAAGCCATGGCGCTGCTGGCCTGTGTTTTACTTTCTGTTACATTTTTCCATGTTTTTGTTGTGTCACTTTTGATTCTTTAGTTGGAATCACTGATGAGTATAGTGTATTCGTATGTAGTGTTTGTTCAAAATGTTCGCATAGGGCATAGAATTTATCTTACTAATTAGTGTAGTTCATATCTTGTTGTTTTGCCTGTTCTTTTTAGTGCCGTTTATTTTGTTCTTTTTGTTTGGTTTTGTTTTTCCTCTTTTTCCCCCACAAGCCTGGCTTTTTATTTGCGTGGTTTTTTTTTAAAAGCATCATTTCTGGCCGGCACCGTGGCTTAACAGGCTAATCCTCCACCTTGCGGCGCCGGCACACTGGGTTCTAGTGCGGTCGAGGCGCCAGATTCTATCCCGGTTGCCCCTCTTCCAGGCCAGCTCTCTGCTATGGCCCGGGAAGGCAGTGGAGGATGGCCCAAGGCCTTGGGCCCTGCACCCGCCTGGGAGACCAGGAGAAGCACCTGGCTCCTGGCTTTGGATCAGCATGATGCGCTGGCCGCAGCGGCCAATGCAGGGTGAACCAACGACAAAAAGGAAGACCTTTCTATCTGTCTCTCTCTCTCACTATCCACTCTGCCTGTCAAAAAAAAAAAAAAAAAGTAAAGTGCAATAGAACTTATTTTAAAAAAAGAGCATCATTTCTTTTTTGATTATCTTGTCATTTCCTTATTTACTTTCTGCTTCCATGTGCTGTTGTTAAATTCTCGTTTACCTCACAGTTTTATTTTTCTCCTCTTTAATTAATTTTTTTTACAGAGGAGGATTAGTATTCTAAGTTTAGGTATCCGAGTTGGTGTTTGACTTTCTGTTAGGTTTTTCCATGGTTTTGTTTTGTCACTTCTGACTATTTAGTTTGAATCACTGATGAGTATAGTGTATTCATATGTAGTGTTTGTTGAAAATATTCGCATAGGGCGTAGAATTAATCTTACTAATTAGTGTAGTTCATATCTTGTTGTTTTGCCTGTTCTTCTTAGTGCCGTTTATTTTGTTCTTTTTGCTTTGTTTTTCCTCTTTTTCCCCCACAAGTGTGGCTTTTTATTTGTGTGTATTTTATTTAAAAGCATCATTTCTTTTTTGATTTTCTTGTCATTTCTTTTCTTTACTTTCTGTTTGCATTTCCTCTTTGTTTAATTCTTGTGTACCTCACTTTGTTATTTTTTTTCCTCTGTAATCACTTGATTTACATAGGAAGGTTAGTATTCTAAGATTAGGTATCAGAGTTGGTGTTTTACTTTCTTTTTTTTTTTTTTTGACAGGCAGAGTGGGTTGGGAGAGAGAGAGAGAGACAGAGAGAAAGGTCTTCCTTTTTGCCATTGGTTCACCCTCCAATGGCCTCTGCCGCCGGCGCATCTCTGTGATCCAAAGCCAGGAGCCAGGTGCTTCTCCTGCTCTGCCATGCGGGTGCAGGGCCCAAGGCCTTGGGCCATCCTCCACTGCCTTCCCGGGCCATAGCAGAGAGCTGGCCTGGAAGAGGGGCAACCGGGATAGAATGCGGCGCCCCAACCGGGACTTGAACCCGGTGTGCCGGCGCCACAAGGCAGAATATTAGCCTGCTAAGCCATGGCGCTGCTGGCCTGTGTTTTACTTTCTGTTACATTTTTCCATGTTTTTGTTGTGTCACTTTTGATTCTTTAGTTGGAATCACTGATGAGTATAGTGTATTCGTATGTAGTGTTTGTTCAAAATATTCGCATAGGGCCTAGAATTTATCTTACTAATTAGTGTAGTTCATCTCTTGTTGTTTTGCCTGTTCTTTTTAGTGCCGTTGATTTTGTTCTTTTTGTTTGGTTTTGTTTTTCCTCTTTTTCCCCCACAAGCCTGGCTTTTTATTTGCGTGGTTTTTTTTTTTTAAAAGCATCATTTCTGGCCGGCACCGTGGCTTAACAGGCTAATCCTCCACCTTGCGGCGCCGGCACACTGGGTTCTAGTGCGGTCGAGGCGCCTGATTCTATCCCGGTTGCCCCTCTTCCAGGCCAGCTCTCTGCTATGGCCCGGAAGGCAGTGGAGGATGGCCCAAGGCCTTGGGCCCTGCACCCGCCTGGGAGACCAGGAGAAGCACCTGGCTCCTGGCTTTGGATCAGCATGATGCGCTGGCCGCAGCGGCCAATGCAGGGTGAACCAACGACAAAAAGGAAGACCTTTCTATCTGTCTCTCTCTCTCACTATCCACTCTGCCTGTCAAAAAAAAAAAAAAAAAAAAGTAAAGTGCGATGGAGCTTATTTTAAAAAAAGGAGCATCATTTCTTTTTTGATTCTCTTGTCATTTCCTTATTTACTTTCTGTTTCCATGTGCTGTTTGTTTAATTCTCGTTTACCTCACAGTTTTATTGTTCTCCTCTTTAATTACTTTTTTAACATAGGAGGATTAGTATTCTAAGTTTAGGTATCCGAGTTGGTGTTTGACTTTCTGTTACGTTTTTCCATGGTTTTGTTGTGTCACTTTTGACTATTTAGTTTGAATCACTGATGAGTATAGTGTATTCATATGTAGTGTTTGTAGAAAATATTCGCATAGGGCGTAGAATTAATCTTACTAATTAGTGTAGTTCATATCTTGTTGTTTTGCCTGTTCTTCTTAGTGCTGTTTATTTTTTTCCTTTTGCTTTGTTTTTCCTCTTTTTCCCCCACAAGCCTGGCTGTTTATTTGTGTGTATTTTATTTAAAAGCATCATTTCTTTTTTGATTTTCTTGTCATTTCTTTTCTTTACTTTCTGTTTGCATTTCCTCTTTGTTTAATTCTTGAGTACCTCACTTTGTTATTTTTTTTCCTCTGTAATCACTTGATTTATATAGGAAGGTTAGTATTCTAAGATTAGGTATCAGAGTTGGTGTTTTACTTTCTTTCTTTTTTTTTTTTTTTTGACAGGCAGAGTGGGTTGGGAGAGAGAGAGAGACAGAGAGAAAGGTCTTCCTTTTTGCCATTGGTTCACCCTCCAATGGCCTCTGCGGCCGGCGCATCTCTGTGATCCAAAGCCAGGAGCCAGGTGCTTCTCCTGCTCTCCCATGCGGGTGCAGGGCCCAAGGCCTTGGGCCATCCTCCACTGCCTTCCCGGGCCATAGCAGAGAGCTGGCCTGGAAGAGGGGCAACCGGGATAGAATGCGGCGCCCCAACCGGGACTTGAACCCGGTGTGCCGGCGCCACAAGGCAGAATATTAGCCTGCTAAGCCATGGCGCTGCTGGCCTGTGTTTTACTTTCTGTTACATTTTTCCATGTTTTTGTTGTGTCACTTTTGATTCTTTACTTTGAATCACTGATGTGAGTATAGTGTATTCCTTTGTAGTGTTGGTTCAAAATATTCGCATAGGGCCTAGAATTTATCTTACTAATTAGTGTAGTTCATATCTTGTTGTTTTGCCTGTTCTTTTTAGTGCCGTTTATTTTGTTCTTTTTGTTTGGTTTTGTTTTTCCTCTTTTTCCCCCACAAGCCTGGCTTTTTATTTGCGTGGTTTTTTTTTAAAAGCATCATTTCTGGCCGGCACCGTGGCTTAACAGGCTAATCCTCCACCTTGCGGCGCCGGCACACTGGGTTCTAGTCGCGGTCGAGGCGCCAGATTCTATCCCGGTTGCCCCTCTTCCAGGCCAGCTCTCTGCTATGGCCCGGGAAGGCAGTGGAGGATGGCCCAAGGCCTTGGGCCCTGCACCCGCCTGGGAGACCAGGAGAAGCACCTGGCTCCTGGCTTTGGATCAGCATGATGCGCTGGCCGCAGCGGCCAATGCAGGGTGAACCAACGACAAAAAGGAAGACCTTTCTATCTGTCTCTCTCTCTCACTATCCACTCTGCCTGTCAAAAAAAAAAAAAAAAAAGTAAAGTGCAATAGAACTTATTTTAAAAAAAGAGCATCATTTCTTTTTTGATTATCTTGTCATTTCCTTATTTACTTTCTGCTTCCATGTGCTGTTGTTAAATTCTCGTTTACCTCACAGTTTTATTTTTCTCCTCTTTAATTAATTTTTTTTACAGAGGAGGATTAGTATTCTAAGTTTAGGTATCCGAGTTGGTGTTTGACTTTCTGTTAGGTTTTTCCATGGTTTTGTTTTGTCACTTCTGACTATTTAGTTTGAATCACTGATGAGTATAGTGTATTCATATGTAGTGTTTGTTGAAAATATTCGCATAGGGCGTAGAATTAATCTTACTAATTAGTGTAGTTCATATCTTGTTGTTTTGCCTGTTCTTCTTAGTGCCGTTTATTTTGTTCTTTTTGCTTTGTTTTTCCTCTTTTTCCCCCACAAGTGTGGCTTTTTATTTGTGTGTATTTTATTTAAAAGCATCATTTCTTTTTTGATTTTCTTGTCATTTCTTTTCTTTACTTTCTGTTTGCATTTCCTCTTTGTTTAATTCTTGTGTACCTCACTTTGTTATTTTTTTTCCTCTGTAATCACTTGATTTACATAGGAAGGTTAGTATTCTAAGATTAGGTATCAGAGTTGGTGTTTTACTTTCTTTTTTTTTTTTTTGACAGGCAGAGTGGGTTGGGAGAGAGAGAGAGAGACAGAGAGAAAGGTCTTCCTTTTTGCCATTGGTTCACCCTCCAATGGCCTCTGCCGCCGGCGCATCTCTGTGATCCAAAGCCAGGAGCCAGGTGCTTCTCCTGCTCTCCCATGCGGGTGCAGGGCCCAAGGCCTTGGGCCATCCTCCACTGCCTTCCCGGGCCATAGCAGAGAGCTGGCCTGGAAGAGGGGCAACCGGGATAGAATGCGGCGCCCCAACCGGGACTTGAACCCGGTGTGCCGGCGCCACAAGGCAGAATATTAGCCTGCTAAGCCATGGCGCTGCTGGCCTGTGTTTTACTTTCTGTTACATTTTTCCATGTTTTTGTTGTGTCACTTTTGATTCTTTAGTTGGAATCACTGATGAGTATAGTGTATTCGTATGTAGTGTTTGTTCAAAATGTTCGCATAGGGCATAGAATTTATCTTACTAATTAGTGTAGTTCATATCTTGTTGTTTTGCCTGTTCTTTTTAGTGCCGTTTATTTTGTTCTTTTTGTTTGGTTTTGTTTTTCCTCTTTTTCCCCCACAAGCCTGGCTGTTTATTTGTGTGTATTTTATTTAAAAGCATCATTTCTTTTTTGATTTTCTTGTCATTTCTTTTCTTTACTTTCTGTTTGCATTTCCTCTTTGTTTAATTCTTGTGTTACCTCACTTTGTTAGTTTTTCTCCTCTGTAATCACTTGATTTACATAGGAAGGTTAGTATTCTAAGATTAGGTATCAGAGTTGGTGTTTTACTTTCTTTTTTTTTTTTTAAACAGGCAGAGTGGTTTGGGAGAGAGAGAGAGAGAGAGAGAAAGGTCTTCCTTTTTGCCATTGGTTCACCCTCCAATGGCCTCTGCCGCCGGCGCATCTCTGTGATCCAAAGCCAGGAGCCAGGTGCTTCTCCTGCTCTCCCATGCGGGTGCAGGGCCCAAGGCCTTGGGCCATCCTCCACTGCCTTCCCGGGCCATAGCAGAAAGCTGGCCTGGAAGAGGGGCAACCGGGATAGAATCCGGCGCCCCAACCGGGACTTGAACCCGGTGTGCCGGCGCCACAAGGCAGAATATTAGCCTGCTAAGCCATGGCGCTGCTGGCCTGTGTTTTACTTTCTGTTACATTAATTTTTTTACATAGGAGGATTAGTACTCTTTTTTTTTTTCATTTTCAATTATCTTTATATACAGAAGATCAATTTAGTATAAAGATTTCAACAGTTTGCACCCACATAGAAACACAAAGTGAAACATACTGTTTGAGTACTAGTTATAGCATTAAATCACAATGTACAGCACATTAAGGACAGAGATCCCACATGAGGAGCAAGTGCACAGTGGCTCCTGTTGTTGACCCAACAAATTGACACTCTAGTTTATGGCCCCAGTAACCATCCTAGGCTGTCGTCATGAGTTGCCAAGGCTATGGAAGCCTTCCAAGTTTGCCGACTCTGATCATATTTAGACAAGGTCATAAAAGACAGAGTGAGGATAGTAACCAATGATCTTAAGAGTGGCATTTACCAGGTTTGAACAATTATACAGCATTAAGTGGGGAAGAGGACCATCAGTACACACAGGTTGGGAGTAGAGCCATTGGTGGTAGAGTAGAGGTTATGATTACAAAGGAATGAGGCCCAAGTGCACTAGACAGGGCCTAGAACAAAGGACAGAGTCATTATTAGAGGAGCTAAGAAAGGTGCTGTCTAAGCTACAATTAAGTTTTCTGATTGAGAGGCAAATAGAACCTGATAGAAGGGGCTTGATAATAATCTGGTGGGCTTTAGGCCTTGTAAATTCAGAGGCCCAGACCTATCTATCTCTTCACATGGGGTATATCCTAAGGGAGGTGTGAACCTCCTAGGGGAAGGCACTCTGTTGACTTTCATTACTTGGCTGGCCTGGGAGGAGAGCTGGCCAGGTAAAGGCAGGGGGCATCTCTAACAAGAAATTTACAGTTCTGCCTGCAATGTTGCTGACCCTACTTGACCATCCCCTCAGCTGCAGTGGTCACTTTGGAAGTTGGGCTGAGTGAAGGGCTTTTCAGCTTAGAGCCAATAAGATCTGTGGCTCTGACCTGGGCATCCTTCGACTCCAGGGCAGGTCCATTTCCAGTGATCCAACTCTTGGCAGTGCTGCCAGGGCTCTTCACAAGCTGACTTCTGCTGAAGCCCAGGCTTACCACATTGAAAGCCACTGCAGTGGACTGGCCTGTTGGGTCTCCTTGAGGGCAGATCACTGTACAGATCAGCCATTTATAGGCCTGCCACCCATTGCTTCTGATGCCGAGCTTTCTTTTCCTCCTGGTTTTTGTTCAAGCAGACCAGAGGATGCAAGTCAAGGGAGTGGCCAAGTCCCATCTCTAATTTTCGGTGGCCTGAACTACAAGTCTATAGTCACAGGCATGTTCTGTAGTAGTTTTTCTAAGGTAGACAATGCCCATGAGGAAAATTATATTCTCACTTTAAAACTTTCTTTCCCTTTGGTCTGAAAGGGAGGTTTTTTCTACTTACTGTATACTTCGCTGATGGCGAAGTGAATCTAGCTATGAGATTATTATTTGAGTTCTTATTTTGGCTATGCTATTGCAGAAAAATGTTAGCCATCTCTTTTATAAGGTCTAAAGATTAAATTGTGCATCCTACAGATTCCTTCATAATAGAATTAGTTTCCTACGTTGAAGAGAATAGAGAAATGAAAGAATAAGTTGGGCTTAGAATAGAGAAATGAGGGAGCAAGTCCTAGATCGCTTGCTGACAATAGCAATATCACATGAATACTTAGCAAACAGTTTCAACCATTAGATAACAACTTAAGAAAACATTTACCAGAAGGTCCAATGCCTTCTATAAATTTTAAGAATCATGTATTTGAAAACACCTCTTAAATATCTAACATGGTGTAGTTTGTTTAGCCAGTAAACTTAAGCACAACCATCTAAAATGTTTTTAGTTTCTTTCTACCAACAAGTCTAAAACATATGATACACAGATTCAGGTCCCACAAATTAAAATGTATCTTTGATTGATTTTAGCAGCTTAAATTTATGGACAATCTTATCTATAAGCCATTTAAAATAAAACTCTTAATAAAATTTCCCCATGTGGACATACAATATGTACACACATATAATATAGCATAATAGACCAATATAGCAATTTTAATAATAGCTTTTAAAATCTTTAACTCTTTTTGTAGATTGCCAATTGATTTGAATTTCTTTTTGTTTTTAGTAACCTCAGTTAACCATACTTTCTCTCAGTTGGTACTGTTAATACATTATTGGCTTCATCTGTTTACAGAGCCATCCCAAAGTACTGAATACAATAGAAGTGGCTGGAAAAAGTCCATAGGAACCTATAGGAGGACAGCTAAACACAGAACCAACAACGCTTTAGTTTTATGAGCAGCAGATCATATATAACTGTGGATGACAAAAGACTTTAAGTCGCCATGTTTAAAATTATAAACTCATCAACCAACAAGAGGCACTTGCTTACTTCACAGTATTTTTGAAAGCACCTGTAGGATTTTACAAGTATTTAACCCTTTAAGCCTCTGGGGCTTTCTCATTAAGATAACATAGGAGGATTAGTATTCTAAGTTTAGGTATCCGAGTTGGTGTTTGACTTTCTGTTAGGTTTTTCCATGGTTTTGTTTTGTCACTTTTGACTATTTAGTTTGAATCACTGATGAGTATAGTCTATTCATATGTAGTGTTTGTTGAAAATATTCGCATAGGGCATAGAATTAATCTTACTAATTAGTGTAGTTCATATCTTGTTGTTTTGCCTGTTCTTTTTAGTGCCGTTTATTTTGTTCTTTTTGTTTGGTTTTGTTTTTCCTCTTTTTCCCCCACAAGCCTGGCTGTTTATTTGTGTGTATTTTATTTAAAAGCATCATTTCTTTTTTGATTTTCTTGTCATTTCTTTTCTTTACTTTCTGTTTGCATTTCCTCTTTGTTTAATTCTTGTGTTACCTCACTTTGTTAGTTTTTCTCCTCTGTAATCACTTGATTTACATAGGAAGGTTAGTATTCTAAGATTAGTTATCAGAGTTGGTGTTTTACTTTTTTTTTTTTTTTAAACAGGCAGAGTGGGTTGGGAGAGAGAGAGAGACAGAGAGAAAGGTCTTCCTTTTTGCCATTGGTTCACCCTCCAATGGCCTCTGCCGCCGGCGCATCTCTGTGATCCAAAGCCAGGAGCCAGGTGCTTCTCCTGCTCTGCCATGCGGGTGCAGGGCCCAAGGCCTTGGGCCATCCTCCACTGCCTTCCCGGGCCATAGCAGAGAGCTGGCCTGGAAGAGGGGCAACCGGGATAGAATGCGGCGCCCCAACCGGGACTTGAACCCGGTGTGCCGGCGCCACAAGGCAGAATATTAGCCTGCTAAGCCATGGCGCTGCTGGCCTGTGTTTTACTTTCTGTTACATTTTTCCATGTTTTTGTTGTGTCACTTTTGATTCTTTAGTTGGAATCACTGATGAGTATAGTGTATTCGTATGTAGTGTTTGTTCAAAATGTTCGCATAGGGCATAGAATTTATCTTACTAATTAGTGTAGTTCATCTCTTGTTGTTTTGCCTGTTCTTTTTAGTGCCGTTTATTTTGTTCTTTTTGTTTGGTTTTGTTTTTCCTCTTTTTCCCCCACAAGCCTGGCTTTTTATTTGCGTGGTTTTTTTTTTTTAAAAGCATCATTTCTGGCCGGCACCGTGGCTTAACAGGCTAATCCTCCACCTTGCGGCGCCGGCACACTGGGTTCTAGTGCGGTCGAGGCGCCTGATTCTATCCCGGTTGCCCCTCTTCCAGGCCAGCTCTCTGCTATGGCCCGGAAGGCAGTGGAGGATGGCCCAAGGCCTTGGGCCCTGCACCCGCCTGGGAGACCAGGAGAAGCACCTGGCTCCTGGCTTTGGATCAGCATGATGCGCTGGCCGCAGCGGCCAATGCAGGGTGAACCAACGACAAAAAGGAAGACCTTTCTATCTGTCTCTCTCTCTCACTATCCACTCTGCCTGTCAAAAAAAAAAAAAAAAAAAAGTAAAGTGCGATGGAGCTTATTTTAAAAAAAGGAGCATCATTTCTTTTTTGATTCTCTTGTCATTTCCTTATTTACTTTCTGTTTCCATGTGCTGTTTGTTTAATTCTCGTTTACCTCACAGTTTTATTGTTCTCCTCTTTAATTACTTTTTTAACATAGGAGGATTAGTATTCTAAGTTTAGGTATCCGAGTTGGTGTTTGACTTTCTGTTACGTTTTTCCATGGTTTTGTTGTGTCACTTTTGACTATTTAGTTTGAATCACTGATGAGTATAGTGTATTCATATGTAGTGTTTGTAGAAAATATTCGCATAGGGCGTAGAATTAATCTTACTAATTAGTGTAGTTCATATCTTGTTGTTTTGCCTGTTCTTCTTAGTGCTGTTTATTTTTTTCCTTTTGCTTTGTTTTTCCTCTTTTTCCCCCACAAGCCTGGCTGTTTATTTGTGTGTATTTTATTTAAAAGCATCATTTCTTTTTTGATTTTCTTGTCATTTCTTTTCTTTACTTTCTGTTTGCATTTCCTCTTTGTTTAATTCTTGAGTACCTCACTTTGTTATTTTTTTTCCTCTGTAATCACTTGATTTATATAGGAAGGTTAGTATTCTAAGATTAGGTATCAGAGTTGGTGTTTTACTTTCTTTCTTTTTTTTTTTTTTTTTGACAGGCAGAGTGGGTTGGGAGAGAGAGAGAGACAGAGAGAAAGGTCTTCCTTTTTGCCATTGGTTCACCCTCCAATGGCCTCTGCGGCCGGCGCATCTCTGTGATCCAAAGCCAGGAGCCAGGTGCTTCTCCTGCTCTCCCATGCGGGTGCAGGGCCCAAGGCCTTGGGCCATCCTCCACTGCCTTCCCGGGCCATAGCAGAGAGCTGGCCTGGAAGAGGGGCAACCGGGATAGAATCCGGCGCCCCAACCGGGACTTGAACCCGGTGTGCCGGCGCCACAAGGCAGAATATTAGCCTGCTAAGCCATGGCGCTGCTGGCCTGTGTTTTACTTTCTGTTACATTTTTCCATGTTTTTGTTGTGTCACTTTTGATTCTTTACTTTGAATCACTGATGTGAGTATAGTGTATTCCTTTGTAGTGTTGGTTCAAAATATTCGCATAGGGCCTAGAATTTATCTTACTAATTAGTGTAGTTCATATCTTGTTGTTTTGCCTGTTCTTTTTAGTGCCGTTTATTTTGTTCTTTTTGTTTGGTTTTGTTTTTCCTCTTTTTCCCCCACAAGCCTGGCTTTTTATTTGCGTGGTTTTTTTTTTAAAAGCATCATTTCTGGCCGGCACCGTGGCTTAACAGGCTAATCCTCCACCTTGCGGCGCCGGCACACTGGGTTCTAGTCGCGGTCGAGGCGCCAGATTCTATCCCGGTTGCCCCTCTTCCAGGCCAGCTCTCTGCTATGGCCCGGGAAGGCAGTGGAGGATGGCCCAAGGCCTTGGGCCCTGCACCCGCCTGGGAGACCAGGAGAAGCACCTGGCTCCTGGCTTTGGATCAGCATGATGCGCTGGCCGCAGCGGCCAATGCAGGGTGAACCAATGGCAAAAAGGAAGACCTTTCTATCTGTCTCTCTCTCTCACTATCCACTCTGCCTGTCAAAAAAAAAAAAAAAAAAAGTAAAGTGCAATAGAACTTATTTTAAAAAAAGAGCATCATTTCTTTTTTGATTATCTTGTCATTTCCTTATTTACTTTCTGCTTCCATGTGCTGTTGTTAAATTCTCGTTTACCTCACAGTTTTATTTTTCTCCTCTTTAATTAATTTTTTTTACAGAGGAGGATTAGTATTCTAAGTTTAGGTATCCGAGTTGGTGTTTGACTTTCTGTTAGGTTTTTCCATGGTTTTGTTTTGTCACTTCTGACTATTTAGTTTGAATCACTGATGAGTATAGTGTATTCATATGTAGTGTTTGTTGAAAATATTCGCATAGGGCGTAGAATTAATCTTACTAATTAGTGTAGTTCATATCTTGTTGTTTTGCCTGTTCTTCTTAGTGCCGTTTATTTTGTTCTTTTTGCTTTGTTTTTCCTCTTTTTCCCCCACAAGTGTGGCTTTTTATTTGTGTGTATTTTATTTAAAAGCATCATTTCTTTTTTGATTTTCTTGTCATTTCTTTTCTTTACTTTCTGTTTGCATTTCCTCTTTGTTTAATTCTTGTGTACCTCACTTTGTTATTTTTTTTCCTCTGTAATCACTTGATTTACATAGGAAGGTTAGTATTCTAAGATTAGGTATCAGAGTTGGTGTTTTACTTTCTTTTTTTTTTTTTGACAGGCAGAGTGGGTTGGGAGAGAGAGAGAGAGACAGAGAGAAAGGTCTTCCTTTTTGCCATTGGTTCACCCTCCAATGGCCTCTGCCGCCGGCGCATCTCTGTGATCCAAAGCCAGGAGCCAGGTGCTTCTCCTGCTCTGCCATGCGGGTGCAGGGCCCAAGGCCTTGGGCCATCCTCCACTGCCTTCCCGGGCCATAGCAGAGAGCTGGCCTGGAAGAGGGGCAACCGGGATAGAATGCGGCGCCCCAACCGGGACTTGAACCCGGTGTGCCGGCGCCACAAGGCAGAATATTAGCCTGCTAAGCCATGGCGCTGCTGGCCTGTGTTTTACTTTCTGTTACATTTTTCCATGTTTTTGTTGTGTCACTTTTGATTCTTTAGTTGGAATCACTGATGAGTATAGTGTATTCGTATGTAGTGTTTGTTCAAAATGTTCGCATAGGGCATAGAATTTATCTTACTAATTAGTGTAGTTCATCTCTTGTTGTTTTGCCTGTTCTTTTTAGTGCCGTTTATTTTGTTCTTTTTGTTTGGTTTTGTTTTTCCTCTTTTTCCCCCACAAGCCTGGCTGTTTATTTGTGTGTATTTTATTTAAAAGCATCATTTCTTTTTTGATTTTCTTGTCATTTCTTTTCTTTACTTTCTGTTTGCATTTCCTCTTTGTTTAATTCTTGTGTTACCTCACTTTGTTAGTTTTTCTCCTCTGTAATCACTTGATTTACATAGGAAGGTTAGTATTCTAAGATTAGTTATCAGAGTTGGTGTTTTACTTTTTTTTTTTTTTAAACAGGCAGAGTGGGTTGGGAGAGAGAGAGAGACAGAGAGAAAGGTCTTCCTTTTTGCCATTGGTTCACCCTCCAATGGCCTCTGCCGCCGGCGCATCTCTGTGATCCAAAGCCAGGAGCCAGGTGCTTCTCCTGCTCTCCCATGCGGGTGCAGGGCCCAAGGCCTTGGGCCATCCTCCACTGCCTTCCCGGGCCATAGCAGAGAGCTGGCCTGGAAGAGGGGCAACCGGGATAGAATGCGGCGCCCCAACCGGGACTTGAACCCGGTGTGCCGGCGCCACAAGGCAGAATATTAGCCTGCTAAGCCATGGCGCTGCTGGCCTGTGTTTTACTTTCTGTTACATTTTTCCATGTTTTTGTTGTGTCACTTTTGATTCTTTAGTTGGAATCACTGATGAGTATAGTGTATTCGTATGTAGTGTTTGTTCAAAATGTTCGCATAGGGCATAGAATTTATCTTACTAATTAGTGTAGTTCATATCTTGTTGTTTTGCCTGTTCTTTTTAGTGCCGTTTATTTTGTTCTTTTTGTTTGGTTTTGTTTTTCCTCTTTTTCCCCCACAAGCCTGGCTTTTTATTTGCGTGGTTTTTTTTTAAAAGCATCATTTCTGGCCGGCACCGTGGCTTAACAGGCTAATCCTCCACCTTGCGGCGCCGGCACACTGGGTTCTAGTGCGGTCGAGGCGCCAGATTCTATCCCGGTTGCCCCTCTTCCAGGCCAGCTCTCTGCTATGGCCCGGGAAGGCAGTGGAGGATGGCCCAAGGCCTTGGGCCCTGCACCCGCCTGGGAGACCAGGAGAAGCACCTGGCTCCTGGCTTTGGATCAGCATGATGCGCTGGCCGCAGCGGCCAATGCAGGGTGAACCAACGACAAAAAGGAAGACCTTTCTATCTGTCTCTCTCTCTCACTATCCACTCTGCCTGTCAAAAAAAAAAAAAAAAAAAAGTAAAGTGCAATAGAACTTATTTTAAAAAAAGAGCATCATTTCTTTTTTGATTATCTTGTCATTTCCTTATTTACTTTCTGCTTCCATGTGCTGTTGTTAAATTCTCGTTTACCTCACAGTTTTATTTTTCTCCTCTTTAATTAATTTTTTTTACAGAGGAGGATTAGTATTCTAAGTTTAGGTATCCGAGTTGGTGTTTGACTTTCTGTTAGGTTTTTCCATGGTTTTGTTTTGTCACTTCTGACTATTTAGTTTGAATCACTGATGAGTATAGTGTATTCATATGTAGTGTTTGTTGAAAATATTCGCATAGGGCGTAGAATTAATCTTACTAATTAGTGTAGTTCATATCTTGTTGTTTTGCCTGTTCTTCTTAGTGCCGTTTATTTTGTTCTTTTTGCTTTGTTTTTCCTCTTTTTCCCCACAAGTGTGGCTTTTTATTTGTGTGTATTTTATTTAAAAGCATCATTTCTTTTTTGATTTTCTTGTCATTTCTTTTCTTTACTTTCTGTTTGCATTTCCTCTTTGTTTAATTCTTGTGTACCTCACTTTGTTATTTTTTTTCCTCTGTAATCACTTGATTTACATAGGAAGGTTAGTATTCTAAGATTAGGTATCAGAGTTGGTGTTTTACTTTCTTTTTTTTTTTTTGACAGGCAGAGTGGGTTGGGAGAGAGAGAGAGAGACAGAGAGAAAGGTCTTCCTTTTTGCCATTGGTTCACCCTCCAATGGCCTCTGCCGCCGGCGCATCTCTGTGATCCAAAGCCAGGAGCCAGGTGCTTCTCCTGCTCTGCCATGCGGGTGCAGGGCCCAAGGCCTTGGGCCATCCTCCACTGCCTTCCCGGGCCATAGCAGAGAGCTGGCCTGGAAGAGGGGCAACCGGGATAGAATGCGGCGCCCCAACCGGGACTTGAACCCGGTGTGCCGGCGCCACAAGGCAGAATATTAGCCTGCTAAGCCATGGCGCTGCTGGCCTGTGTTTTACTTTCTGTTACATTTTTCCATGTTTTTGTTGTGTCACTTTTGATTCTTTAGTTGGAATCACTGATGAGTATAGTGTATTCGTATGTAGTGTTTGTTCAAAATATTCGCATAGGGCCTAGAATTTATCTTACTAATTAGTGTAGTTCATCTCTTGTTGTTTTGCCTGTTCTTTTTAGTGCCGTTGATTTTGTTCTTTTTGTTTGGTTTTGTTTTTCCTCTTTTTCCCCCACAAGCCTGGCTTTTTATTTGCGTGGTTTTTTTTTTTTTAAAAGCATCATTTCTGGCCGGCACCGTGGCTTAACAGGCTAATCCTCCACCTTGCGGCGCCGGCACACTGGGTTCTAGTGCGGTCGAGGCGCCTGATTCTATCCCGGTTGCCCCTCTTCCAGGCCAGCTCTCTGCTATGGCCCGGAAGGCAGTGGAGGATGGCCCAAGGCCTTGGGCCCTGCACCCGCCTGGGAGACCAGGAGAAGCACCTGGCTCCTGGCTTTGGATCAGCATGATGCGCTGGCCGCAGCGGCCAATGCAGGGTGAACCAACGACAAAAAGGAAGACCTTTCTATCTGTCTCTCTCTCTCACTATCCACTCTGCCTGTCAAAAAAAAAAAAAAAAAAGTAAAGTGCGATGGAGCTTATTTTAAAAAAAGGAGCATCATTTCTTTTTTGATTCTCTTGTCATTTCCTTATTTACTTTCTGTTTCCATGTGCTGTTTGTTTAATTCTCGTTTACCTCACAGTTTTATTGTTCTCCTCTTTAATTACTTTTTTAACATAGGAGGATTAGTATTCTAAGTTTAGGTATCCGAGTTGGTGTTTGACTTTCTGTTACGTTTTTCCATGGTTTTGTTGTGTCACTTTTGACTATTTAGTTTGAATCACTGATGAGTATAGTGTATTCATATGTAGTGTTTGTAGAAAATATTCGCATAGGGCGTAGAATTAATCTTACTAATTAGTGTAGTTCATATCTTGTTGTTTTGCCTGTTCTTCTTAGTGCTGTTTATTTTTTTCCTTTTGCTTTGTTTTTCCTCTTTTTCCCCCACAAGCCTGGCTGTTTATTTGTGTGTATTTTATTTAAAAGCATCATTTCTTTTTTGATTTTCTTGTCATTTCTTTTCTTTACTTTCTGTTTGCATTTCCTCTTTGTTTAATTCTTGAGTACCTCACTTTGTTATTTTTTTTCCTCTGTAATCACTTGATTTATATAGGAAGGTTAGTATTCTAAGATTAGGTATCAGAGTTGGTGTTTTACTTTCTTTCTTTTTTTTTTTTTTTTTTGACAGGCAGAGTGGGTTGGGAGAGAGAGAGAGACAGAGAGAAAGGTCTTCCTTTTTGCCATTGGTTCACCCTCCAATGGCCTCTGCGGCCGGCGCATCTCTGTGATCCAAAGCCAGGAGCCAGGTGCTTCTCCTGCTCTCCCATGCGGGTGCAGGGCCCAAGGCCTTGGGCCATCCTCCACTGCCTTCCCGGGCCATAGCAGAGAGCTGGCCTGGAAGAGGGGCAACCGGGATAGAATCCGGCGCCCCAACCGGGACTTGAACCCGGTGTGCCGGCGCCACAAGGCAGAATATTAGCCTGCTAAGCCATGGCGCTGCTGGCCTGTGTTTTACTTTCTGTTACATTTTTCCATGTTTTTGTTGTGTCACTTTTGATTCTTTACTTTGAATCACTGATGTGAGTATAGTGTATTCCTTTGTAGTGTTGGTTCAAAATATTCGCATAGGGCCTAGAATTTATCTTACTAATTAGTGTAGTTCATCTCTTGTTGTTTTGCCTGTTCTTTTTAGTGCCGTTTATTTTGTTCTTTTTGTTTGGTTTTGTTTTTCCTCTTTTTCCCCCACAAGCCTGGCTTTTTATTTGCGTGGTTTTTTTTTAAAAGCATCATTTCTGGCCGGCACCGTGGCTTAACAGGCTAATCCTCCACCTTGCGGCGCCGGCACACTGGGTTCTAGTGCGGTCGAGGCGCCAGATTCTATCCCGGTTGCCCCTCTTCCAGGCCAGCTCTCTGCTATGGCCCGGGAAGGCAGTGGAGGATGGCCCAAGGCCTTGGGCCCTGCACCCGCCTGGGAGACCAGGAGAAGCACCTGGCTCCTGGCTTTGGATCAGCATGATGCGCTGGCCGCAGCGGCCAATGCAGGGTGAACCAACGACAAAAAGGAAGACCTTTCTATCTGTCTCTCTCTCTCACTATCCACTCTGCCTGTCAAAAAAAAAAAAAAAAAAAAGTAAAGTGCAATAGAACTTATTTTAAAAAAAGAGCATCATTTCTTTTTTGATTATCTTGTCATTTCCTTATTTACTTTCTGCTTCCATGTGCTGTTGTTAAATTCTCGTTTACCTCACAGTTTTATTTTTCTCCTCTTTAATTAATTTTTTTTACAGAGGAGGATTAGTATTCTAAGTTTAGGTATCCGAGTTGGTGTTTGACTTTCTGTTAGGTTTTTCCATGGTTTTGTTTTGTCACTTCTGACTATTTAGTTTGAATCACTGATGAGTATAGTGTATTCATATGTAGTGTTTGTTGAAAATATTCGCATAGGGCGTAGAATTAATCTTACTAATTAGTGTAGTTCATATCTTGTTGTTTTGCCTGTTCTTCTTAGTGCCGTTTATTTTGTTCTTTTTGCTTTGTTTTTCCTCTTTTTCCCCCACAAGTGTGGCTTTTTATTTGTGTGTATTTTATTTAAAAGCATCATTTCTTTTTTGATTTTCTTGTCATTTCTTTTCTTTACTTTCTGTTTGCATTTCCTCTTTGTTTAATTCTTGTGTACCTCACTTTGTTATTTTTTTTCCTCTGTAATCACTTGATTTACATAGGAAGGTTAGTATTCTAAGATTAGGTATCAGAGTTGGTGTTTTACTTTCTTTTTTTTTTTTTGACAGGCAGAGTGGGTTGGGAGAGAGAGAGAGAGACAGAGAGAAAGGTCTTCCTTTTTGCCATTGGTTCACCCTCCAATGGCCTCTGCCGCCGGCGCATCTCTGTGATCCAAAGCCAGGAGCCAGGTGCTTCTCCTGCTCTGCCATGCGGGTGCAGGGCCCAAGGCCTTGGGCCATCCTCCACTGCCTTCCCGGGCCATAGCAGAGAGCTGGCCTGGAAGAGGGGCAACCGGGATAGAATGCGGCGCCCCAACCGGGACTTGAACCCGGTGTGCCGGCGCCACAAGGCAGAATATTAGCCTGCTAAGCCATGGCGCTGCTGGCCTGTGTTTTACTTTCTGTTACATTTTTCCATGTTTTTGTTGTGTCACTTTTGATTCTTTAGTTGGAATCACTGATGAGTATAGTGTATTCGTATGTAGTGTTTGTTCAAAATATTCGCATAGGGCCTAGAATTTATCTTACTAATTAGTGTAGTTCATCTCTTGTTGTTTTGCCTGTTCTTTTTAGTGCCGTTGATTTTGTTCTTTTTGTTTGGTTTTGTTTTTCCTCTTTTTCCCCCACAAGCCTGGCTTTTTATTTGCGTGGTTTTTTTTTTTTAAAAGCATCATTTCTGGCCGGCACCGTGGCTTAACAGGCTAATCCTCCACCTTGCGGCGCCGGCACACTGGGTTCTAGTGCGGTCGAGGCGCCTGATTCTATCCCGGTTGCCCCTCTTCCAGGCCAGCTCTCTGCTATGGCCCGGAAGGCAGTGGAGGATGGCCCAAGGCCTTGGGCCCTGCACCCGCCTGGGAGACCAGGAGAAGCACCTGGCTCCTGGCTTTGGATCAGCATGATGCGCTGGCCGCAGCGGCCAATGCAGGGTGAACCAACGACAAAAAGGAAGACCTTTCTATCTGTCT
The DNA here is from genome assembly GCF_033115175.1 of Lepus europaeus. Classification (NCBI taxonomy): domain Eukaryota; kingdom Metazoa; phylum Chordata; class Mammalia; order Lagomorpha; family Leporidae; genus Lepus; species Lepus europaeus. Next base: position 11,529 of record NW_026909007.1, on the reverse strand, counting down.
CTCTCTCTCACTATCCACTCTGCCTGTCAAAAAAAAAAAAAAAAAAGTAAAGTGCGATGGAGCTTATTTTAAAAAAAGGAGCATCATTTCTTTTTTGATTCTCTTGTCATTTCCTTATTTACTTTCTGTTTCCATGTGCTGTTTGTTTAATTCTCGTTTACCTCACAGTTTTATTGTTCTCCTCTTTAATTACTTTTTTAACATAGGAGGATTAGTATTCTAAGTTTAGGTATCCGAGTTGGTGTTTGACTTTCTGTTACGTTTTTCCATGGTTTTGTTGTGTCACTTTTGACTATTTAGTTTGAATCACTGATGAGTATAGTGTATTCATATGTAGTGTTTGTAGAAAATATTCGCATAGGGCGTAGAATTAATCTTACTAATTAGTGTAGTTCATATCTTGTTGTTTTGCCTGTTCTTCTTAGTGCTGTTTATTTTTTTCCTTTTGCTTTGTTTTTCCTCTTTTTCCCCCACAAGCCTGGCTGTTTATTTGTGTGTATTTTATTTAAAAGCATCATTTCTTTTTTGATTTTCTTGTCATTTCTTTTCTTTACTTTCTGTTTGCATTTCCTCTTTGTTTAATTCTTGAGTACCTCACTTTGTTATTTTTTTTCCTCTGTAATCACTTGATTTATATAGGAAGGTTAGTATTCTAAGATTAGGTATCAGAGTTGGTGTTTTACTTTCTTTCTTTTTTTTTTTTTTTTTTGACAGGCAGAGTGGGTTGGGAGAGAGAGAGAGACAGAGAGAAAGGTCTTCCTTTTTGCCATTGGTTCACCCTCCAATGGCCTCTGCGGCCGGCGCATCTCTGTGATCCAAAGCCAGGAGCCAGGTGCTTCTCCTGCTCTCCCATGCGGGTGCAGGGCCCAAGGCCTTGGGCCATCCTCCACTGCCTTCCCGGGCCATAGCAGAGAGCTGGCCTGGAAGAGGGGCAACCGGGATAGAATCCGGCGCCCCAACCGGGACTTGAACCCGGTGTGCCGGCGCCACAAGGCAGAATATTAGCCTGCTAAGCCATGGCGCTGCTGGCCTGTGTTTTACTTTCTGTTACATTTTTCCATGTTTTTGTTGTGTCACTTTTGATTCTTTACTTTGAATCACTGATGTGAGTATAGTGTATTCCTTTGTAGTGTTGGTTCAAAATATTCGCATAGGGCCTAGAATTTATCTTACTAATTAGTGTAGTTCATATCTTGTTGTTTTGCCTGTTCTTTTTAGTGCCGTTTATTTTGTTCTTTTTGTTTGGTTTTGTTTTTCCTCTTTTTCCCCCACAAGCCTGGCTTTTTATTTGCGTGGTTTTTTTTTTAAAAGCATCATTTCTGGCCGGCACCGTGGCTTAACAGGCTAATCCTCCACCTTGCGGCGCCGGCACACTGGGTTCTAGTCGCGGTCGAGGCGCCAGATTCTATCCCGGTTGCCCCTCTTCCAGGCCAGCTCTCTGCTATGGCCCGGGAAGGCAGTGGAGGATGGCCCAAGGCCTTGGGCCCTGCACCCGCCTGGGAGACCAGGAGAAGCACCTGGCTCCTGGCTTTGGATCAGCATGATGCGCTGGCCGCAGCGGCCAATGCAGGGTGAACCAACGACAAAAAGGAAGACCTTTCTATCTGTCTCTCTCTCTCACTATCCACTCTGCCTGTCAAAAAAAAAAAAAAAAAGTAAAGTGCAATAGAACTTATTTTAAAAAAAGAGCATCATTTCTTTTTTGATTATCTTGTCATTTCCTTATTTACTTTCTGCTTCCATGTGCTGTTGTTAAATTCTCGTTTACCTCACAGTTTTATTTTTCTCCTCTTTAATTAATTTTTTTTACAGAGGAGGATTAGTATTCTAAGTTTAGGTATCCGAGTTGGTGTTTGACTTTCTGTTAGGTTTTTCCATGGTTTTGTTTTGTCACTTCTGACTATTTAGTTTGAATCACTGATGAGTATAGTGTATTCATATGTAGTGTTTGTTGAAAATATTCGCATAGGGCGTAGAATTAATCTTACTAATTAGTGTAGTTCATATCTTGTTGTTTTGCCTGTTCTTCTTAGTGCCGTTTATTTTGTTCTTTTTGCTTTGTTTTTCCTCTTTTTCCCCCACAAGTGTGGCTTTTTATTTGTGTGTATTTTATTTAAAAGCATCATTTCTTTTTTGATTTTCTTGTCATTTCTTTTCTTTACTTTCTGTTTGCATTTCCTCTTTGTTTAATTCTTGTGTACCTCACTTTGTTATTTTTTTTCCTCTGTAATCACTTGATTTACATAGGAAGGTTAGTATTCTAAGATTAGGTATCAGAGTTGGTGTTTTACTTTCTTTTTTTTTTTTTGACAGGCAGAGTGGGTTGGGAGAGAGAGAGAGAGACAGAGAGAAAGGTCTTCCTTTTTGCCATTGGTTCACCCTCCAATGGCCTCTGCCGCCGGCGCATCTCTGTGATCCAAAGCCAGGAGCCAGGTGCTTCTCCTGCTCTCCCATGCGGGTGCAGGGCCCAAGGCCTTGGGCCATCCTCCACTGCCTTCCCGGGCCATAGCAGAGAGCTGGCCTGGAAGAGGGGCAACCGGGATAGAATGCGGCGCCCCAACCGGGACTTGAACCCGGTGTGCCGGCGCCACAAGGCAGAATATTAGCCTGCTAAGCCATGGCGCTGCTGGCCTGTGTTTTACTTTCTGTTACATTTTTCCATGTTTTTGTTGTGTCACTTTTGATTCTTTAGTTGGAATCACTGATGAGTATAGTGTATTCGTATGTAGTGTTTGTTCAAAATGTTCGCATAGGGCATAGAATTTATCTTACTAATTAGTGTAGTTCATCTCTTGTTGTTTTGCCTGTTCTTTTTAGTGCCGTTTATTTTGTTCTTTTTGTTTGGTTTTGTTTTTCCTCTTTTTCCCCCACAAGCCTGGCTGTTTATTTGTGTGTATTTTATTTAAAAACATCATTTCTTTTTTGATTTTCTTGTCATTTCTTTTCTTTACTTTCTGTTTGCATTTCCTCTTTGTTTAATTCTTGTGTTACCTCACTTTGTTAGTTTTTCTCCTCTGTAATCACTTGATTTACATAGGAAGGTTAGTATTCTAAGATTAGTTATCAGAGTTGGTGTTTTACTTTTTTTTTTTTTTAAACAGGCAGAGTGGGTTGGGAGAGAGAGAGAGACAGAGAGAAAGGTCTTCCTTTTTGCCATTGGTTCACCCTCCAATGGCCTCTGCCGCCGGCGCATCTCTGTGATCCAAAGCCAGGAGCCAGGTGCTTCTCCTGCTCTGCCATGCGGGTGCAGGGCCCAAGGCCTTGGGCCATCCTCCACTGCCTTCCCGGGCCATAGCAGAGAGCTGGCCTGGAAGAGGGGCAACCGGGATAGAATGCGGCGCCCCAACCGGGACTTGAACCCGGTGTGCCGGCGCCACAAGGCAGAATATTAGCCTGCTAAGCCATGGCGCTGCTGGCCTGTGTTTTACTTTCTGTTACATTTTTCCATGTTTTTGTTGTGTCACTTTTGATTCTTTAGTTGGAATCACTGATGAGTATAGTGTATTCGTATGTAGTGTTTGTTCAAAATGTTCGCATAGGGCATAGAATTTATCTTACTAATTAGTGTAGTTCATATCTTGTTGTTTTGCCTGTTCTTTTTAGTGCCGTTTATTTTGTTCTTTTTGTTTGGTTTTGTTTTTCCTCTTTTTCCCCCACAAGCCTGGCTTTTTATTTGCGTGGTTTTTTTTTAAAAGCATCATTTCTGGCCGGCACCGTGGCTTAACAGGCTAATCCTCCACCTTGCGGCGCCGGCACACTGGGTTCTAGTGCGGTCGAGGCGCCAGATTCTATCCCGGTTGCCCCTCTTCCAGGCCAGCTCTCTGCTATGGCCCGGGAAGGCAGTGGAGGATGGCCCAAGGCCTTGGGCCCTGCACCCGCCTGGGAGACCAGGAGAAGCACCTGGCTCCTGGCTTTGGATCAGCATGATGCGCTGGCCGCAGCGGCCAATGCAGGGTGAACCAACGACAAAAAGGAAGACCTTTCTATCTGTCTCTCTCTCTCACTATCCACTCTGCCTGTCAAAAAAAAAAAAAAAAGTAAAGTGCAATGGAGCTTATTTTAAAAAAAAGAGCATCATTTCTTTTTTGATTATCTTGTCATTTCCTTATTTACTTTCGGTTTCCATGTGCTGTTTGTTTAATTCTCGTTACCTCACAGTTTTATTTTTCTCCTCTTTAATTAATTTTTTTTTACATAGGATGATTAGTATTCTAAGTTTAGGTATCCGAGTTGGTGTTTGACTTTCTGTTACGTTTTTCCATGGTTTTGTTGTGTCACTTTTGACTATTTAGTTTGAATCACTGATGAGTATAGTGTATTCATATGTAGTGTTTGTTGAAAATATTCGCATAGGGCATAGAATTAATCTTACTAATTAGTGTAGTTCATATCTTGTTGTTTTGCCTGTTCTTCTTAGTGCCGTTTACTTTGTTCTTTTTGCTTTGTTTTTCCTCTTTTTCCCCCACAAGCCTGGCTGTTTATTTGTGTGTATTTTATTTAAAAGCATCATTTCTTTTTTGATTTTCTTGTCATTTCTTTTCTTTACTTTCTGTTTGCATTTCCTCTTTGTTTAATTCTTGTGTACCTCACTTTGTTATTTTTTCTCCTCTGTAATCACTTGGTTTACATAGGAAGGTTAGTATTCTAGGATTAGGTATCAGAGTTGGTGTTTTTTTGTTTCTTTTTTTTTTTTTTTTTTTTTTTTTTGACAGGCAGAGTGGGTTGGGAGAGAGAGAGAGAGACAGAGAGAAAGGTCTTCCTTTTTGCCAGTGGTTCACCCTTAAATGGCCTCTGTGGCCAGCACATCTCTGTGATCCAAAGCCAGGAGCCAAGTGCTTCTCCTGCTCTCCCATGCGGGTGCAGGGCCCAAGGCCATCCTCCACTGCCTTCCCGGGCCATAGCAGAGAGCTGGCCTGGAAGAGGGGCAAGCGGGATAGAATCTGGCGCACCAACCGGGACTTCAACCCGGTGTGCCGGCGCCACAAGGTAGAGGATTAGCCTGTTAAGCCGTGGCTCTGCTGGCTGGTATTTTACTTTGTTACATTTTTGCATGGTTTTGTTTTGTCATTTTTGACTATTTAGTTTGAATCACTGATGAGTATAGTGCATTCATATGTAGTTTTTGTTGAAAATATTAGCACAGGGCATAGAATTAATCTTACTTATTATTGTAGTTAATTTCTTGTTGTTTTGCCTGTTCTTTCTAGTGCCGTTTATTTTGTCTTTTTGTTTTGTTTTGTTTTTCCTCTTTTTTCCCCCACAAGCTTTGCTTTTTATTTGTTTGTGTTTTCTTTAAAAGCATCCTTTCTTTTTTGATTTTCTTGTCATTTCTTTTATTTACTTTCTGTTTGCATTTCCTTTTTGTTTAATTCTTGTGTACCTCACTTTTTAATTTTTTTTCCTCTGTAATCACTTTATATACATAGGCGGATTAGTATTCTATGTTTAGGTACCCGACTTTGTGTTTGACTTTCTGTTACATTTTTCCATGTTTTTGTTTTGTCACTTATGACTCTTTAGTTTGAATCACTGATGAGTATAGTGTATCCGTATGTAGTGTTTGTTGAAAATATTAGCATAGGGAATAGAATTAATCTTAATAATTAGTGTTTTTCGTATCTTGTTTTTTTGCCTGTTCTTTTTAATGGCATTTATTTTGTTCTTTTTGATTTGTTTTTCCTCTTTTTCCCCCACAGCCTTGATTTTTATTTGTGTGCATTGTATTTAAAAGCATCATTTCTTTTTTGATTTTCTTGTCATCTCTTTTATTTACTCTTTGTTTGCATTTGCTGTTTGTTTCATTCTTGTCTACCTCACTTTTTATTTTTTTCTCCTGTGTAATCACTTTATTTACATAGGATGATTAGTATTGTAAGTTTAGGTATCCGAGTTGGTGTTTTACTACCTGTTACATTTTTCCATGTTTTTATTTTGTCACATTTGGTTATTCATTTGAATTACTAGTGAGTATATGTAATGCTCATATAGTGTTTGTTCAAAATATTAGCATAGTGAATATTACTAGGCTTAATCGTTAATGTAGTTCGTAACCTGTTTTTTTGTCTGTTCTTTTTAGTGCTGTTTATTTTATTTTTTTTGTTTTGTTTTTTTTCTTTTCTCCCGCACAAACTTTTGTATTTTATGTATGTGTATTTTATTATAAATCTCATTTCTTTCTTGATTTTCTTGTAATTTCTTTTTTTTTTTGTTTACTTTCTCTTTTCTTTTTCTAATTGGTTATTTGTTGTGTGTCTCACCTTTTGTATTTTTTTCTTATCCCTAATGATTTATTTTCTTAGGAGTTTTTTTTTTTTAGTTTAGTTATAAGAATCAGTGTTTTACTGTCTGTTATTGTTTTCCTTATTTTTGTTTCCTCACATTCGATTATTTTTTTGATTCACTGATGATTATAGTATATTTCATATATAGTGTTTGTTTAAAATATTAGGATAGTGAATAGCATTAATCTTAATAATTACTTTGACTCATATCCTGTTGTTTTGCCTGTTCTTTTTATTGCTGTTTTTGTTGTTCTTTTCGTTTTGGTTTTCCTCTTTTCTCCCCCAGAAACTTTTGCTTTCTGTCTGTGTGTATTTTATTTAAAAATCTCATTTCTTTATTTTTTTTAAAAATCTCATTTCTTTTTTGATTTTCTTATCATTATAAAGTTAAAAAGGCAGGTTATGGCACAGTGGGTCTTAGTTGATAGAATCTCAGACATTGCCATCTAGCACTTGATCGGAAAAGGCCAAAGTTACTGCTTTAACTAGAGCCTTGCAATGAGGGAAGAGCTAGTGAGTTAATATTACAGGCTCCAGTTTTTTTTCCTTGAGTTCCATGCACATGGAGCAATTTGGAAAGGAAGAGCGCTCCTGACTGCAGACACAAAGGATGCCATTGGAGGTGGGTTGTCAATCATAAGGCCATGCACTGAACGGAGGATTATTAATATATGACTCTCACTGTTTTGGAAGAGTAGGTTTAATGCCAGCAGTTCCTTGCATATGTAGAGGGTAAAGGCTACATATTGTCTTGAAGAAAGTACCTCAACATGTAGTGACTGCTTTAGGGATTTCTTATCTCCATGCCCCTTGGGGACGTTAGTCATCAAATGAACTCAAAAAGTTAGTCATATTCTTAAGATAATGCTGGCTAAGCTTTGCCAAAAGACCTCAGAATCATGACTTAAATTCTTACCTATTGCCATCAGGATCAAAGTGACACCTGAGGCTTCTCTAAAACTGCCTAAAGTGCTATATAAAAAGGTCTTCTTCACCTCTGACACCCTTTTGACTCAGGAATACAGGATCAGATAACAGTTTATTATTAATCTTTTTCCTGTACAAGAGGCTAATGGACTATGGTAATAAAATTCTCACAGTGCCAGGTCCCAAAAGTCATGAACAGCCTGTCCCCAGGAGACCAAGGCTTAAGAGACACTTGGAGCAAAGACTCTTCCTCTGATCCACAGCAGCCTAAATGAAAGGGATCCTACCAGGTGCTCCTCAGCACTCCTAGTGAAGTCAAATTCAGGGCATCCCAAGCTGGGTACATTTGTCAAGGATCTCAGTTCTACCTCTTTAGTCTTCACAGGTGCACACAGAGAACAAGTCTGCTCACGCTTGTGAATGCATTGAAGATCTCGAATACATCTTCAAAGGGAAGAAGGGTGAGTAAAATCTTTGCTTTTATCATATTGAACCTGCTACACTTAATGGCACACATGTTTTACCTATCGTTTATTCTCTCAGAAGGCTGCTGTTGTGAGGAAAACTCCATAGTTCTTGTAGTATGACAGTAGGAGATCCTGCTAGGCCATAGAAAACTGTTTAAAAATCTGTTTATTGTGTGGGCCAAACTAGAGCCTACACTTCAGGCCAGATTGAATGGCAATTGCTTGAGTCCGTGGGTGCTCTAAGACAGTCATGGACAACTAGCTGGCCATAAAATGCATACTGGCAAAACCAGGAGCATGTGCACTAATTAATGGGATCTGTTGCATCTATTCTAACAGTTGTATATTCACTGAAAAGGATACTACCAGTCTTTATGCCTATGCTAGATGGTTTTGTAATCTGGGCAAAGACAATCTACCAACACCCATTATTTGGGAAACAATGGAGTAGATGGCAGAGGATTAACCAAGTGAGCCATGGGGCCAGCCCCGTAAGTCTATCTTAAAAACCACATATTATATTAAGCAATTTATACAAAAATGCCCCCACAGAAGCGAATTCATAGAAACAAAAAATATATTAGCGTTACTTAGAACTTTGGAATTTAGAGAACAAGTTCATTGACTGCTGTGAGGTATGGAGTTTCTCTGTAAGATAATGAAAATATTCTGAAATTGACTGTAGTAAGGAGGCACAACCACGTGATTATAATGTGAAGACCATTGAAGTATACTCTTTAAATTGGGGAATTGTATTGTATATGAATTAAATATTGGTTAAATGTTTAAGTGAATACAATGGAAGCACACAATAAAAAGTATGAGCCTGTGGGGTGTTTGTGTGTGTGTGTGTATGATGTGAATTATTCCTCCTAGTAAGAATCAGAAACACATGTAGCAATCTGAGTTATATGTAATAACTTGAGAATTCTACAAACTGTCAGTATTTAATGGCTCGGGAATTAGAAGTTTTTAGTTGTACTTCACTGCAAATTTAGGTCACAGGTTCCAAACATTAATACTACTCCTTTAGAAGACAGATTTTTTTAAATGTGTTAACATTCGTACTACGATGTTGTAGTCATTTATTTTCAGGACTATAGTTAATCAATATTAAATTATTTCTTTTTTAAAAGATTTATTTATTTATTTGAAAGGCAGAGAATTACAGAGAGGCAGAGACAGAGGGAGAAGTCTTCCATCTGCTGGTTCACTCCCTAATGGCTACAATAGCTGGAGCTGGGCCAATCCAAAGGCAGTAGCCAGGAGCCAGGGGCTGCCTCCAGGTCTCCTGCATGGGTGCAGGAGGCCAAGGACTTGGGCCATGTTCTGCTGCTTTCCTAGGGCATAGCAGAGAGCTCGATCAGAAGTGGAGCAACTGGGACTGAAGCCAGCATCCATATGGGAAGCCAGCTCTGCATGCGGCATCTTTACCCTCTATACCACAGCACTGGCTCTTAAATCATTTCTTTAATGATGAAATATATTTTTATTCTTCAAAATTTTCATTGTAGTAGTTTGAAATATAAACTTGTAGACATGAAGTACATCTATATTTCCTCATAAAGGTTCATATATGGCAGCATAAAGTTTTAGATTTACTGTAAAATGATAACATGCTTGACAAAAAACATTCATTCATTGCTGGACACCTTTATTTTTAAAGGTTTATTTATTTACTTGAAAGGCAAAGTTGAGAGAGAGAGAGAGAGTGAGCTTCCATTAGCTAGTTCATTCCCCCAAATGGTTTTAACAGTTAGGCTGGGCCAGGCCCAGAATTTGAAACTATTTAAGTGCCTGGAGAGGAGTAGAATTAGGAGTCTCCTGGTGCAGATTAACAGCCCTTTTGTCACGAGGAAGAAGCTGAAGTTCAGATCTTTAGGTCATTTCAGTACACGTGCATGTGTGTAGTTGAGCTTCTGGGTACCACATTATCTGAATCAGTTTCAGACGTCAACATACAAGGTGCATTGAAAAGAAGGAAACACTGCTTGGCTAGGACTCTGGTTAACTGTTTTAAGCAAGTGCTTATAGAATGCAAACAGTACCAAGTACAGATTTTTGTAAGTAACAAGCGCCAATATCAGTGGTGGCTCAATTACTGGAATCCTGGGATTCTAGGGACTTCTAAGGCATCTTCCAAGGACCCACTAAAGGGAAGCTTTAGGATACCTTATATGCTTATATATGCTTTGTGGGCAGTGTTTGGAAATATATTTTAAAAAAATATCTGTCAACTAGAAAGGTTCTTTGTAAGAGATGAGAAAGAAATTTCTTCATTACTCAAGAATTCAGTGTCATCATTGGAAATCCAGTAAGAAATTGAAACAATAGAAAGAAATGTCAGTTTAATTAAAAACAGATCTAACCCATTACATACTGTTAATATAAATTATCTTTGATAAGGATATTTGATAATACATTTTTCATATATGATTTATAAGAAGTCCTATGGTAATTGGCTTGGTCTGTGCTTGCTAAGTGTCTGTATTCAAAGGGAAAATATACTTGAGACTTTATGACAGAAAGTATTTTTACACTGAATTAAATTGGCCTTTGAAATTGTGCACCTAGTCTCCTACTAAAACCAGGACTTTCGAACTGTCTTCTTTGATATTTACAAGTCAAAGAGGTACTTCCTAGGTAGTAGAGAAAGATATTTCTGTTTCAAAAAGATTGGCAAAATCTTATTATTCTGTGAAAAGTATGTACATATATTTCAAAAAGGCAGAAAAATAATTCCATATAAATATTTTCCGAATTAAAGGCTACAGCAAAATTACAAAGAGGGAAAGTTGACTCCAACTGAATGTGACATAAGGCACCTAACAGGTGACCTTGGATGTACTGTGTGAAGATTAAGAGGGTTCAGTAGGGAGGGAAAAAGCAAAAAAGGAGAAGATGCAAAGACTCATGGAGGGATGTGTTCTAGGGTTTATTCCAGATCTTTTTTGTGCTATGATCTTTATTTAGGCAGGGATGTGCTCTGTTGATTCCTATTTGCATGTTGTCAGGTGCCGTCAAGATGCACGTCTTTAAAAGTCCAAGCTGGTGGAGTGAAAAGGTTGCTGCTGCAGATTCTGGGCCTAGAGGTGAGAGTACAGCAGGTGTCCTCCAGGTGCCTATATGTATTTTCAAGAGGAACCTCTAGGAGAACAAACACTGTGGATGGCATTCCAGGGGGTAGAGCTTAGGCCCAGGAGGGGTGTGATCCATCTTGCATGGTGACCCCAGCTAATGAGCAAGTATTGTATATGGTGACATAAAATAGAGGGCAGGAGTCTGCCCTAAGAACTCACTGCTGAGTGTTTCACCCTTGCTAGCACAGAATGTGCAGAACAGAGGTTCCCTTCCTAGAGACACTGCATCACATGTGTGGCTGAGATTCACATGCCAGAGTCAATACCAGAGGCACTTGCTCTAAGTTTCAGAACCTTAGGATAGCAAATAACATCATTTCCCCAGGCATCTCTTGGGTTGTATCATCAGGAACTCTTCAGAGAGGCAACTCAAATTTGTATGTCGATGAGCAGACCAACAAAGATGGAGAAAGTTTTAATCGTTTGTTTTGGGAATGGATGGAGACCTTTGGCAGGGATGCCATGAATGCATTGATGATACCCAGAGAAGTCATGGGCCATGTTCAGACTTACCCATAATGGTAGAGCTAGAAATGTGCCAGGGATTCCAATTCAATCCCATCAAGGTGGCATGTGGCAATGCCTTCTTGTTAAATTGACCCATTTAAGTTCATAATTGATCAAAAAGATAGGATTAAGTGTCAAAGGGATTACATGAATAAGACCAGTGTCTGCACTTAAAAAGGAGAGAATGATCTTACATAGGAAGCAGTA